>NC_136958.1:20555330-20942830 GCF_032717465.1 Coenobita brevimanus
TCTCCTTCTGCTCTCCTCAACACGCCGCACACATAGAATCAGCATTATCTCGCAGTCTACCTCTGATACCACTACATCTCTTGTGCACCCATTTATCATAAACACCGCACAAGATGGAATTGCTTCCCACGCCCTTGTGGCAAGTTGCACATGGCCCTCGTCTCTGACAGTACCGCCACCAACCCTAGATATCATCACTTTTGTTTTATCTGCATTTACCCTTAAGCCCTTGTGCCCCATACCATCTCTCCACTTCCTAAACCTTTCCTCCGCCTCCGTTTCGTTCTCTGTAATCAACACCAAGTCATCAGCATACAACATCTCCCACTGGAATCCGTTTCTGAATTCACGTGAGACGGCTCCAAGTACCATGATAAACAACATGGGACTCAAAACTGACCCCTGGTGCACACCAACGTTCACGGAAAACTCATCACTCAAATCTCCATTCACTCTTACCTGGGTGCGAGCACCCACATACATAGCCATAACCACCCTAACCAGCCACTCCAAGCCAAGCTTTCTCATGGCCTACTTCACCACCTCTCTAGGGACTCTGTCAAAGGCCTTTTCCAAATCAACAAAAACAAAATACAGATCCCTTTTCTTACCAATATACTTTTCCTGAAGCTGTCGAACAATGAATATGGCATCAGTGGTCCCCATACTTGGCATAAACCAAACTGCATCTCATTTATATTCACTCTTTCTCTAATCATACTTTCTAAAACTCTCTCCGTTACCTTCATTATCTGATCTAGAAGCTTTATACCCCTATAATTTCCTCTTTCCAGTGCATCACCCTTCCCTTTATACACATTTACAATTACACTCTTCACCCAATCATCTGGGACAAGACACTCATAAATAATCATATTCATCAGGTCAGTGACTAACCTCACCCCTATATCTCCTGAGGCCTTCAACATTTCGGCAGTCAACCCAGACACACCTGCTGCCTTCCCTACCTTCATCCTGTCTATTGCCTCACTCACAGTAGCTTTAATATCAGGCAAACTTTTGCTTCTAACTGCATGGTTTACTTCCGTTCGTTAGATGTAACCTTGACCACCAGCAATTGTGAGGAGACTGTGAATCTGATAGAATTTTAAATTTTTGCCAACTGATACATAAACTACTCACCAAAAATATTAAATCGATACTCTACCCATTTCTTTAGCAGATCATCAATAACTAATCTCACCTAACCCAACCTCACCTATATCGATACGGAGGCGAAAATGGTGTCCTCCATGCGGGACTCTAATGTTAATAAAGACAAGTATTTTAAGGGAAATAAAATTATGTTGGAAGGGAAGTTTGTCGAGGAATGCGGTGATTTGATCAAACAACCCAACAAATAAGCCTGTCTCCAGCTCCAAGCCCTTAGGTTTAACCATCCAACAAACGATTTTCCTCCAGGGACTTGATTACGCAGTAATAAAGATTCTTTCATGGACCTACCTGTATGTATCCCCTGGACCTATTATCCATATGAATTCATTTCCTTCTTGGATTAATTTTCACCATGGACCTATCTTCCACTTTTATTCAATTTTCCACCCTGAATCTATTTTCCACCATGGGCCTTTTTTCACCATAAATCTACTTTCCCCTTTAAAACTAATTTCCGCTTTTTGACCTATTTTTCCATTTAGACTTATCTTCCCTCACAACTTATTTTCTCCCCGTGGTGAAAAGCCAGATCCCCACATGAACCTAGTTTTTTTCCTTGGATCTGTTTCCCCAATTAACCTATGTTTACCCACTGGACCCATTTCCATTTGTGTCAGATTACCCCACGGACTTATATCCCCATACACCTTTTTTCCCACAAGAGCCTATTCTAATCATGGACCTACCTATCCTATGAACCTATTCCCCAATCACCTGTTTTCCCGTCGAGATTTCTTACATGCATTGTAATGTAATTGTTCACATGACCCGTTACGCTGACGGCGGCAGCCGTTCGTCGGCCGACCGACACGTCACGGATATCTTCTCGGGAAATCCAGGCCATCTTGCTGGCGACTTGACGCCGGCTTGGCGGGTTGGTGATGGCTCATGTGAACGAGGACACGTAGCGTACCCATCCATTCCACGACTCGCTGTTACCGCCTTGTCCATGTGGATAACACATACAGTTCACTGCCTGGCATCATGGACGAAAGGCTGATCGAACTTATGCGTCCTTATGAAGAATTATTTGATATGACTAACAAGAAGTACAGTGATAATCTGCTTAAAGAGAAGATATGGAAAGTGATTGTCAAGGAAGTAAACAAACCAGATAAGTGTGTCATTAGTTTATTATACATGAAATTATAACTCATAATATTTGCAGGTAAAATTCACTGTTTTTTCTAGCCTTAATACAGGATATGCTATATCACTCAGCCTTAATACAGGACATGCTATATCACTTTCAGGTAGTGCTTCAGCAGGACTACTGAAAAATTTTACCTCATCATCTGCCAGTTCTTTATACAGGGTACAGAATTCTCCCTCGAACTTTCTCTTTTTCAGTGACTGGTGTACCCATAACCTTTTCTTCTTTCCATGAACTTTTTCTTCCTCTTCTTCTTCTAATAGTAGAGCAATTGCCGCCAAATTCCTTAGAGACCGAGGGGTCATGATCCTCACGCAACAATGAGCACACACTGAATGGCGATGTTGTACGGACCGGGAATGCGTCATGTGAATACACAACAGCCTGACGGCGTCAAGCTGGAGGCCTGCCTGTCGGATCCAAAACTGGTCTTGTGAATCGGGCCTATCTCGTATAAGGGCCGGTTCACACGATCCGTTTTGGTTCTGACAGGCAGTGCTCCGGCTTGATGCCGTGAGAATGTTTTGTATTCACATAATGTGTTCCCGATCCGTCCAACATTGTCATTCAGTGTGTGCTCATTGTTGCGTGGGGATCATGGCCTGTAACAGCAAGTCCTGGAAGGCTGGAATGGACGGTTACGCTACGTATCCTCGTTCACATGAGTCATCACCAACCCGTCAGTCCGGCGTCAAGTCGCGAGCTAGCTGGCCAGGATTTCTCGAGAAGATATCCGTGACGTGTCGGTCAGCTGACGGATGGCTGCCGCCGTCAGCTTAACGGGTCATGTGAACAGTTACAGTAGAATGTATGTAAGAAATCTGGATGGCGTCAAGCCTGTCGGAACCAAAACGGGTCGTGTGAATTGGGCCTAAAAAGTAAGCTACGAAATACATGAACGCACTGTCCCTCAGGCTTTTGGTATGTCCTACAGTACTTGCATTGAAGGAGGTTATCTGAAACTTCTTTGGGCGTGTAAACAACAGTGACACTGGATGTTTCTTGTGATCTTGTAATATAATACATATGCTTCAGTATACGGCCGTAAAATATGGCCAAGTGTTTTCTATTAAGTGACTTCTTGGATCTCCTAAAACTTCTTCTGCGCATTCCACCTTGTTTGTTACTCGTGCTGTTTCTTGTTGGTGCAAATTCCGACGTATTATTTATTTATCTATAGCCACATGCCTTAATCTCGGAAAGGGTGGCCACAAACTAATATCCACCTGTCAACATTTCCCCTTCCATCAGGCTGCCTTTTCTTCAGTTCACACCATTCATATTCACCCCATCGTTTCAGTTGATCCTAGGTCTGCCATACCCCTCACCCTACCCACCTTATTCACCGACATTTTCCTTGCCAGTCTCTTATTTTACCTTGCCAGTATCTTATTTTACCTTCTAACTACACCAAAAATTATTCGCAATTTACTCTAAACAGTTTCCAGATCATCCACATCAACACCACAGAGCTGCTTTACTTCTCACTTATCTGCCTTTCTCTTTATGTAACTCTACAAGCGCCTCTCAGATATCTCACTTCCACTCCCTTTACTCTGCTTGTGACGATACTAAAGCGAAGATATTGTTTAGGGGCCATGACGAATAATATGCAAGCTAATCTGAAAAGCAAGACAAGACAAACTGGATTATGAAGCCTCCTATGCCACAAAGAATGCACATCTAAGTCAGGGAACTTGTCACTTAGCGAACGGTACGTCTGCTGAACACTAGCTCGTCTGAGTATCATCTGTCACACTGTAAGTAACAAACATTTCTGCCTCACTGACGCGAGCAGACAATTATGAATCTTTCAGACGATGGTTTTCTTCCTATTGGCTTAATAATTACAATACACTTTTTGCATCCAGCAATGGCTTCTGTAACATGAATTAAGTTATATAAAACATAAAACTAGTGAAAGTGATAATTCCCATAATAAGTTCAGTAAAAATTAATATACGATGAAGAGGTTCCTTCATGGTATCATACTGTAAAACCCCATGCATCGATGATCGAAACTTCAAGCAGTAGATGGATTATTGTTTTTTTTTTTAATTGAAATAATGCCACCAATCGTGCAAGTTGGTCATCTACTCTTCAATAATCCAGACTATGGAAGCTTAGCTGCAGACGACTACACCTTCAGCGGGTAGCAGGAAGTGGCTGTTACCAGTTATCATTGAATTATTCACTGCAACACACACACACACACACACACACACACACAGGCAAAGCCTATTTCGCCTCGTCTTGCTAAAAGCGGACGATAGAAATTGGCAAAACCCAACGGAATTCAGTCGTAGCATTACACAGAAAGCCAATCAATATTTTGTATATATATATATATATATATATATATATATATATATATATATATATATATATATATATATATATATATATATCATCAGCCGTTTGAGTGTCCACTGCAGGACCGGCCTATATATATATAAACATATAGCTAGCTAGCTAGCTAGATAGATGGATATCGTCTTTGATCAAATCCTGACCAAAGGTAATAGGCTTCAGCACATCCACATAGTTGTTATTTCCTGAAGGTTTGGTGAAAAATCGTCCACAACTTGTCGAAATATTTGGCAACAGATACATACACACACACACAAACAAAAAACATCTCTTCACCATTGCTAAAGGTGGCCTGTTTTAACAGGCATGCTCTAATTTTGAAGGAGACAGTGAAATAAACTAGTGAATTAAACAGGAAATGCCCTAAGTGTGAAGTACCGTAAATACAGTAAAAGCAGTATAAAAGATAACGAGCATGTTAGGAGTGTTCAATATACACTGGTGAAAAATAACGGACTTACGCTGGCTGTGAAATAGACGCAATTGAATAGTGTAAAGTGATGGACATGTAAGTGCGAAGTCGATGCTGTGCACAAGCGTTCGTAATATATATCCCCAACAGTACAAGATTTCCCATGAGAATTTTTCCACTCCTCTCCTGGCTCTCACCATCTGGAGTGGTACAAGGCTCATTCATTACCTTTAGCACCGGCATTTTACTTCCTATTTCCTCTCCTAACTCACAAGGCAAGAGAGCAGACCTTATCGACGAACATCTGGAACCATATTTATAATCTTGCTGGAGCTTAGTCTTCTTGAATCCAGAAACATGATTTTCATTTAATTCTTGCCATCTTAATACAATTTTAAGCATCAAGTTATAGATGAAATTATAATTAATCCCCAGTAGCTAATTCTAACTTAATCACTACAGAAAACTTCTCCAAAGTTTAACAAAAAGTATCTTGATATAGCTACAGAAAATAAATTATACCTCATCGTGCTGAAAGGGATAAGGTAAACATAAGATCGATTCTTTATATATTAATCACACTCAGTCCGTAGCCAAATATTTCACAAGTAAGGTAGAATTATAAATACGTGAACAATACGAAAAAGGCAGATTAATTTGCGAGTATAATATCTTTTGTTTATACTCATCGTTTTGTCTTTACTCATCCAACAACCAAGTAGTCCACAACTCGAGTGAATAAATACCCCCTGCCAGGGGGTTAACTCATCCTCTTGATGCCCACAGTGGGGGCGGACGGACGTTGGTTATAAGATTGTGACAACGTAAGCTGACTTTTACATGGTCGTGGTGTAGTGGTATGCTGCCTGGCTCTCGCCTGAAAGTCCCTGGTTCGATTCCCAGCATATTGGTAATTTATCAGATAATTTTTCCTGTGTACAGTACAGGTTTCTCCCTTCATTCAACTGTAGATTCCGTTTCTTACACTCTCTCCCAAACTCTATATATATATATATATATATATATATATAACTTTACTATTCCCAACATTCACCTTTAGATTCCGTTTCTTACACTCTCTCCCAAACTCATATATATATATATATATATATATATATATATATATATATATATATATATATATATATATACATACACGAGGAGCAATGTCCAGAGAGCCCAAATTTGCCCAGTCCAATGGGCCATGCTTCCATTCACTCATTTTTCAAGCCCCCGGAATCCTGGTTCTATCGGATACGCCACAAACATTCACAACGTTCTGTAGCTTCACATAAAAGTATCCGACAGAGTCAGTTCGGACGCTGTCACTTTAAAAAGGGGTGCCAAAACCCTGATCATGCACTTCTCAAACATTCATCCAGCCAGCCCGATCTCTTGTCAGTTCCCTAGCGTCACCGACTTCCATACCTCTCTTCCTCACACACTCATCCACCACATCTCTCCACCTTCTCCTTGGCCTACCTCGCCTCCTCCCTCCTTCAGATTCGCTCAGATATACCTTTTTCACCACTTTATTGTTATCCATTCTCTCCACATGACCATACCATCTCAGTACATTCTCTTCGATTCTGTGTCCAAAGACTTCCTCACTCTACATCTTTCACGAAACACATTATTTCGTATCCTATCCACCCTC
This sequence comes from Coenobita brevimanus, assembly GCF_032717465.1. NCBI lineage: Eukaryota > Metazoa > Arthropoda > Malacostraca > Decapoda > Coenobitidae > Coenobita > Coenobita brevimanus. The sequence goes on from NC_136958.1 coordinate 20,562,099, forward strand.
TGTACTCCACATACATTCCTCAGCAGTCCCATCTCCACTGCTCTTACTCTTGACTTTTCACTTTCATGCCACACCATAATCTCACATCCATATGTTAATGATGGCACTAGCACTCCTTCATGTAAGCCTCGCGCAGCGGCAACACTCAAGCCTCTGTTTCTTATCAAGGCGCTCATTGCACAGCTACTTTTCTTCCTTGTGTCACTCTACTTTCCACATCTCTGGCACATTTTCCTCTCTTTTCTATCACTGTACCCAGGTATTTGAACTCTCACCAATTCCAGTCTCTCTCCATTCACTGTAATATTGCACTGGGAGTCACCTTCTTTCCCAATAACCATCACTTCACTCTTTTCTACACTCACTCTTAAGGCACGACACTCACAGACATCATATATATATATATATATATATATATATATATATATATATATATATATATATATATATATATATATATATATGGGAGCGATCCATTTATTTGGTCATTCACTGAACTGTTTCCTACGCAGTGTGCTTTACTCCCGTGTACATTCATTACCCCTACATTTAGATCCTTATGGTAACCCATCTTCCTAAAAATTTTTTGTAACTGTTTCCATTTCTGGATAATTTCTTATTGCCTTGTCTTCTAACATTTTTCTCTTCTCTGATGCTTCATTTCGTCTTTTCTCTTGCTATATTCCACTTCTTCTCAACTCCTCAGGTTCTGAATAGTTTATGATGGAACGTTAACCAGCTCTTGACTGAACCTTCGTTGAAGCTAAAATTCTTTAAAGCTTGGTGAGTTGTGGTGCTGACATGGTGTTAAAGCAGCACGCACACCGCATGTGTGTGGCTCCTTGGCTTTCTTGTACACATACCTACACAAACACATACACAAACACACGTACACGTATTGTAAATTGGATAGGCGTAGATGCGAAGAGAGCACAACACGAGCTTAACCCATACGGTATCTTGTATACTCTCTATCTATCTATCTATCTATATATATATATCTATCTATCTATCTATCTATCTATCTATCTATATATATATATATATATATATATATATATATATATATATATATATATATATATACACACACAATTGAGTATAAACATGTGCGCATTGATTTTAAGACACACGTCAGTTAATTTTGAATTAGGTTTGGCAACTATGTATACATACGTACATACATATATACATGCATACATGCACCTACACAGACCATATGCTTGACTTTTGGGCGGGAAAAAAAAAAAAAAAAACTGAAAGGAGCACAAAAATATTACCGACAATATCGTGATTCATAAATATTAGTTGGAACTTTTAAAGCTTTTTCTCGAATCACTGAGTGATCCTGTGGTCTTAGTGAAATGTGACAGCATCTATAAAATAGATATCGTAAAGCTTTCATTTATTCCATTATAATTGTTACCTCTTCATTATACAAAGAATGAATTATGTGAGTGGAAGAAGACAGTCATTCGGTTTTGCTATAATGTAAATACCCTGTGTTGTGTTATTGCCACCACGAAAGGGGTCCTTTCATAGAGAGAGGCTTCAAAACTCTTTTAATTATTGCATCACTCCCATCATATCTTTTGCATAATATTGCTGCTGCTGCAACCAGATGGGATAACATTTTTCTTTGTGAAGACCTCTTGTAGTGAAGGGGATACAAACTAAGCTATGTGAGCAGTAGTAGTTGTGATAATTGAGGCCCCAAACTCATCTGGAGGTGAAGCCTGTTGTCTGCAGGCTGAAATTGCTGACTCCTGCACCTCGCCATCCTCTTCTGGGGGGCAGGGTTATAGCTGGAAGACTTATATAACCGGGCAGGGGAGGTAGTTAGGTTATTTATGCGCCACCAAGGGAAGGCGTCCTTCTCAAGCACCAAGCACACGACCTTTCATTAATGTGGGTTCAGAGTAGGATTTGGTGCCAGCTGTGGATGACACATAACATCATCATCATCATCATCATCATTAAGCACTCGCTCGTAATCGCTTTTAACCACTGGACTTACCGTACCAGTTTCATCATTACTTTTACCTTTAAACTACCGTACTTTATTCAGCTTAAAGAATCATCAGGTTATGCAGCGATTAAAAGAGATTGCTATTCTACCTGTCACTGCGGGTGGTCTCTTCGGAGCATAACAGAGTCGAATGGAGGTAACAAGAACGAAATAATTGCCATTGTGCTGATGGGTCTAAGGATGCATGAGTACTCAGGGCAATGTTAGTGAAAGTGAGTGAGCGAAAATGTGGAAAAGCTTTTTTTTTTTTTTTTTTTCATATTATCTGAAGCATGTGATGATGATGAAAAATGCCTGACCTTTATTGCTGCTGATAGACTCTATGATGTGTAGTGGCAACTGATCACGTCTAAAAATTACAGGTGATACATAATTGACCGTCAGTAATAAGAGACTTCGCTCACACCTTTGCGCTCTTAACATTAATCATTCGGCAGTCAGTTTCCAGTTTGCTACAAAAAATCTATGGTAAGATGAGTAAAATTAACTGGCAGTAACACTAATAAAATATTAGTCCTCGTACCAAAGGCCTTAATAGATACTGCTTCTAACTCCTTTACACTTTACACCAAGTAGTTTCTCTTAAACTGCATAAAATGTCTGGCAGCAACAATGATAAAACTAGAATGGCACTCAGTAGAGCGCATACCTCCGCCATCAACATCAATTACAATATTCACTGAAAAATTAACGGGAATGTCGAAAAACGTCCTAGCTGGCAGTGTTAAAGAAAGTGAAAACAAAAACAAAAAATCCTGGATCCGCACCTTTATTCCAATCAGAATCAAAATTTTATGGAATCTATTCTGGTCAAAGGCCCATTCTTCTACCAAGTTTCGTGGAAATCCGTCCATTGGTTTTTGTGTAATCTTGCTCACAAACCAACCAACAAACAAACAAACAAACGGACATGGGTGAAAACATAATCTCCTTGGCGGAGGTAATAAAAAGAACTCCATTATGGAGTAGTGATTTACTGTTTATTACCAATTAGCCCCTGGACATTTACCTGTGTTTACTTTTCACCTACCTTCTCATGATCTATTTCGCTTTAGCTTAGTCGTTATTCCAGGCGATTTAATTCAGCTTTGGCAAGACTTTCTTTAGAGGGATTATATATATATATATATATATATATATATATATATATATATATATATATATATATATATATATATATATATATATATATATATATATATATATATATATTGCCAGACGCCATAATCCCGTAAGGGGTGGCCATTTGACTTTGAGTTATTTGTTTTGCGGGGAGGGGCACTAACCCTCCACCAACCCACTTGTTGACACGTAGGGAACACGTATGGTTTTGTTATATGGTTACCACCCAGCTTTGTAAATGGTTTCTTGGCTTACAGGAAACAAGCGTTGTAAATGGTTTCTTGGTTTACAGGAAACGGATTATGGCGTCTGGCACAATATATATATATATATATATATATATATATATATATATATATATATATACACAGTATAGATAGGTAGATAGATAGATAGACAGGCAGATATATATAGTAGCATCAACTTATCTCTTCAGTATCAGAATAAATTTCAGACAAATCGTCCGAGAAATGAAGGATAATTGTGAAGTTGTGGTAACGAGCCTGGATGAGAATAACGAAATCGTCAAGAAGAGTTGTTCATATAAAGGAATATTGTCTCCGTGGGAAATGTAAAAATAGATTAAAAAAAAAAAAAAAAAAAAAAACTTTGGTCCAGATTCCATCAGTGCATGAGTCTGGCCTTTGCTGTGCTCGTCATTTCCCCGAGGCGGCAAATGAGCCGGGTTGGGATAAATTGGGTGGGAACGCTGGCCCGCCTGACACCGCTATGCAAATGCTGATGCTCATTTAGCGTAGAAATCTGGCCAGGCCGCCCCCTATGACGCGACCAAGTTCCATATTTAAAATTTTTCCTGAACTTTCAACTTGTGTATACTCAACCAAGAGAGGATACAAGAGCATAAAAGTGTTAATACTGTTACAAATTACTCTCTCATGAGCGGAACAACTTTAGTATTCTACACCAGCTAACGCAAGACGATTGTACTCAGATAAGCGAGTCGATTCATTAACTGAGAATGAACTTAGGAGCCCGAGTGTGTTGAAGCAAATGCAGTTAATTCTCTCGTGGTCGTGACAACTTTAGTAATCCTTCCTAGCTAAAGTCAGACGATTTTATTCAATTGACTAAATCTGAGGTGTCGGTTTAGTGTTAAAAAAAGAGAAAAAACATGACAATATTTGGCCATACTAAGCTGCTAAGGAGACTTGTTTGTCCTGGAAACTGGTTCAGATTCTTGAAAAATAGGAACCCTCGCCCTTCTCAGTGGCCGCGGGTGCTTCCGAGCCACTAATGTGATGAAGTAGGTAAGGAGAGCCTGGAGTGGGGAGCACGGCTTTTCCATGAGAAACTAAGTATGGTGGAATAATACTGAAATACATTACCGTGATGACATCTTTTGTTATACTGAAGGAATGAGATAGTAGGTGGTACCGCCAACCATCCACTCATTCAATGTACAAGTATTGCTGCCTTTAAATAACTCTGCTGTACACTGGCAAGCCAAACGCTTTCCTGTATCGCAGGGAAACCATGAATTACGTTGGATGGAATACTATATAATCAAGAGATGGGCGTCGGTTGCTCTAGTGGGTTAGGATGCTTCAAACAAACGTTTTCCATAATTATATAAGTCCAAGGAATAACTAAGTTTTCTTGCTCAGAAAGTGCAACGCAGGGGAAAACGATAGCAATGGCAGGACTGATTGGCTGAACCCCGAGCCTGTACGTGCCTAATCCAACAATACATGATAAGAAATAATAGGAGAGATATTGCCATGCATGACGCCTTCACTGCTAGGATACAGTCTTAACCTGAAAAAAGACGGTCTAGTATTAGTAAGAGTAAATTATAAATGACTTTCTCAGGCTGAATAAATTAAACCCTTTACTGTGGTGACTTTTTTTTTTTTTTTTGTCTTATTCTTGCTACCAACAAATTCTTGTAATCAAGGTAGTGGAAGCTATCATTAACCTGTTAATTACAATAGGTCTTCTCGTATGGTGCATCAAAACGTCTATTCCACAATATGAGTTATTGTAAAAAAAAAAACGGTCGTCGCAGAGAAAAGAGTTACCATTAGTCTATATACCAATACTGCGTTTGGTGTTCAACAGATATTTTAAAGTTGATAGAGGCATCGATATTAATAAAATTTTCGCTCTTTTAGTGTAATTTTTTTTTTTTGTCTAAATTAAATCATGTGGCAGTAGCAAAAATTGTAATAGCATTAATGCTAGTAGTAGTAGTAGTAGTAGTAGTATAGTAATAGTAGTAGTTCCATATGAAACGTGAAGCCAGTGTTATCATCATAGCCTTAGACGCAGATGTTATGATACTTACCTTGGCCTTAAGCAAAGAAATCCCTTGCTTGCTATATCAGAAGAGTGCGACGAGGAACAGGACAGGGTTCATCAACATTGGCAAACTGGAGCGGGCAATAGTGAATGACATTGCACTGCTCTTGTCGGGCTACACACATTCACAGGTTGTGACACCGTGAATGCATTCACCGGTAGGACCAAGCTTGGTGCCCTGAAGCTACTGAGGAAAGACGAGATGTATCAGAAAGCATTTTGCGAACTTGACCAGACCTGGGAAGTTTCACCACGTCTCTTTAAGAACATACAACAGTTCATTTGTCGTATGTGTGCAGCCTCAAGTATCACTACAAATGTGAACGAACTCCGCTACCAACTCTTCTGGGTCAGACGAGGAAAGGTATACTCAAGCCAGCAACCACCATGCAAAGACTGCCTCTTTATGCATAAACTAAGAGCTAACTACGAGAGAGCAATGTGGAAGCGCTGTCTTCAGACGAAACCCACCGTACTGATCCCAAAGGATGAGGTTGGACAGCTGACAAGGATGGCTTCCTGGACATTGAATGGATACACACCCCATCAGCCTCCGATGCTGTTCTGGAACTGCTGTCCTGCAAGTACTAGTGCTCATGCTCACTGCCAGACCATACATGCCTTGCCAACTTTTTGGTATGCATGGAAATGTGAAACTACAGACTTGCACTAATAGAAGTCAGGACGAAGAGGAGGAGGAATTAGATACTGAAGTTTGAAACTCAGATGATGTCGATGAAGATTATGAAAACGGCTAAAATAGAAGATGCACATAATTTTTCATAATAATAAATGTGCCTATATGTATATATATATATATATATATATATATATATATATATATATATATATATATATATATATATATATATATATATAATGTGTCTGAACCAATTGTTCATCCATTATATCAACACTGAATATTAAACCATTCTAAATTCCTCGGGCTAATCAAATCAGAGATTTTTCATTTGTTGTAAGGAACACAGTTAGATTAATAATTCAGTTATAACCCATTAAAGGTCATTCACGGTGTCTACCATTCACGTTTATAGCAGTAAGAGTGAGGTGTGTCTCTACTTCATGATGTAATAACCAGTTTAATACAATGTTCTCTGACAGGAAGAAATACCTTTATTTCATTACATTTCCACGCTGTTAAGCGGCTGAAAAATGGTAAAGCAGCCGAGGTTGATGAGGTGTATGCAGAGATGATTAAGGCTAGTAGAGAGAGCGGAATGAAGTGCTTGATGGAGCTATGTAAAAAGGCATAGATGAGTGAAACTGTGCCAGCAGAGTGGAAAAAGGTTGTGATTGTACCCCTTTACAAAAAAAAAAAAAAAGGTAAGCGAAGTGAGTGCAAGGATTATCGTGACATAAGGTTATTGAGTGTGGTAGGGAAGGTATATGGAAGAATGATTATAGAGAATGTAAGAGAGATATCAGAAGTACTAGCGAGTGATGAACAGGGTGGCTCTAGGATTGTTAAAGGATGTTTGGATCAAATTTTTGCGATATGACAGATAGTGAAGAAGGCTTGTGAGAAGGATCACAAGGTGTTAATGGCATTCATGGATCTGGAAAAAAGCATACGGCAAAGTAGACAAAGAAGGATTGTGGAAGGTTTGGCTCATTTATGGTGTAGATGGTAAGCTGTTAGGTGCCGTCAAGAGTTTTTATAATGGTAGTGAAGCACGTGTAAGGGTAAATGGGCATCTAAGTGAATGGTTCACGATCGGTGTGGGCGTGCGAAAAGGGTGTGTGATGTCCCCAGTATATATATATATATATATATATATATATATATATATATATATATATATATATATATATATATATATGGAATGATGAGAGAAGTAAAAACACGAATAATGGAGAGAGGGAAGGTGTTCGTAATGAATGGTAATGGATGAAATATCTCTAATTTGTTGATGATGCAGTACTACTTGCAAACACCGGACAAGAACATGGTAGACTAGTGCAGAGTTTTGCTAATGTCTGTGAGCGTCGTGCCTTGAGAGTAAATATAGAAAAGCGCTAAGTGATGGTTATTGAAAGAGAAAGTGAGTCCCAGTGTGATGTTACCGTGAATGGAGACCGCAGTTAGTGAGAGAGTTCAAATACCTGGGTACACTGACAGAAAAGAGAGGAAAATGTGCAAAAGAAGTGGAAAGTAAAGTGACTCAAGGAAGGAGAGTAGCTGGTGCCATAAAGGGTTTGATAAGAAACAGACGCTTGAGTGTAGCAGCTGCACGAGGCTTACATGAAGGAGTGTTAGTGCCATCTTTAACATATGGATGTGAGACTATGGTGTGGCATGAAAGAGAAAAGTCAAGAGTAAGAGCAGTGGAGATGGGACTGCTGAGGAAAGTATGTGGAGTATAGAGAGTGGATAGGATACGAAGTATTGTGATTCGTGAAAGATGTGAAGTGAAGAAGTCTGTAGACATCTGAATCGAAGAGAGTGTTCTGAGACGGTATGGTCATGTGGAGAGAATGGATAACAATAGAGTGGTGAAAATGGTGTATCTGAGCAAATTTCAAGGAGGAAAGAGACAAGGTAGGCCAAGGAAAAGGTGGAGGGATATGGTGGATTAGTTTATGAGGAAGAGAGATTTGGAAGTCGGTGAGGCTAGGGGACTGACAAGAGATCGAGCTGGCTGTATGAATGTTGTGAGAAGAAGCGCATGGTCAGGGATTTGGCACCCCTTTTTAATGTGACAGCGTCTGGACTGATGCTATCGGATACGTTTATGTGAAGCTACAGAATGTGATGAATGTTTTTGGCGTATCAGATGGAGCCAGGATTCCGGGAGTTTGAATGATGAGTGAATGGAAGCGTGGCCCGTTGGACTGGGCAAACTTAGGCTGTCTGGACGTGCTACTTCTCACCCTGCCCTGGAGTGGGAAGGAAGGTCCGATGATGATGATGATGATCCACCTCCTGTGGACTAAATATGCATTCAATGTACTGTACATTTGTCATATATCAACTTGTAGAGGAGCTCAATAGCAACATTTTAAGACGTGATTTGTAAAGTTTTGTCGACCGGTTGCAAAGTTATGAAAGATTTCGCTTTCAATACTCGGAAAATTTTGAATAAAAAATTTTGTCGCTCAGCTATGTTTCAAGGGTGATATATACCAAAACGCAACTCCTTACAATCGGCTGTCATGTAATTTTATCAAATTTAAGCATCGGACTATCCAGAAAACAGCATGGGGTCTTGTCCCCGCAGATTGTAGCCATTGCAACTCTGGCTCATGGATTATGTAGTTCAACCTTGTCTTGACAATTTCAATTTAGTTTAGAGATTACCTTCTGGTAGTGAAATGGTTAGAAAACTCCTTCAATGAGATAACTTTTTCTTCTTTATTTACTTAAGTTCAGACAGTTTCGTTTACTTGAACAGAGTCCAGTCAGACTGAAGGGACAACCACTTTGTGACGTCACCAGTTTATTTTTTCCTGAGATATTTTTTTCAAACTGGAGGGGTTAGATGCAGCCTTCTTTTACCTCTTCAGTACAAATATATAATCGTCAGAAGGTAGCTAGGATAGGATAGAAAATATACATCATCGGCTTCAAAGGATTATCTGTAGTAATGAAAGGACTGCATATCATAAGCATGACCATGTCTCCGCTGCTGACAAATTGACAATCTCAGGCAACTGCAACTTACTCTTAACTATATACGAGTGTATATGTTAACTTTAGCTGGAACAGAACACTAGAGTTGTCCCAACCATGAGAGAGTTAATCATGGCCAAATTTCTCGCCATTAATCGCCGGAAAGATCATATCTGAGTCAGAGTATTATCCACATTTGCATTTCCCCTCCCACTAATCTGTGAGTTAATCTGATATCCGTGCTGTAGCGTGGCTTGCCCCGTTCAAGCAGATATCGTACAGTAGCATACTGGCTTATTCTTGCTGCTTCCAAACGGTGTTCTTCAACTTAGAAAGTGCCTCTTGCGCTGAATGGGTTACCCCTCCCACTTCAGCTAAAGACGATTTTATTCAGCTGAATGAGGATCATAATAATGGCTACGTTTAAACCTTCTACAATACAGTATAACACAAATGGCGTCTTCATGATGAAACGCTCTCCACTTCACCCCGATGACGTTTGATTTATTATAATTCTCGCAGCCTTTGTTAGACTGATTTACCTTTTGCATTACAGGGGTGGATAAAGGTTATATCAAACCCTCTATTTCCAGATATCCCTCCTAAAACAAGTACATCAACTGACAGCAGAAGGAACACGAGTATAACATAAATAACGATCCCCGGCTGTATGGCTGAACGCTCTCAGGTTCCATGATTCACCCAGCTGGAGAAAATCGTTTGACGTTAACAAGAAAAGAATGATAGTTTTTCCGACCGTAAGAAGCTTAATGGTACCGGCATTAACATTCAGGCTTCTCTAAGCCAGATGCAGAAAATCATCTGGCATTACGTGAAGCAGAAATAACAGTTTTCCCACCATGAGAGGGTTAATGGATGGGCTGAGTAAAGTCGTCTTCCGTTAACTGGTTTAGAAAGTAGAGTTTTTCGGACCATGAGAAGGCTAAATGCCTTAGAGAAAATGGAAAACATCATGATGTTGAATGAAAAACTCGGTGCCACTACGGAGCATTACCTCTGGTGATGGGGATATGGAGCCAGAGGTGTTACATTAGTCTGAGAGGGTGCTGGGGATATGGAGCCAGAGGTATAACATTAGTCTGAGAGAGAGAGAGAGAGAGAGAGAGAGAGAGAGAGAGGGGGGGGGCTGCTATCAATCACCTCCTACCTAGCTAATCCAATCCAGGTAACAGCATCGCCAGAGGATAGTCGGACAAAGGCCTGATGACAGCGGATATACCAGCAACTGTTACGAGAAAGACAACCGTTCTACCAAAACTTGTTATATAATCGCCATGTACTGTGTGATATTAACTCTTCTGCCTTTACGAGCTGGCGCAGATATAGCCAGGTGGTGGAGCTGCCCAGTTATACAAACGTCCCGCCACTCTCTCCATGTTCCTCGAATGGAGGATTAAAGACTGCAGGATAAGGGCTACTGCAACCTCTTGTCCACTAGGTGCACATTAAGATTAACTTGGGGTAACAACATACTAACAACCCTTCTATATCTAGATAACTCTATTCACCTTAGTATTGACTTTTCGAACTAAAGGAGTTAAAATGCTTTCGCTACTTTTTTTTTATTATTATTAATTGAGGACTCACGTAAGCTTACTAAAATTGTGTGGCAGCAGCAAGAATAATACAGAAATTACATCCCGGGGCTTAAAATGTTATGGATTCAAATGACACGACAGAAAGAAGTTACTTATACACTCAGAATATGATGATGAAAAGATGTAAAATTGATTTGCCCGTACCACATACATGATAGTCATATGTAGCTCCACGGTGTGGAAATTGCCGCTGTAAGAACGGTTACCATGCATTATCAACACGTAACTCTGATGCGAATGGGCTCTCAAGGGATTCTGGTCACGCAAGATTTAACCAAACTGACTGTGATGAGATTGAGGATTTGATGGAGGGCTGAGGTGGAGAGATAAGTGAGTGAGGGGATATGAAATGAAGAAAAGGGAGATTGATGGCTGAGAACCGGGTCGCATGGAGGCAGTTTGCTTTTAGCCAACCTTTCCGGTATTATGGCGTCTGATAGACAGGTAGATAAATAGACAGATACAGATAGGCACGCAGATGCATAGACGGATAGAGACAAGTTGCAGACAGATAAACAGATAGATAGGCCGGTACACCATATATATATATATATATATATATATATATATATATATATATATATATATATATATATATATATATATATATATATTTAGTTGCAAAGAGATTATGGGGATTCAGATCTTTCCGTCTGAAGCAGTGCATTTAGTATTCCAACCTATATCAGAATCTAAACTTCCAGGCCACTCTGATACTTCCCTCCAAGTTTGGCACTTTCCTTTAGCTCAGGAGGTTGAATTTTGGCTACTCCCCTCCTTCACCCGCTCCTCTCGCTCCTCTCTTAAGGTTCCTAGATTTATCCTCGTCTTGTATTTTCCTGCTCTGTTCTTTACCCTCTATTGCCACGCACCGCCACCTCTCCCCATTCCCCTCCCCCCTCCTCTCCCTCGCCATTCCCCTTCCCCTCTCCTACCTCACTGACGCTTTCACATCGTCCCTTGTTTTTACTCACACCTACACTCATGCCAAACACTCTAACAAATGGTTTGGATTTGTTACACTAGCTCACACACATTGTATCTGTCACTCTCATAAAATGGTCTAGATCTATCACTATCTCCCCCATGACAGACTCACAATATTGTCAATCACTAGTACTCATACTGTTGCATATTTTCTGGATAGACCCTATATCACACTCCCACCCTTTGCGTAGATACCTTACTGTTACCGATGCATTGTGATCTCAGTCCATCACTCCCACTCACAGATGGTTTCATTTGGTTTCTCTCGCTCATATATTGCCATCTCTCACTTTTGCTCACAGATGATACCAATCTACCAGTCTCACTCACTCGGGCAATCGCATCCTCACTGGCACCCACACTCTCACGTGGAATCACACCTATACTTTCGCGCACAATTAGTCTCGATACGCCATTTTTAAGCAGTGCGGTATTCTGTGTTGCCTTGGAAATTTCGTAGCACTTAATCCTTAGCAATCTGTTTTGTACTTCAAGCCTTGGTACCCTTACGTCGACATTAAAACATGATAAATGGTATACAACAGACAGCTAAGGTCTTATAGGCAAAATAAATCATTATGCAAAAATTGCTACAAGGTTTCCTCTGCTATCCAAAACACAGCCTTCATACATTCATTCACATCGGTACTCTTACAAAGGTTGTCTTGATTTGCATCAAATGCTGTCTTTCACTTCAAGTGTTCTTCCTTCACTGTCTGTATCTTTGACTCACAGAAAATATATCACAGCAATAGCTTTCAAGCAACAACCTACCTCAAAAAAGCCAAAGGATTTGTTCCTGTTCGTTTTCCTTTTGTTCTTGAAATATCTCCTTAGCCTTACGCACTCAACCTCCTATGATTTCCCCTCAACTGAAAATAATTGCGTGGTGTTAGCCCTGATAAATTACCAGAGTTAACGCAACCATTTCGGGATTATATGAAATGAAATTAACATTAACGCTCTTATGACACCCACAGATCTCCTTGTGTCAGTGAAAAAGAAAAAAAAAAAACTTTACCAAGACAGAGTTAAGAGGATTTTTAGCACCCCTGATTTGCCTCTCTCTCTCTCTCTCTCTCTCTCTCTCTCTCTCTCTCTCTCCAGTCGGCACGTTGATGTTTTTATATTTATTAATGCATGATTGCGGTCACTCGTTTCACCGGGGTAAAAGCAAGGGAAAGCAGCCTCATTAAACTCGCACTCAGTCTGTCAACTGTCGTAGGTAATGGTCTTCACAAGGCACTTTCAACCATCCACGAGCAAGCCCCACTGATTTACGGTTTAGCTCAGGTGCTTCTCTCCAAGCAAGGTGAAAAAATAATAATAATAATTTACGTAGAGTGATTCTGTGTGTAGTTTATTCTTGCCACCACTAAGTGATTGTATTCAACTTAGGGAAGACCCCAGCATAGTGAATCATTTAGACGCTGCTTCCATTACCTGCTTTACGGCTAGGGTTCTCTCCTGTTTCGATTAAAATTATCTGGAGGTCGCAAGAAATCATATATTCATGACGACCTTGGGCTGGAAAAGGTTAAGGTGTAAAATGAACGAAATAAATATCAAGAGAAGATGTGCCAGGGAAGCTACTTGGGTGACGAGAATGTGTGGTTCTCGTGAATATTCTTGTCTTCACACTCTTACCGCAAACTACCTCTTGCACTTTTCCGCACCATCACTCACTTCCACACCCACCAACCACTCTCACAAATTATCTTATCCGTCATATACGCGTATCCTCTTATTTTGTCTTTTTCTTTGCTTTTATTTTTTGGGTGTGGTGGTGGTCACTCCTTTACGTTATACACGCATTTGGCGGTTTTCGGCTTAGTTATGCTTAACGCTTTTTCACTGAATTCTCTCTCTCTCTCTCTCTCTCTCTCTCTCTCTCTCTCTCTCTCTCTCTCTCTCTCTCTCTCTCTCAATGCTTGTGTTACATTACATTTTTTTTTACTCTCTCCCACACATTGTCTTACTTCTAACATAACAGTCTGCTCTTAGCCGAGGAACACAAATCGTCAAGTACCAACGAAAAATATACTTGAAAGGCCCTAATTGACTTAAGGTGTTGAGGTACAGTACGTTATTATCTCTCCTACCACAAGAAGTCTCCCCGAAGCTTAATGTAACTGCCTGGCCGTAGCAAGGGTCACAGTGACTCCTTTAATCTGACGACTCTGTTATTATTTTATCTTTCCACTACCAGACGATTTCATTTACCTTAGTATAGACTTTTCCTACTGGAGTGTACAGACATAGCTTCCTTGAATCCCTCTGCTACATGGGGTCTATTAGAATTTTATTAATGTTGTCTGGAGGTAGCAAGAATATATTGATAAAAAATATTACCAGAATTAGGGCATTAAGCAGAAATCAGCATATTGGAAGGGTTGTAGAGGCTTATTCCCTTTAACAACTATGTCTATGCGACTCACTTTCAATTGAATATACTCGGTGTTAGTCAGAATTTAATACAAGACTTGTCTTGACCATTAAAGGCTAAAGAGTGAAAGTCTTAACAATCAGACTCCTAGACTCTTGCTACTCATTCTCTGCTAAATAAGAGCATCAGTTATTATATGGAACAGAACATCAGTGTTGTTCCAACAATGAAAGAGTCAACTTCCAATCCTCGCTTACACACACACACACACACACACACACACACACACACACACACACACACACACACACACACACACACACACACACACACACACACATTTAATAAAGTGTATGCAGAACGGGATGGCAGTGCACCCTAAATCATTGGAATAAGGCCAAGGCAGTAAAACGACAAGTATTACCATCCCTATATTTTTATGGCATAAATCTGTGTACTGCATAACCTGATAATAGTTATGCTATTATCATGACACTCTTCGAGTGTATTTATGTGACTTCATCGTGGCACGCACTGGAGTGAGAGCGTTTTCATACTAATCTCTTATTTTTAAAGTCACTGTGTAAGAAAGCTGCAAAGGTTTTATTGTAAGGTTTTCAACTTAGGGGCATCGTAGTAATATAAACGGATTAATGAAGATTCTGACTACCTGTCTGTAGATCGAAAAATCATTATTGAACTAAAAAAAAAAAAAAAATCTGAAGAAAACAAGGCAGACCACTGAGAAAGCGCAACATCCGCTCTTAATGATTGGTGTGTGACCGAACATTTGACCCAGCTCTGTGATGTTGACCTCTGAATGGTAGTTTTCATCCTGGAAGTAATTCATCCTTGCGTGACCATGAACACCTCCACTAAGTTTGATTCAAACAAGATAAAAAGTTTTAATGTTGTTCTTGTGACTTTCACCTTTGTCACATTGTTTTCAAAATTGAACAATTCTATCTTAATCTGGCCCTAAATTGCTCCATCAGGTTTAATTTATTTTGAACAGCTTTTTAAGCTAAAGACCCAAAGGTTTGACACAGTCCAGTGCCTTTAAATTTTTACTAATCTTTCTCAAAACTGAAACACTTCATCCCATGCTCACCCTTTACCCGTCTACCAAGTATTTTCTAAATCGGATCAAAACCGTAAAACTTGAAATGTTCCCGATCAACACCTTTGAGCATTTTCGGCCAATGTCTACCGTGTTTCCGACCCTCTGTGAAAAAAGAAAAACTGTAAAAAAAAAATAGTGATAGGTTTACCCATTTATGGCCAAGAGGGGTCTAAGAAAGAGAAAGAAGAAGAAGAAGAAGAAGAAGAGGAAGAAGAAGAGGAAGAAGATGGAGAAGAAAGAGTAACAAGTATTTTGTTGATTGGATTTTTAGAGTGTTAGCGTTATGTCTGGGTACTATAGAAGATAAGGACTAAGGCTAGAGACTAAAAAACTTTAATACCTCTGTGTTCGGAGTTACGAAAGATTATGTATATCATGCATTATGGACGCATCGTCGCCATCCCTATATAGGTTGTCTACCAAAACTGATATTCGGTTTACCATAATTCGGTAAAATATCTTTGAATAAATTATGGCAATAAAACAAATTCCTGTCTTCTCCCTCTGGATCCAGTTAGCTGCATGATAGACACATTATTATTATTATTATTATTATTATTATTATTGTTATTATTATTATTATTATTATTACCTCCGCCAAGGAGGTTATGTTTTCACCCCTGTCCGTTTGTTTGTTTGTTGGTTGGTTGGTTTGTGAGCAGGATTACACAAAAACTACTGGACGAATTTCCATGAAACTTGGCAGAAGAGTGGGCCTTGACCCAGAATAGACTCCATTAAATATTGGTGCGGATCCGTATAGAGGTGCGGATCCAGGAATTTTATTTTTACTTTCTTTAGCATTGCGAGATAGGGCGTTTTTCGGCATTTTCCTTAAATTTTCAGCGAATATTGCATGGATCTTGATGAAATAACTCAGGCATATTTAGGATGTTGTTATCTACGAATGTGTTCAGTTTGGCGCGGATCCATATAAAATTCCTGATCTAGCGGATTTAAATATGCTTTTATAGCGGGAGTAGTCTTTTTCCATATTGGATTGGACTTGACTGAATTAAAAGGAACTGCATGCTCGGCCTTGGCGAAGGTATGCACTCTACTAAGTGTCATTCTAGTTATTACTACTATTACTATTATTATTATTATTATCATTATTATTATTATTATTATTATTATTATTATTATTATTATTAGTTTTATTATTATTATTATTATTATTATTATTATTATTATTATTAGTTTTATTATTATTATTATTATTATTATTATTATTATTATTATTATTATTATTATTATTATTATTATTATTATTATCATCATCATTATTATTATTATTATCATTACTACTACTACTACTATTATTTTTTGTTGTTCTTGTTGTTGATGTCGTCGTCGTCGTTGTTGTTATGATGAAGAAAACATCCGGGTTTTGCATTCTTCTTCTCCTACAGTGCTCAGTTGAGTAGAAGGGGCAATGGACTTATGGTTACATTAAAACTGAGTTTGCGAAGGCGTAAGCAAGCTCCATTATTATAGTCACTTATGTAACAGTTATAGTTGCTTTAAAAGATGTCCCAGAAATTATGTAACAAACATTAGGAGATTCCTTAACTGAGGTTTTCGCCGATTTGCAGCTATTTCACGAAGTTCAGCGGCAGAATTAGACAATAATAAAGCTCTGAACCCTTTTATATATATATTTATGTATTTACTAATACCATATTTTACTGTTAAACCGCAATCACACCAAATGCCTACCGGGAATTTTGCATCACTGTGACCCATACAAGTGGCGCCTCTGGACGCAGGAGTGTGCGGGCGAGAAATTCTGAAGGTTACAATGATGCGCCAGCAAGCATTTGGTGTCAAGGCGACCTTAATCTCTTGTTACAGCTCAGCATTTAAGTTGAACAGATGGTAATTTTAGCTGAAGTTACAGTGGACGGCGTATAATGAGTTCCCTAAGCTGGCGAGAATATGGTTGTTACACGCTCACTGCCCCCTGCCTCACACCTGCTTAATTCTTTCACCACGAGAACGAATTTATTTTAATCATGCTACCTGCAGACTACTGCAGTCATTTATAATGGTTTTATTTTATTGAAGGGATGTGTACACCTAATCCCTCCAGTAAAAAAAAAAAAAAAAAGGCTCTCCAAAGCTGAAGAACATAATTTGGATTAGAAATATAAACTAAAATACGTCGCCAGATTCAAGGTGCTAATTACTTCACAACGAGGAATGTTTCCCAGGCTTATGAACTCATTCACTGTGATGACAAAATTAGTTGTCTATTCATACCTATGTCAGACGCTTTTATTCAGTTTCGTGGAATATGATATGGATGTAGACATTATGAACCCCGTCATGGTGACAGGCATTTCTAAGCTAAGTAAAAAATTTTAGCTATGTTAAGAATGTTATAAGTTTGGCAGTCTTTTTACTTATGCAGAGAACAAAAAACCACAAGTCCGCAAAGCGATTCTTGGCATGAAAAACAGAACAAAAGAAGGCCAAATTGAAGGTGCTGGATAAATTGCGTTTAAAAGACTGAAGGTCATAAGTACAGACCGAGGAGGACAGTTCCAGAGCTGAACAATTGCATACATGAACGACTAAATCTTGCATCAGAGAAGTGGAGAGAAAAGGGGTGATAGCGTACTGCCAGATGGGTTCTATACGCCCACCGGAACGGAGAAGGGACGCCAACCGACATTTAATAGCGATAGTAATGATATAAATATAGGCTGAAGGGAGTCAGTGAAGAGAGAGGAGTTGGTGGGACAAAAAGCCTTTGAATCCACGTTGTTTAGATGAGCTTAAATATAGGGATTCCCTCCCCCCCAAAAAAAAAAAAAATGAGTTGAACTTCATACAAAGATGAATGAGTCCTCTGTACAAACTAAACAGTTCTACAGGAATAAAGAGAGCATGAAGTCGATTTAGCACACCTAATCTCTTAGAAATGGATTTTGCAAGGAAGGTAATAATTACGATCTTTCAGTCAAATGTCCGAAGAGAAATAAACCCCCAAGGGCATTAAGAGATGATGAAGGATTAATTTCCGTATTGTCATATACGAGTATAAATGGATATTCAAAAGGATTATTTTGTCGAGGTTAAAAATGGCCCTGAATTCAATACCCAAAAAAATAATAATAATAATAATAATAATAATAATATTGTAATCATGCCCCCCCCCACCAGATGCTGTTGGCATAACGTTCTCCCTACGTGTCAAGTGGGGTTGGTGGAGGATTAGTGCCCCTCCCTGTAAAACAATTAACTCTAAGCCGTTGACCACCCCGTTTGGGATACATGGCGTCTGGCAATCAATGAATGAAATAATCATGGCGAACAGAAACCTAATGGTCTCAAAATCCCTTCAGTCAAGGAATTCTATATTGAACCATAAAAATAGATCACATGCAGTCAGTATCATAGAGGTTAAAATTAACTTCCAATCCCCCAACTTTATTACACCCTCACGTTAAATGATTTACTGAGATAACCTAATTTGCATATGCGTACACATGCGCGCGATAGTGTGTGTGTGTGTGTGTGTGTGTGTGTGTGTGTGTGTGTGTGTGGATACCTATTAGACGATATTTTTATAGACTACATCAGCACTCAAATACCAAAACGGTTACAGAAAGCTTTAACTAACCCTCTCTGATTAAATTAACACTATCGTTTGGTGATGACAAGACTAAATTAAAATATAGGCCTTGTATGTAGTGAAAATTGTAGAAGTAAACATTCATTACCCTTCTGAGCAGGATAAGCAAGATAACTCCGACCCTTTTAATGAAATTCCTGCTACCTGCAGACGATTTCATTGCTTTTGCGCGATATCTCTCAAACTGAAGAGGTTAGAAGCTGCCTTTTTAGCTATGTCAGTATCATTACCATTTCTGTAGCTTAGGAAAACCTCTTAGTATAAAGTTCTTGTGGTGCAGGGACCGGTTTCACATGTGTATATAACCCTTACAATTAACCTTTCCTTTACCTTCTCTAACACCCTCTCACACCTTCGCTTAGGCTCACACTCATCCAACCTCTCACACTCTCACGCCCCCACCGTCCACCGTCCCACATATTCACAATATATCCACACCCACAATCACCCTCACACTCCCCCACCCTCACTTACCTTCACACACCCCGCCACCTTCGCTTGCACCGACACTCCCCCACTCGCCCTTACACTAACACTATCCCACCATCACACTTTCTTATCCTCACGCTCCTCCTGCCTCACACTCCCCCATCTTCACCCTCCCCCACCCTAAATCACACGAACACTTCCCAAACTTCCTTTATACTCAGTCCCTCACACTCAAACTCATCGACCCTCCTTCAGATTCCCCTCCCCTCCCTTCCTGTTACTACACTCCCCCCTCCCTTCCCTACCCTTACACTCACTCTCACATTCACACTCCTCAGCCCTCTCCACACTCACACTTTTCTCTTTCCTTCTTCACACTTACCCTCCACCACCCTTCTTCACTCTCACACTCTCCTTCACCCTGGCACTCAACCATCCTTCCTCACACTCACACTTCCCCACCGACCGTCATACTCACACCCCACCTTCCTTTACATACCTCACATACACACACACACACACACACACACACACACACACACACACACACATGTCTATCTCCCAGTCTCCATCAAACACACTTCTCCCAGTTCCCCCTCGCAGTTACATACATCTGACTCACTCTCCCTTTCACCCATATGCTCACTCTACGTCGCCACCACGTTTCCTCACACACTCACCTCATCACCCTTCCTCACACTCACACTCTCCTTCGTTGTCCTTCCTCACTTTCACACTCTCCCACCCTCCCTCATTCTCACACTTCATCAACCCACTCTCCCATTCACATTTTCATGGATCATATTATTATCTCTCCAAACCCTTATTACATTCTCATTACAAATCTTTTCTTTCGTAGTTTCACACCAAGTGTTAGATTCCTCACTCTCGAAATTACACGCTCCTCTCTTCCTGTGTCACAATTACTCGGGTTGTATTCTTACCCACTTCACTCAGATGACGCCTTTAATAGTTTTTTCCTTAAGAAGAGGAGAGAGGTAAACAGACTAGTGAGAGAGTAGAAAAAAAAAAAAGTGGATAAGGAGCTTGGATGAAGATTGAGTTTATAGTAGAGAAAGAGTAAGAAGCTGTTTTACTAAGGAGGTCAAGAAAGTAAGAGAGAGTGATAGAGTGAGCTTTAAAGGGGTAACATATATAAGTGGCTGCTCAGTAGCTCAAAAGATAAAGTGAACACTTGAAAGGGGCATTTTAATAAGTTGTTGACCGCATAGAACGAAAGTTAAGTTGGTACTGATGGTCGGGGGATGATATGAGAGGAAGCAAGATAAATGGATAGATAGAACTAATTTCGAATATTGAACTTTGCATTTTTCTTTCTGGAAGTGTGTCCACATGGAAAATGGAAGAGTCAATCTAGGTTTTTTTTTTCAAGTTGTATTATCATTGCACCTAAATTAACTTTTGCTTCGTCCCCGTGGCTTTTCTTTAGCCCACGGAAGACTTTCTGTTGTGTTCAGATTAATGAAGGCTATATGAAACCCCAGTCGTTCAGAAAGTCATTCCTAGGATGATGATAATCGTCTGATGGGAGCGAGAGTGTATACAATAGTACTTTGCAAGTTAAAGGAGCTAATTTTAATGTTACTATTATATTCACTCAGAAATTGTAAAAACGTCCACAGTATACCAGGGCTGAAGCTAAATATCACGATCCAACGCCTCTATAATCGCACTCCCTGTTTTCCGTCTCAGGACAGTATTTGAAATGCCTTTGAAGATTTCATAACCTCTTCATAGCGATTTATTTTACATACTAGACCTCAATATCCCATTGTACATTGTTGTTGTTGTTGTTGTTGTTGTCCTTACTAAACCTCAATATCCTCAATATATGTAGTCATTCTTCTTGGAGGTCCATGAGGCGGTACATAGCGATAAAGCTTGCGATATTTATTTACTTGAACTTTAGTAAAGCTTTTGATAGGGTCCCACACGAAAGGCTAGTTAGAAAGGTTCGGGCACACGGTATAGACGGCGATATCTTAAAATGGATAGAATCCTGGCTGAAGGAACGAAAGCAGAGAACTAAGTCGGACTGGGGATTATAACCGAGGAGATTAGTACTCGGTCCCTTATTATTATTATTATTATATATATATATATATATATATATATATATATATATATACTGTATATATATGATCTAGACTTTGGAATGACTAGCAATATTGGCAAATTTGCTGATGAAACAAAAATAGGGCGTATCGTTAACTCGACTGAAGATTACTTTAACTTACAAAAGGACCTCGATATACTCTCCAAATGGTCTAAAAACTGGAAAATGGAATTTAACGTTCAATAATGTAAACTAATTAACGGAGGCAAGACCATTGGAGATACTAAGTAGAGCTTATATAACAAAGAAATAGGTAAATCGGAATGCGGAAGTGATCTGGGAGTTCTGGTTAGTGAAGACCTCAATCCATGGCAACAGTGTATTAATGCGAGGAATAAAGCAATTAGGGTCCTAGGATTTATTTCGCGAAGCGTGAGCAATTGGACATCTAAAGTAATATTGCAACTTTATGTACCATTAATAATGCCATATTTAGATTACGCCGTGCAATGTTGGCGTCCGTACTATAGAATGGATATAAATTCGTTAAAAAATGTACAGAGAAGAATGTCATAAATGATACCTGATGTTCGGAACCTTTCATATGAAGACAGACCAAAAAGACTTAAATCTGCACTCACTAAAAAGGCGTAGAGTAAGGGGAGACTAATTTGAGGTGTTTAAGTGGATGAAGGGATTAAATAAGGAAGATATCAGCAAGGTACTTTAAGTGAGCATACCGGGCAGAACTAGAAGTAATGGTTTCAAACTAGATAAATTCCTTTTTAGTAATAAAATAGGTAGAATTGGTTAGGCAATAGAGTAGTAGACGAACGTAATAAGCTGCCTAGTAATGTAGTTGCTGCCCCTCCCATTGAAAAATTCAAGTATAGGCTGGATAAGCATATGGCAAATAAGGGAGGGGTATAAAAAAACAAAACAAAGTCTTCTTATAACCAGTACTAATTCATTCTTTTTCCTTTCCAAATTACACGATGATAGTCTCTTTTTCTCCTTTCACACATTCCTTTAAAATGTCCACCCCAGTGTTTCTATTCTTCGTGGTGTTCCGTCTGACTTTTTCCTGCCGGCTTCGGATAGAGGGTTTGAAGAGCGGAGGAGAGCCTTCTTTGCTATCATTATCTCATTCTGGTAGTTCAGTTACTCTATTAGCAGCTGCCTAGCATAGACCAACTGGCCTACTGCAGTTATCATCTCTTCTTATGTTCTTTTGTTCTTATCCCATACTGGGTGGTAGGGATCCAGAAACATGAAAGCACAAGTACCTGAGAATTAACAGGGAACCTAGTATGTCCGAAAGAAAAAAAAAAAAACTTGCTATCGGCATTGCCTGGGACTCTGGGGTCCACGTCCCTTACGGTAGACGACCCACTGGGTTCCGTTTTACCCACTGGATCTATGTTCCTCCTTGGGTTCATTTCCCCTGCGTTATATTCCCCATGGACCTATTCCTACTAATGGCATTCACACTAAGGGCCCACTCGCCCTGCGAACAAAGTCACCCACTCACCCACCCACCCACCCAACTCTTCCCCATGGGCCTATTTTCCCAGCATCCACTCACCCTTCTAATCCAATGTACCCATTCACCCACGCACTCACTCACCTACACTTACCCCCGCCCTTCTTGCCCACTCACTCACCGATCCACGCTGCCCCCACCCTATCCCGACACACCTAACACTACCTACCTAGCCCACCCCTCAGTACCAATCCTCCCAGCCACCTGTCCGGTAGTAGTAGTAATATTGATATGGTTGTACGGTAATTGGCCGCCCAGCTCTATCATATTGACTTGATATGTGACTTGATTAGTCCATAATTTGGCCATCAGGCGCGCCATTCTATTAACTTCAAACCATACAGATAATTTCGCGGTAAATACGTACCCCTATTAGACCCCATTTGAGTATTGTAGATAATTCCTTCTTAATTTTATACACACAGACAGACACACCTTCAAAAACACAGTTAATACTATAAACACAGTGGGTCATATATCCATTCATTCATTCATCATTCAAGCCCTAAAAATTTTCGGCGTTACCTTGTACACCAAACAATTAATAGAATAATGAGCTTCTTATTGTTAGTGATACAAGGTCCTTCCATCAGTGAACGACTTTTGAAAATGTATACCCCATGCGCGACTAACAGCGAAAATATCCAAACATTAACCCTTGATACAACACACACAGTCGTCACTTAATGATCATGACATCTGTTTCAGAAATAAATACGAAACAACTGGGGTAAAGGGAGTTTGCCTAAATATTTCATGGTCGACAAGAATCATGTGTGCCTTCTTACACACTTCATCCATCGCATGTTAGCCCTTCCTCAACTTCCATATCACCATTATTCACACAGTCGCTTACATTACCTATGCACCTCCGTCCTGATCTTCCATTCGTCCTCCTACTCACTGGCTCTTCACTCCCCTGACCTAGTTACACTCGCGCTCACGAAGTGAGAGAAGTTGTATTTTGGTTGATTGATATTTATCCGTGTGTGTGTGTGTGTGTGTGTGTGTGTGTGTGTGTGTGTGTGTGAGAGAGAGAGAGAGAGAGAGAGAGAGAGAGAGAGATCAAAGTAATGCAGTTTATATCCGATTCTAGCCAAACATGAGTGGGGTAGGAGCACACCCATGGGGCTGACCTACTGTATTGGAAGACAATAGGTCAAAGGTGAAGGGCACAGGGCCAGGACAAATTATAACCTAACAAGGTGAACTTTAAAGTGTTATGCAATATAGACCAAATTAGGAGAAAGAGTTAAGGGTATTGGAAGAATGAATCATTTTAATTTTAAGAGCACTTAGTTAAAGGTCAAGGTCACAGAGGATGTTCAAAGTTCGTCCCATGTGTCTGTGTATCTGGGAAAAAAAAAAAAACTAAATCAGCTTTAATCTGATCTGGATCAAACTTGGAGGAACCAGTAAGAATCCACCAAAGGTTCAAACTCACCCTTTTTTCTTATTTTTTGGTTAATGCTCAAGGTCACAAGACAATATCAATTTATTCAGCTTTTATCTAAATAACACCAAATTTTGTGGAACGGTTTAGGGTAAGACAAGGACAAATGGATTCAATTTTGACAACATCAGCCAATAGTCAAAGTTAAAGGAAAAATAAAGAAGAACAAGGTCGCGAGACAAGTTTTTTTTTTTTTTTTCCTGCTGTGGAACAATTTTGGTGGAAGGGCTAAGGGTCAGGGAAGACTGAATTAACTTGTTTTTCAGAACCATCGGTAGAAGGTTCAGGTCACAGAACAAAATCAAATGTTCGCCTATGAAACCGATTGATGGATGCGGGTGTTCTGTGCCTGTTTCTTGTTCTGATTATGATTCTCTTGGTACTAGGGCTCATCACACTACCACCAGCACTCTCCTTCAGTCTAGTATGGAATTTTCGACCTAGAGGAATATAAACCGTTGACTTATTTAACCCTTTATTCATAGTTGAGACTTTCCGAACTCGCATGGTTAAAATTATAGACTTAGATACCCTTTAACTATTAGACGTCCATTGTAAGTAGAATAAAATGGTTTGGTAATGCCAGTGTATGCTACAAATAATGTCCTTGGGTTGAATGGGTTAAGCTCACTAATAACGCCTAACATATATCCTCTCACCCCATCCTCGTTCCTCTGGCTCACACTACGTATACTTTTACCCACTCCTCTTGATTACTCTTCCTGTTCACTGGCAATTCTCTTACCCATGAATTTACCTTAGCCCATCCCTCCTCTTCTTCCTGTCTCTTGCTCACACAGCCATTTCTCTCTCGCTCTCACAACATTTCTCTCTCTCCCTCTCACACCACCACCGCCACCACCACCATCATCATCATCATCATTCTCTCTCTCTCTCTCTCTCTCTCTCACACACACACATACACACACACACACAATGCTAGTGTCATCCTAACACCACCATCACTCCTTCACATCACCATCTCCTATCTCACTCCCTTGCAGCACCGTATCTCCCTCATCCCATCATACTTCTCTCGTCCTACCATATCTCTCTCTCACACCAACACTCTCTCCTTAATATCACTACTCCCCTATCATACCACCAACTCTCTCGACCACACTATCCACTCCAACTTTCACTCTCTTCCTCACACCATCTCCTTTCACAACCTGTCTTCCCTCCTCCCTCTCTCTCTCTCTCTCTCTCTCTCTCTCTCTCTCTCTCTCTCTCAGTTCCACTCAATCCTTTACACCACCATCTTCCTTCCTCTTTCTTCTTTACACTATCCACTCCACTCCACTCCCTCCCTGCCCCCCTGCTCTCCCATTTGCTCGCTGACACATAATGGCCCTCTCACACTATTCTCATACTAATTAACACTCACTCATGCTACGGCACGCTCACCTCCATCGCTCTTGTCTCTAGCACGCTCCATCTCGAAAGGAATATAGCCTACTCACCAGTCCCTTCAGCCCAGTCTCTCTCTCTCTCTCTCTCTCTCTCTCTCTCTCTCTCGTCACAACGCTCCTCCATTAACCATCTGTCTTTCACTCTGTCTGGGACCCTTCACTGCATTCTGCATAACTGCCTCTCCTAGGTTCACTGCCGCTTTCATGCTTCCTCTTTCACAATGTCTCTCGCCTACATTATACCTGCCTTGAGCTGCTTCTCTCATAGTGCCTCATGATGTCCTACATGCTCTGTTTGTCTCAGACTATTGTTTTCACACACGAATTTACCGCATGCAGTCTCTCTCATATTATTGCTGGTTCTCGTTGTTGCTATCACTGTCTCTCGCTCATATTACACCCATTTCAAGCGGTTTCTCCCACACTCTCTCTATCATATAGTCTTTTTCAGTCTGTCTTTCGCTCATATAACACCCAGCTTACTATATTTTTCACGTGTTTCTCCCGCACACAACATATGTCTTCTCTATTTTACACTGTTTCTCACACTATCTGTCCCTGACGCGTCATCAGAGGCTATCTCTTTCACACTACACTACCTGAATTATATTTCACGCACTCTCTTGGTCATACTTCCCGTCTCTATTACACTTGTATCTCAAACTATACCTAATACGAGTATATCTTACATTACGCCTGTTCCTTGTTAACTCTCTTACACTTATTCGTTCACATTACACCAACTTCAAGCTGTCTTTCTCACACTGCTTCGTTCACCGTCCCTCTTATACTCTTTCACACTGCCCATACTGTCTCACAGACTCCTATAATATCTGACTCTCTAACACTAATTCCTAGAGCTATCTCTCAAACTATTTCTTACTCACAGTACACTTTCCTCCAGCTGCCTTTTACAATGCATCTCCCTCACACTATAGACGATCTCTCACACCACTGCATATCGAAATTACAGCGTGGTCACATCGCTCCTCCTCGCCCATTCCTTTACACTGCCTGGCTATGGCACTGTCTCTCGTACAAATTCCTCTGCTATGCTCCTCATGCTGACTATCCCCCTCACTCTCTCTCTCTCTCTCTCTCTCTCTGCACAGCCTCTATTCCCTCGGTTCACTTTTACGACGCCAAGTAAACACCACTCACTCAAACTCACTCTCTTCCATTTCACCGCCTATGCACTTCATCTTTCTTATGACATTTCATCTTCTCTCATTTCCACTTCTGCCTCTGTTGACCTCATTCATTTCCTTCTTGACTGCGCTGGGTTTCATGATTTAAATTTATTCACGCCCCAACTATAATAGTCTTTATAATTTGGTATATAATATGCTATAATTGTGTGTGTGTGTGTGTGTGTGTGTGTGCCTAAAACTGGAGGAATGATTTTAATGAAAGTTGACAGGATGGTTGGAATTTGGTCACAATTGGACGAGTTTCAGAGTTATGCAGACTGATATTTTCTGAATGGGTGCTCTGGACCCTAATAATTGTCCCCATTGGTGTTACAATACCCACGCGCGGAAGAGGCGGCGGGGTATTTCGTGGAGTTTCATGCGTCTTTGAAGAGAGAGAGAGAGAGAGAGAGAGAGAGAGAGAGACAGACAGACAGACAGACAGACAGAGACAGAGACAGAGACAGACAGACAGACAGACAGACAGTGAGAGAGAGAGAGAGAGAGAGAGAGAGGATGTACTCATACGTCAACAATCCTATGTCTGTTGCTTCACTGATACTATGAACAGACGATATTATTCGGCAGAAAATGGTTGTAGTTGTTGTGGTGGTGGTGGTTGTGGTAGTGGTAGCTGTTAGGGTAATGGTGGTGGTAGTGGTGATAGATGGGGAGGTGGTGGTGGTGATAGATGGGGTGGTGGTGGTATTGGGTGGTGGTGGTGGTGATAGATGTGGTGGTGGTGGTGGTGATAGATGTGGTGGTAATGGTGATGGTGATAGATGTGGTGGTGGTGGTGGTGATAGATGTGGTGTTGGTGGTGGTGATAGATGTGGTGGTGGTGGTGGTGGTGGTGATAGATGTGGTGGTGATAGATGTGGTGGTGATAGATGTGGCGGTGATGGTGATAGATGTGGTGGAAATGGTGATGGTGATGGATGTGGTGGTGGTGGTGATAGATGTGGTGGTAATGGTGGTGGTGATAGATGTGGTGGTAATGGTGGTGGTGATAGATGTGGTGGTAATGGTGGTGGTGATAGATGTGGTGGTAATGGTGGTGGTGATAGATGTGGTGGTAATGGTGGTGGTGATAGATGTGGTGGTGATGGTGGTTGTGATAGATGTGATGGTGTTGTTGGTGGTGGTGATAGATGTGGTGGTGGTGGTGGTAGTGGTGATAGATGTGGTGGTAATGGTGGTGGTGATAGATGTGGTGGTGATGGACGTGATGGTGGTGGTGGTGATAGATGTGGTGGTGGTGGTGGTGATAGATGTGGTGTTGGTGGTGGTGATAGATGTGGTGGTGGTGGTGGTAGTGGTGATAGATGTGGTGGTAATGGTGGTGGTGGTGGTGATAGATGTGGTGGTAATGGTGGTGGTGATAGATGTGGTGGTAATGGTGGTGGTGATAGACGTGGTGGTGGTGGTGGTGGTGATAGATGTGGCGGTGATGGTGATTGATGTGGTGGAAATGGTGGTGGTGATGTATGTGGTGGTGGTGGTGGTGGTGGTGATAGATGTGGTGGTGGTGATAGATGTGGTGGTGGTAATAGATGTGGTTTTGGTGGTGGTGGTGATAGATGTGGTGGTAATGGTGGTGGTGATAGATGTGGTGGTAATGGTGGTTGTGATAGATGTGATGGTGTTGGTGGTGATAGATGTGGTGGTGGTGGTGGTGATAGATTGGGTGGTGGTGGTGGTGATAGATGTGGTGGTGTTGGTGGTGCTAGATGTGGTGGTGGTGGTGGTGATAAATGTGGTGGTGGTGGTGGTGGTGATAGATGTGGTGGTGATGGTGGTGGTAATAGATGTTGTGGTGGCAGAAGTGGTGGTGGTGATGCTGATAGATGTGGTGGTAATGGTGGTGGTGATAGATGTGATGGTGATGGTGGTGGTGATAGATGTGGTGGTGGTGGTGGTGCTTGATGTGATGGTAATGGTGGTGGTGATAGACGTCGTGGTGGTGGTGGTGGTGGTGATAGACGTGTTGGTGGTGGTGGTGGTGGTGATAGATGTGGTGGTGATGGTGGTGGTGATTGATGTGGTGGTGGTGATGATAGATGTGGTGGTGATAGTGGTGGTGATTGATGTGGTGGTGGTGGTGATTGATGTGGTGGTGATAGATGTGGTGGTAATGGTGGTAGTGATAGATATGGTGGTAATGGTGGTGGTGATAGATGTGGTGGTGATGGTGGTGGTGATAGATGTGGTAGTGACAGATGGGGTGGTAATGGTGGTGGTGATAAATGTGGTGGTGATGGTGGTGCTGATAGATGTGGTGGTGGTGGTGGTGATAGATGGGGTATTGGTAGTGGTGATAGATGGGGTGGTGGTGGTGGTGGTGATAGATGTGGTGGTGGTAGTGGTGATAGATGGGGAGGTGGTGGTGGTATTGGGTGGTGGTGGTGGTGATAGATGGGGTGGTGGTGGTGGTGATAGATGTGGTGGTGATGGTGGTGGTGATAGATGTGGTTGTGGTGGTGGTGGTGATAGATGTGGTGGTGATAGATGTTGTGGTGATAGATGTTGTGGTAATGGTGGTGGTGATAGATGTGGTGGTGGTGATGGTGGTGACAGATGTGGTGGTAATGGTGGTGGTGGTAAT
Organism: Coenobita brevimanus; assembly: GCF_032717465.1. Classification (NCBI taxonomy): domain Eukaryota; kingdom Metazoa; phylum Arthropoda; class Malacostraca; order Decapoda; family Coenobitidae; genus Coenobita; species Coenobita brevimanus. The sequence goes on from NC_136958.1 coordinate 20,591,664, forward strand.
GGTTGTCGTTGTGGCGAAGATGATGATATGTGGAGGTGGTAGCTGTGATAATGAAGGTAGTGCTCGTAGCTGTGGTGGTAGTGTTGGTGGTTTTAGTTGTGATGATGATGGTGGTGATGGTAGCTGTGGTGGTTGTGGTTGTGATGATGGTAGCTGTGATGGTGGTGGTTGTGATGTTTGTAGCAATGGTGGTGGTGGTGGTGGTTGTAATGATGGTATCATTTGTGATGGTGGTGGTGGTTGTGATGATGGTAGCTGTGGTGGTGGTGGTGGTTGTGATGATGGTAGCTGTGGTGGTGGTGGTGGTTGTGATGATGGTAGCTGTGGTGGTGGTGGTGGTTGTGATGATGGTAGCTGTAGTGGTGGTGGTGGTTGCGATGATTGTAGCTGTGGTGGTGGTGGTGGTTGTGATGATGGTAGCAGTGTTGGTGGTGGTGGTCGTGATGATGGTAGCAGTGGTGGTGGTGGTTCTAATGATGGTAATAGTGATGGTGGTGGTGGTTGTGATGATGGTAGCAGTGATGGTGGTGGTGGTTGTAATGATGGTAATAGTGATGGTGGTGGTGGTTGTGATGATGGTAGCAGTGATGGTGGTCGTGGTTGTAATGATGGCAGCAGTGATGGTGGTCGTGGTTGTAATGATGGCAGCAGTGGTGGTGGTTGTGATTGTGATGATGGTAGCTGTGGTGGTGGTGGTGGTTGTGGTAATGGTATCCATGGTGGTGGTGGTTGTGACGATAGTACCTGTGGTGGTGGTTGTTGTGATGATGGTAGCTATGGTGGTGGTGGTGATGGTTGTGATGATGGTAGCTGTGGTGGTGATGGTTGTGATGATGGCAGCTGTGGTGGTGGTGATGGTTGTGATGATGGTAGCTGTGGTGGTGGTGGTTGTGATGATGGCAGCTGTGGTGGTGGTTGTGATGATGGTAGCTGTGGTGGTGATGGTTGTGATGATGGCAGCTGTGGTAGTGGTGATGGTTGTGATGATGGCAGCTGTGGTGGTGATGGTTGTGATGATGGCAGCTGTGGTGGTGGTGGTGGTTGTGATGGTGGTAGCTGTGGTGGTGGTGGTGATTGTGATGATGGTAGCTGTGGTGGTGGTGGTGGTTGTGATGATGATAGCTGTGGTGGTGGTGGTGGTTGTGATGATAGTAGGAGTGGTGATGGTGTTGGTTGTGATGATGGTAGCTGTGGTGGTGGTGTTGGCTGTGATGATGGTAGCTGTGGTGGTGGTGTTGGCTGTGATGATGGTAGCTGTGGTGGTGGTGGTGGCTGTGATGATGGTAGCTGTGGTGGTGGTGGTGGCTGTGATGATGGTAGCTGTGGTGGTGGTGTTGGTTGTAATGATGGTAGCTGTGGTGGTGGTGGTGGTTGTGATGATGATAGCTGTGGTGGTGGTGGTGGTGGTGGTTGTGATGATGATAGCTGTGGTGGTGGTGGTGGTTGTGATGATAGTAGGAGTGGTGATGGTGTTGGTTGTGATGATGGTAGCTGTGGTGGTGGTGTTGGCTGTGATGATGGTAGCTGTGGTGGTGGTGGTGGCTGTGATGATGGTAGCTGTGGTGGTGGTGGTGGCTGTGATGATGGTAGCTGTGGTGGTGGTGGTGGTTGTGGTGGTGGTGGTGGTGATGTTTGTGATGATGATACCTGTGGTGGTGGTGGTTGTGATAATGGTATCCACGGTGGTGGTGGTTGTGACGATAGTACATGTGGTGGTGGTTGTAGTGATGGTAGTTATGGTGCTGATGGTTGTGATGATGGTAGCTCTAGTGGTGGTGGTGGTTGTGATGATGGTAGCTGTGGTGGTGGTGGTGGTGGTTGTAGTGATGGTAGTTATGGTGCTGATGGTTGTGATGATGGTAGCTCTAGTGGTGGTGGTGGTTGTGATGATGGTAGCTGTGGTGGTGATGGTTGTGATGATGGCAGCTGTGGTGGTGGTTGTGATGATGGCAGCTGTGGTGGTGGTGGTGGTTGTGATGACGGTAGCTATGATGGTGGTGGTGGTGGTTGTGATGATGGCAGCTGTGGTGGTGATGGTGGTTGTGATGATGGTAGCTATGATGGTGGTGGTGGTGGTTCTGATGATGGCAGCTGTGGTGGTGGTGGTGGTTGTGATGATGGTAATAGTGATGGTGGTGGTGGTGGTTGTGATGATGGTAGCTATGATGGTGGTGGTGGTGGTTGTGATGATGGCAGCTGTGGTGGTGGTTGTGATGATGGTAGCTGTGGTGGTGGTGGTGGTTGTAATGATGGTAATAGTGATGGTGGTGGTGGTTGTGATGATGGTAGCAGTGGTGGTGGTTGTGATTGTGATGATGGTAGCTGTGGTGGTGGTGGTGGTTGTGGTAATGGTATCCATGGTGGTGGTGGTTGTGACGATAGTACCTGTGGTGGTGGTTGTTGTGATGATGGTAGCTATGGTGGTGGTGGTGATGGTTGTGATGATGGTAGCTGTGGTGGTGGTGGTGGTGGTTGTAGTGATGGTAGTTATGGTGGTGATGGTTGTGATTATGGCAGCTGTGGTGGTGGTTGTGATGATGGTAGCTGTGGTGGTGATGGTTGTGATGATGGCAGCTGTGGTGGTGGTGGTGGTTGTGTTGATGGTAGCAGTGGTGGTGGTGGTGGTTGTGATGATGGTAGCAGTGATGGTGGTGGTGGTTGTGATGATGGTAGCAGTGATGGTGGTGATGGTTGTGATGATGGTAGCAGTGGTGGTGGTGGTGGTTGCGATGATGGTAGCTGTGGTGGTGGTGGTGGTTGTGATGATTGTAGCAGTGGTGGTGGAGGTGTTGATGGTGGTAGCTGTTCAGAAACCGCTCACATTTGGGCAAGTGCTTTACGGCGTTACTAAACGATCTTGTTTAACCTAGGGAAACACACGTGTTATATTTAAACATTTACTAGAGGGTTCTGTTCAGTTCAGAGAGATTCATAGGAGTTATATTCAGGCCGGAAATAGACGATTTTGTACAGGTCAGAGAAGCTCAAGTGTTATGTAGAAGCCAGTACTAAATTCTAACGCGAAGTTACATATAGCTTGGTCCCGTACAAAAACAGTCTGTCACAGAGTAAGATGCTGAGATACTGTATAGCACCGAGAAATAACAGAAAAGCATTTGGGAGCTGAATGCTAATGGCCCGCCCGAATATGCTGTTGACCAGGTCCAAGATTTAGGCGATATCTTGATGCCCTGAAGATTTCATGTTGATAGCTCAAACCGTTCATGAGATACAATGGTGCAAAAGGCGGGCGATAAAAATTAGTTGATCTTTGGCAACCATTTTGGTGACCTTCACCTTGGCCCCGAATGCCCATTTTCGAACTTGGCCAAGATTTTGGCCATATCTTGATACACTGAAGGTTTCATGTTGATAGCTCCAGTTGTTCATGAGATGAAATGGGAACACACACACACACACACACACACACACACACACACACACACACACACACACACGCACACACACACAAACACGCACACACACACACACACACACACACACACACACACACACACACACACACACACACACACACACACACACACACACACACACACACACACACACACACACACACACACACAGAGGCAGGCAAAAACATTATCACTCCGCCTTCTAAAGGCGGGTGATAACAAGTCTGGCTTTAAACAGGAAAGTATTACAGCTGCCCCTTCCAAAAATGGACTATTAGTGAAGGTATTAACTGTCAGGTTGTTTTACCGAAGTGTTATTAGCTGACAAAATCATCTGTTGTTGGATGAAACAAATACAACTATACTCTGTACCATAGGATGGATAATGTGATGGTGAAAATAGCAACTGTGAGTATACAATAATTATAAGAGTAATGACTGATACTTTACAAAATGATAGAAAAGCATTCAGGATCCGAATGCTAATCGCCCGCCAGAATATGCTGTTGGCTAAGTCCAAGATTCTGGCCATATCTTGATACCCTGAAGATTTCATGTTGACAGCTGTAGCCGTTCATGAGATACAATGATGCTAAAGGCAAACGATAAAAACTTGTTGACTTTTGGCAACCATATGGTGACCTTGACCCTGACCTCGAGTGCCCATTTTCGAACTCATCTAAGATTTTGGCCATATCTTCATACCCTGAAGGTTTTATGTTGATAGCTCAAGCCAGTCATGTGATATAATGGGAACAGATACACACACACACACACACACACACACACACACACACACACACACACACAGAGGCAGGCAAAAATATAAACACTCCACCTTGTAAAGGTGGGTGATAATAATTCACATGGTAATTTTTCATTCATAGTTCATCCACTTGAGCATGGTGGATATTTCCTTCTATATTTATGCAGAGAAAAACAATCAGAGGCTATAAGCCCACTAGGAACTTTTTTCCAGAAATATAGACAAAAGAGAGACTAATTAGAGATAGCTTTGCTTCAAAATATCTGGACACATTACGTTGAAAGACTTGGAGTCATTGACGTACGGAATTACAGACTAAGGAAGACAGTTCTAAAGTTGACATGTTGCATTATGAAGGACAAAGAGTATCTGTTAACTCTTGCATTTGTGAGCTGAACAGAAACCTGGTGATAGTACACCACCAGACGGGTGATATGAGCCCACTGCAATGGAGACTTATACAGATATGCGGCTCTAACCTGCTGCATCCTGTCAATGTTTGGGTAAGTCACAACTTTATTTCACGCTGAGACCCAATGATGTACCAGTACGTTCTGCAATTGCGAGGTCCGTCATTTGCACATTTTTCAAGTTTCTTAGGTGATTTTTGGTTGGCATGCAGAAGGCCTTCCTCTACCCACTAATACTCCCCATCCTTGCTTGATCCCTGCACGCCATTGTCTCAGCAACTCACCTGTTAGCAGTGACCTGGCCAGTAAAGATGTATCGCACTGTGGTCCCTTCAACGACGAAATTCAAGCCACCCTTGATGCCTTCACAGGCGAGAGTGATCCCCCAGTCGATGACGATGTGGAGGACAAAGATTACTTGGCGCCACAGGAAGATACAAGCAGAAGTGATGAGAAGGTAATGTTGCCAAGGAAGGCGTGGTATGTTGATGTGCTCTGTGAGTGAAACAATGCTTATGTCGCCTTTATTATTGTGAGAAAAGCAATATGTTCTTGTACTACACATAAATTCGTACCAAATGAACAAACATCTACCTATTCTGAGTGGTTTGCAATAGTTAACCCTACCATAGAAAACGTGACAGCAGCAGCAGTGTGCTCAGGAGAAGACAGTACCAGGTGTTCGGAGGGACACCTGTATAAAGCTCTTATAATTCAGGACAGCACTTTTTTGGTATTTTCCAATGTTTCTCATAAAGCGCAAAGTCTGAGCCCCCCCAAAAAAAAACGAAAATCTGCTGGAACTGAAGGGGCGGGGGTCATTGGTGAAAAATCGGCCGGGAGGCGGTGGGCTATAGAGCAGCGACCATTTGTACAGTGACAGTAGAGAACTACCGATGAAACAGTAAGGCGAAGCGAGAGAGAGAGGTTTAATGAGTCGGTAAGAAGAGGGGAGTTGTGACTGACCACGAGTTATTAAAGAGCAATGCATGGGGAATTCCCCCCCTCCCGCGCCGGACGCATATGACATTTATACCCCTCACAGAGGCGCATGTGACGCCTGTGGAGTCAACAACTGCGCCAGAGTAAAGTGTGTATGGAGTCAGTTTAGTACACCCATTCTCATGGAGAAGGAATTTGCGAGAGAGGTAATGTGCCCATTCAATGATAGGTCCTCTTGCAACTTATTTGCCGCTAGTCACTGAAAGAAGACAATATCATGCATATACAGCCTATCTGTAGCACATCTTTGTGACTAGCGGTATGTTCTAGTGATAAACTTTTGCTACAATTGTGCTCAATATTTCTGGGCCACACTGATGTGGAAAGAGTGTGTATATAGTGGTTTCAATAGCCCAGTACAACCATTTTAGACTAAGTTTGAATGAAATATGTGTAGTCTTAGTACTGCATTTATCATGTTGCTGTTAGATCAACTTAAAGTGAACAGAATAATGCCATAACACTGCACTGCTTTGTGGTGTTCATCTGGCAGGGAATTATTATACGACGCTTTGATCTTTTATCCTTTCCGTCCCTCTTGTGCTCAGTCTTTGTTGTATCTTATCATCGCCAAGAATCTGTTTTCTGAAATGAAAATATAGTGTGCTTCATTAAACCTCCTACTTTTGCAGTTTATCTCTTGCCGAATGTTCGGAGAACATGGTACATCGTTCCTTGTCTTGCTGTTATATATTTTTTACGAAGTTGCCAATGGAAGGATGTTGGCAGAGTCATTACCTTTTCTCATGTAAACTCTTCACCCCTGGGACATGTTAATATTAATCTTTCTATTTGCAGACTTCTTTTTTTCTTAGTTACAGTGATATTTCTGTTAATTCAAAAAGTTCCTATAGTTCGAAAAGACTCTCCTTAGCTTAATAATAACTAGCGGCAACAAGAATATGATATAAAAGATGTCACCATAGACAAAGGGTAAATAACTGCATTATTGAAGCTGATAGTGCCATGGTGTAGGTCAATTGCTAGTTTATGATTATCAGTATTAAAACAGACTTCATTCCACTTTATATAATCCATTACCAACGGGTTACAAAGGTCAAACTTAATTTTTCAGTAATATCTTATAATGTAAAAATTAACAGTTCTGCCTTGTCCATCTCTATCCCAAAGTTGTAATGTATGTTAACTGGTACTAATATTCATAATGTTGTTTTGCCTATAAAAAATACTACTAAGAGACGGAAATAACCCTGGAAATACTTATTGTCAGCGGCCAGAAAATGGTCCTCCACGGAGCCGTTCATGAATAGCAAAAGCCTACGGGTTCTTACTTAACACGGCAGCAATAATGAGACACGAAATTTGGCCCCGCTCTCTCTCCAGTTTCCATTACCCCGCCGCCCCAATATCCGCCTAGGCTCGTGGCACTATCTTAGCCTGCGGTGCTGGCCGAGTCTCGGCCCCGCTCAGCTCAAACTGCCACTCCAACTCGTTTTGTGGTGGCTCTTGGGGTAAGGGCCGTACTCTGGGTAGCATTGGATATTTCATAACACCCTCTCCATAGCGATTTATTCTGTATATTACACCTCAAGGCCTATATAATATTTATTTTCCTGGTGAAAACGGTCATACCAAAATAGTATAAGTAACAGGGAAAGAAAACGTTAAAGTATTATAAGCAAAATAAATCGCCTAGAAAGAGTTATTACAAAGCTTCCTATGCCACCTAAAATACAATTCCAAGGCAAAGCTGGCCGCAGCACTCTCTCATTTGGAACAAAAGACGCTCGCTTAGTACTGGGAGTATACCGCTGAAAGGCTGTTTGAGCAGAGAGGCGCTTACAGTGTAGCCTGTTTCTTTATTAAATTAACACTAATTCCCTATATTAGACAAAGTTATTTAGCACGTACTGCCAGACGATTATATTCAGCCTAAACGTTCTCCTATTGCCAGACGATTTTATTCATTTTAAAGGGAGGTCTCATACTGACAGACGATTTTCTTCAGCTTGTAGGAATCGCCAGATGCCAGTATTACTGAGCTTGGAGAATTTTACCTTACTATGGGGGGAATGAAACAATGCAATGACGACATTCAGATTTGAGTCCTGCAGCCGTTATAATGTTTTTATCAGATAAAGTAATGCGTCTCTTATTCAGGTGGTTAAGATCGTGAAGATATTAAAAAGCTTATCGGTTCATCCATTGCTGACCATATTATCGCGTTTTTTTTTTCTTAATCATATAAAATCAGGTGAATTAAAAACACATTTCTGATAGTCACATTCTCACCACACATCCACTCGTACTATGTGATTGATATGCGACTGCCTTTATTTTATATATGCCACCAACAAAGGCAACTTTGCAGTTTAAGGGAAACCTTTCGTATTGGATAGGTTAGAAAATATCTCCATGAATCCACTTAGTACTCTTGAGTGTTATCCATTTCAACGTAGTAATCGTTTGATGATTATACTTAATTATGAGGAGATCCCTTATAGCAAATTTATTTTCTTAATGTCATCGAAAATCCTTTATAAAAATGGATGGTCGGTAACCCAATAAAAAAGCTCACCCTCTCACCAACACAACTTGAGACCTCCAGCAGCGGTATGATCAGAATTTGAGTATAACTGTGGATCGCGAGTGTATATAATTTGATAGTTAAACTGCCTGTGTAGAAAATATCCTCTAATGGGCCTCAGCCTGGTAAAGAACTATGGGTAGGTCCCCATGATAACAAGAAAACATAGTTAATGTCTGCAGTCTGCTTAAGTAATTACCTCCACCAACGAAGTTGAAAAAGGTTATGTATTCACCTAAATTTGTCTGTCTGTCTGTCCACACGATATCTCCAAAAGTCCTCTATGAATTTCAATGAAATTTTGGCCATGAGCCAAGCAGGAGGTGATTAAATATTGGGGCGGATCTGCATCCGGATCCGGAGTATTCCGCACTATATCACCAAAAGTTCTCAGTGAGTTTCAATGGAATTTGGTGGAGCGGTGGGCCATGGGCCAAGAGAGAATTGATTAAAATTTGGGGCCGATCCAGATAAGGATCCGGATCCTATCTCCACGGATCCGGATCCTTTTTAATGGCAATGGCGTTGGAGGAGGTATGCGCTCTCTGAGAGCGTTTTGATTTTTTATTGTAGTCGCTTAGTATAAAGAAGGTTAGAATCACCTTACGATAGACTTTTTAAATCGGAATGTAAGATACAGCATTCATTGCCCCTTTCAGAGCAAGAGGTTTTTCCTAAGGTTAAAAAGTCGCTCTGAGGTAGGAAGAAGAATGAAATATATATATTTTATTATATAACAGAACAGAGGAAGGAAAAACAAATGAATCAGAAAAATAATTCATACGCCAGATTACTGATGACCTCCAAGCACGGAATGAAGTGATTAATGCTGAATTTTCAATTCCTTTAGTCCGGTGATAAATGTTTAGATGCGGGAGCATAAGAGTGGCCTGGTCAGGCAGTAACACCCAAAGGATATTCCCATGCAACGTAACCTACTTCGCTCTAGCAAATCCTTATTTGGTGCCTCAGCTTACCGAAGCCCCACATGGTCCTATATCCATCTAGCAGTGTGTGTGTGGGGGGGGGTGTTCGTCCGTCCTTGCGTTAGTCTGTTTTAATCTTCCGACGATTTTGTTCAAGGACTCTTCCAGTTCTGAAAATTTTTCTTAACGTGACGCTAATTGTCCAATACGTGACTGTGTCGAATAGTGAAAGGCTTGAATTGTAAAATATGTAAGAAAGAGCCTTCCAGGTAATTTTATATGTCATATGGATACTAAAGATACATAGACACTCCACCTACTTGATTTGAAGGCACTGAAGGTGAAGTATAACGATAGACAGTGAGCAATGATTTTCAAAAACAGAGTGCAATATTTAAAGCATGAAAATTGCTTCAGAATAATATGTAAAATATTTAAAAAAGGGATAAATATTACGGTCCTCAACTGTACATCATTAGGAATCAGTGTTTAGTTTTGTTATTCTCAATGATTCAATGCAACACTCAGTGTACAGTGCCGGCAGACTTACTGCAGGCGAAGGAGGATCCCTAACACCTCAACAATAATATTTTGCTTTTGCTGCTGGTATGGTGATATTTTTTTTTGTACGACATTTATGCAAATGATGCCAGAACTAGAAAGATATAAACATATAAGACAATGATAAGTTCTATCTATCTATCTATCTGTTGCCAGACGCCTCAATCCCGTTTGGGGTGGCCACAAACAAATCGCCTCCAAGTCGCCCTGTCCCCCGCCATTTCACTGCCCTGCTCCCAACTCACACCCCCCTCTCTCATATACCTCTCCACCCCATCCCTCCATCTCATCCTCGGCCTCCCCCTCCCTCTTCCCCCCTCCACCTCACTCACATACACTCTCTTCGTCAGTCTTTCACCCTCCATCCTCTCCACATGGCCAAACCACCTCAGTGTGTTCCTCATAACGCTTCCTATCACATCCACATCCACACCACAACGCTCCTTTATATCCTCATTCGTCAGCCTGACTCTCCACGTGACTCCACAGGCTCCTCTTAAATAACTCATTTCCACTGTTCTCACTCTTACTTGTGTCCTTCCAACAATGTCCAAGCTTCACTTCCGTACGTTAGAGTTGGTATCACAATACTGTCATGTAGTAACTTTTTCACTTCCATGCTCACTTCCCTGTTTCTTATCACTGCTTTCAAAGAACCAGCAACCTTTCTTCCCTGCTGTACCCTTTCAAGCACTTCACCCTCCAAATCTCCATCCATACTCATCACACTACCCAAGTACTTAAACGTACTCACATTTTCCAATTCCTCACCATCCAACCTCGCTGTACATTCACTAACTTCACCTCTCTCAAAGACCATCACTTTACTCTTCCCTACATTCACCTTTAGATTCCGTTTCTTACATACTCTCTCAAACTCATCCACCAAGCCTTGCAGCTCCCCTTCGTCTTCACTCAACAACACAGTATCATCTGCAAACAACAGTACATGGAGTTTCCAAACACTCTCCTCTCTCACCAGGGCCACTCCAACATCCACTACCCTACCTTGTACCTCTTTTATTACCCCATCCATGTACAGAGTGAACAACCATGGAGACATGACACATCCCTGTTTCAAACCAACTTTCAAAGAGAAAAATTCACTTAGTTCACCATCCACACGCACTGCAGCCTTCGCACCATCGTACATGCTCTTCACAGCATTCAGCAACTTCCCATCTACTCCATATATTCTTAACACTTTCCACAATCCTTGTCTATCCACCCTGTCATATGCTTTCTCCAAATCCATGAAAGCCGCATACAACTTCTTTCCCTTCTCTAGAAGCTTTTCCACTAAAGATCTAAGAAAGAATATCTGATCTACACAACCTCTTCCCTTCCTAAAGCCTCCCTGTTCTTCTCCAACTAATTTCTCTGTTCTTTCTCTAACTCTGTCTATAAGTATCCTACCATACACTTTTCCTATTGTACTAAGAAGACAAATGCCTCTATGATTACCACACACTTCTTTTTCCCCTTTTCCTTTGTACAAGGGAATAATTATACCTGACTTCCAATCCTCCGGGACTCTACCTTCCTCCCAGGCCAATCTGCACATCTTCCACATCCATTCTACTACTATCTCTCCCCCATGCTTCAGCATTTCACCACACACTCCATCAATTCCTGGGGCTTTCTCCGATTTATCTTTCTTCATTGCTTCCACAACTTCTATCCTACTGATTTCTTCCTGTCTTCTCACCTCTCTCCTTCTCCCAGCCATTCCCCAGCCACTTATACTCGCGTTACTTCCATCCTCTACGTTCAACAATTCCTTAAAGTGTTCTCTCCATCTGCTCACTTTTTCTCCCTTCTCCACTAGTAATCTACCATTTTTATCTTTCACTCCCCTGCTAATTTCACTTCCACCCTGTCTTACTCTTTTCACTTCTCTCCAGAACATTTTCTTACAGTCCCTCCACTTTACGCTCAAATTCCTTCCAAATTCCTCATCCACTCTCTTCTTACTCTCTCTTACTAATCTTTTCACCTCTCTCTTTCTTTCCACATATAACTCTCTCTTCCGCCTCTCAACTTCTTCCACGCCCCTATTTCTCATCCATTCATTGTATGCTTTCTTCTTTTGTGCCACAGCCTGTTTCATCTCTTCAGTCCACCACGCTGTTCCTTGCACCCCCCTCCGTCTTCTCTTCCTTCCACACACCATCTCACACGCTGCACATATTTCTTCTGTAAATATCTTACACACACCTTCCACGTCTCCCATCTGCTCCAATTCATATTTGCCCAATCGTTCCTTCACTTCTCTCTTATACTCTGCCTTTTTCTCATCCTCTTGTAACCTTTCCACTCTCCTTGCAACTACTCCTTCCTCTCCTCTTTCCCTTCTTCTGTTCCTCCATCTTCCTTGCATTCTAATTCTGGCCACCACCAAGTAGTGGTCAGAAAGTCCACTCCCCCAACCTCTTATACACTCTTGCATCCTTTACACATCTTCGCATCCTTTCATCCACATACACATAATCAATCATTGCCTTCCTTTCATTCAGTTCACCACCCACCCTTCTCATCACTCGCCATGTATACCTGTGGATCATTTTATGCCTGAAGAGGGTATTGGCTATCACCAACCCCTCCCAGTACAAATGTCCACTAACGCACTCCCATTCTCATCTATCTCAGCAGGCACACCCCACTCACCAACTATTCCATGCACCTTCACATTCCCAACTTTACCATTCATATCACCAATCAAAAACACTCTCTCATTCCTTCCAAACTTTTCCATGCACACTTCCACACATGTCCAGAACTCTTTTCTCACTCTTCTAGCACGATCTTGCGTTGGTGCATACACACACACAATCGCCCACATTTGTATTCCAACTTTCAACTTTACCCACACAATCCTTGACCCAACTGATCCATACTGTCTTATGCTCTTCTTCCATCTTTTACTCACAACTATACATACTCCTTCCTTTGCCCTCTCATTCTCATCTACTCCTGCACATATACCTCATCCATACTCCCATTCTCTCACACTTTCTCCTCTCCATTTTGTTTCAGTTATTCCACATACATCCACTTTAATACAAATAAATTCTAAAGAACGAGGTGTAAGAAACCCTATTACGATGATGAGAAAATGACTTACAGTTATATTATTAAAACAATGAGCGCAAAGTTGTAAACAAGCCCATAGTATTTTATGGTCATATACAGAACACCTGCATTTGTCAGAAGTCATCAGTCGGTTATACTGATGGATGAACAGGTACCCTGAGTGGTGCCCACACTCACCCGACCTAAATTCTCTATATTTCTATCTGTGGGGTTATCTGAAGGATTATGCTTGTGAAAACCATCCCCAGACAGAGACCTGAAAACAGAAATCAGGGCCAACATCAGACCTATCCCAAGAAAGAAGTGTGTTCGCGTAATAGACAATTTCGAATGCAGGAGTGCCTGCGACGTCGAGGTGGTCATTTGGAACACATTTTGGAAAGGTAATAAAAAACAGACCATCTGAACTGCAGAACCCAAACTTTCAGGACTGTTTTGTTATCAACTCAGCCTAACATGACTGCAAAAGTAAAACAAATCTCACCATTTGTACAAATGACACACACTTTTATGGACTAAATTCATTTTGGGTCACCCTGTTGTAAGCCCTCGTTATATGTCAATGATGAGATCCATAATATCAAAGCCTTTTCCCTCCAACTGGTACTGCAAATTGGGGAAAATTTGGAAAATCAGCTTTAAAGACAGCAAGAGAACTTTATTTCGCAATGATTTCTGAAAATCACCGTAGACCTATCATAAGCGAAAAAAAAGAGAACACTGGAAAACATGCACCGTATAACAAAGACTTCTACAAAAGCCTCTCTCTTATCTGGAAATCAGGTGTGATACTGTAATACCATATCACCTCCACTACTTGTGCATATCATGTTGCACCATCTGTATAATATAATAAAACAGCGAGTACCACATATACCTCATGTCAGTCGTAGACCAGGGAAAAGGTGGAAAGAAGTGGCGTTGCTCCTTCCGTACAGTACTTTTTGTTGCACCCATGCGGCCGGCCTAATGCAGCCTTTGTGCTTAACTGTCATTCACTCACTCACTCCTGAGTTACTGTATTGTTTTAAAAATGGGGTTCATGTTTTATGTGGTATTGGAAGAGAAGGGATGTTTTGGCTATAGAAATGAAATTTTGCACAAAGACAGATCTCTAACTGCGCCAGATTTTAGGTAGCCATAAACCTCAGAGGGCCATCCCCCCAAGCCCGGGAGCCCAGCCGATGCAGGTATGCACGGTCTTATTCTTTTTTTTTTTTTAACACTAAATATTGCACAAAGATAGACCAGTCATAAGGCAGGAGACGAGAGGATTCCCCTGTGTCCCCAGCAAAGCAGTCGTGCACGACCATAGACTTTTACCTAGGAAAACTAAATTATGAACATTGGTAAACAAACCTCTCACAACACCAGGTTTCAGGTAGCGTGGGACCCTTGAGGGCAGCCTTCTATAGGGGGAAGGGCGAACACCCAGAATTCCGGTCAATGCCAGTATCCTACTATGTTTTATACTTAAGAACACGAAATTTTGTGCAGTAGTAGATTTTCACACTGACCAGGTCCTAGGCAAGGTGGGATCCCGGAAGTCAATGAGGGTGCCTCCTGGGGGTTGCAGGCAATGCCGGAGTGCATGGCCATTTTTTTTTTTTATCAGGTAAAGCGGAATTTTACACAGTGTTAGATCTTTGTCTGGACTGAGCAATAGGCAGGATGAGACTCCCCCGTCCCTCACGGGGAGACAGCTTCCAGAGGATAATATCAGTTTTTACCCAAGAATATATAATATTCCACAGTAGTAGACCTCGCCCACACGTATACTGTACTTAGGAAGGGTGGGTCCCCAGAGGTCCACCAACCTCCTTCATGGGCCCCGCCAATACCAGTATGCATAGCCATAGTTTCCTTACCTACGAAGACGAAATTTACCACAATTGCAGATATCCATCTGTACCAGGCCAACGGCCATACCACGTTGAGTACACCGCTTCCCGTCCGATCAGCAAAGTTAAGCAACGTTGGGTCTGGTTAGTACTTGGATGGGTGACCGCCTGGGAACACCAGATGCTGTTGGCATCCCTACGTGTCAAGTGGGGTTGGTGGAGGATTAGTGCCCCTCCCTGTAAAACAATTAACTCTAAGCCCTTGGCCACCCCGTCTGGGATACATGGCGTCTGGCAATGAATGAATGACCAGGCTTAAACAAGAGTGGGATTCCGTCTCTGCCAGGAAGTGGTTGCCTGGAAGGAGTGAAACGTTTGTATGCATGGTAATATTTCATTACCTAAGAAAACGAAAATTTACATTGTGAAAGACACTCACTAGGACCAAGTTTACCCTTATGGGATGCCCGCTCCGTAAGTAATCATTTCTTCCCCTTTAGAATACAACATGCGAGAATGTGGCCGCCAAACATTTTATTTGTCCTTTTCCTCTACCTCCAGTTAAATTAATGTACATTATGAGACATGTGGTTGTACAGTAGTCAGATAATCCCTTCATTAACCATCTCTCTTGCTAATAGAGGTCCTCTTTAAGCGAAGTAATATCGTCAGGCAATCGTAATACTTCATGAAGGAAGGTATCATCATAAAAGATTAGTCAAGGATCACAGCGCAGCCCCGAGAACGCCCTGTTAGTCATATTCCTGCAGCTACAAGCCTATTTAATATAGAACTGTCTAACTGGAGGGATAAAATACTGCCCCCATTAACTACTCCACTTCTTGGGTTCCCTCTAGACATATAAGTTATAGTCCAGTAGATACATCATCAGGAATTCGGGTTATTCTAGAATTTTCCGTACAAAAAATTTATACGGACCTACATTTCACGCTGAATAAAACCGTCTGGAAGCAGCAACAACAATATATAAGTCGCGTCCTCTCATTTAGGGCCTAATTCAGCATAAGAACTTGTCGTAGAAAAGTAATTAGAGAGTTTTCACTCAAGAGTTCTTTCTGAGAAGGCTTCTCTTATACACCTTTCTTGCTATTACCGGATGATTATATTCAGCTTGGGTGAGATCGGTCAGAATGAAGAGGTACTACAGTATCAGTGTTCGTTAACTTTTTCCATTATCACCGATTTCTCTCTCTCTCTCTCTCTCTCTCTCTCTCTCTCTCTCTCGCTCTTACGCGTCGAACTGTGGGTATAGATTAGGCTGCCATATCCCTGTGCCCCAGCAGTCCTAGTCGCTAAAATCCACCGCCAATATTGAGTATATTGTATGTTAGGCCTGTCACACTCAGGACTCGTATATTGATACTAGCTATGGTGTTTGTATGGCATATCTCTGGGTCTTGTGGAAATCAGTAAAGTTTTATCTCTTCTTCAAACAATTTTCATATAATCAAAGTTTTCCTTGCTCCAGTTTGGGTTAGATGTCTCGTCCTTTCTCCGAAACTAATGACCACAACCTTCCCTGTTACCTCCAGCCTGATCATTATACAAATATTATCCCACCAACTGCACTCCTCGCCAGCCAAATGGACCGCAGATTCTCACCCTCTTAGTCACCATCCAAGAATCGTGTGAGGTCGATATGAATCTTAGGAATAAACATCAGCATACCTTGTGACGCAAATTATCAGTTTATCTGTTTGATTAAAATTACCTTTATCAGTTAGATGCTACTGTCAAGAGATATGTATCTACGAACCAGTTAGATGACGAGGAGTTATTTATTCCTGTTTCTCTTACCCCATCATTTAGTTGTCAGTTTACTTCCCAATAGTACATTCACGTTATGCAGGCGAAGATTTTCCTTATTTTACTGCTCATTTCACGAAAATCAATGGAAGAATATGACAAAATCATGGATGTACATCCTTTCCATAATACCTGTTTGTAATTACCACCACATTTTAGTGTTATAATCCTGCTATCGCTCAGTATTCAGAATGAGATTATGACAATTTTAGGCTAACTCAAAACTTATAGAGGTACTGTTGGTTGCTGGACGAAATTCTCTCTCTCTCTCTCTCTCTCTCTCTCTCTCTCTCTCTCTCTCTCTATATATATATATATATATATATCATCATCAGCCGTTTGAGTATCCACTGCAGGACCGGCCTATCCCGACCTAAGTCGGGACGATACAACCAATGTATCTCTACCAAGTGGCTTAAGCTGTCTGGTAGAGATTGTATATAGGGTTAGAAGTGCTTGTATGTGTAATTTTGGAGTGGCTTTGGATGTGTGTGTAGTCTGTGAACCAAGCCGACTGGGTGCAAGCATACTTTATAGTAAGCGACACTGGTTAAACCACAGCATCCCTTTTGTCCGCCAATGCAGTACCTGGCCGGGTGAACACTCCCAAAGTTTATTACCCTTGTGGGGCGCGAACCCTGGTTCACCCATATACGAAACGCACACTCTACCACATATATATATATATATATATATATATATATATATATATATATATATATATATATATATATATATATATATATATATATATATATATATATATATATATATATATATATATATATATATATATATATATATATATATATATATATATATATATATATATATATATATATATATATATATATGGTTATTGCATTCTACCAGGACTGACGACGCTAGTCTAGAGTGCAAGCTGTTTGCAGAATCGTTTAATCTCACTCAGCTGGTGAAGCAACCAACCAAAATACCCGATAATCCTGACCATAATGCCCATCTCTTGGATTTATTCTCAACAAATAATCCAGATCAATACAGGATAGAGGTACTGTCACCATTTGGATCCTCTGACCACAATCTCATCAAAGCCTCATTAGCTACCCCCCCCCCCCCCGTTCTGAACCTGTCAGGGTGACCCAATGGCACTTTGATAGGGCAAACTGGGATGGATTTAGAAATTATCTTGCTGACATTCCATGCCAGTCTTTATTCTCTAGTGATCCCAATTCTACCCAGTCCCACATTTGCTACTTAATACTAGCTGGTATGGATTTATTCATACCAAGTCAACAGTTCACTAAAAGATCGAACTCTCCAAAATGGTGTGATGGCAAATGTGCCAGAGCAACAGCCCATAAGTCATTAGCATATAACTCTTACTTAAAATAAAAAACATCTGAATCACTCTCTCAATTTAAAATTGCTAGAAATCATGCAAAAGCTGTAATAAATCTAGCTAAATCAAACTTTCTTCAAAAGCAAGCATCGAAACTACTTAACAACCCTAATGACAACAGAATATTCTGGTTAACTCTTAATTCTTTCAATAATAACTTTAACAAGTCATCTTCCATTCCCCCACTAAAATCTTCAGATGGCAACATTACAAATGACCTGCATCGGAAAGCGGATATTTTTGGCAGTACATTTGCCAGAAACTCTACCGTAGACGATACCAGCAAGAACGTCCCAGTACTAGAACTTGACTCTCCCGAAATTGCCTCACTTAAAATGCAGACAAGATAAATAAAATCCATCCTAGACAATTTACCTACCAACAAAGCTCCAGGCCTAGATGGAATTCCGCCAATTGTTTTGAAAAAGCTTTCCCTTGAACTTGCCTCTGTTCTAGCTAAATTATTCAGACTATGCGTATGTAATTCTTTATTCCCAAATTCATGGAAAGAAGCCAATATCCACCCAATTCCGAAGAAAGGAAGTTCCTCTAACCCCTCTGATTACAGACCAATAGCTATCACATCTTTTCATGGTAAGGTATTTGAAACTTTAATTAATAAGCACACTGTTAACATCTTGAATCCAACAACTTAATTAGTGATAGACAATACGGTTTTCGCCACGAAAGATCCACCATTGACATGCTCAATCTCCTAACTCATACCATCCATCAATCAATTGATCTACATGGAGAAACTCATCCACTAGTTCTTGATATTTCTAATGCTTTTGACAGAGTATGGCACCGTTCCCTGCTGTCCAAACTCCCTTGCTATGGACTAACGTCTTTTGTTCCTTTGATTCTTCATATCTTAGTGACAGTAAAATAAAAGTAAAAGTAGATGATGTATATTTTCACTGAATAAACGCCGGCGTGCTGCAGGGGTCAGTTCTGGCGCCAACCCTATTCCTGGTTCATATTAATGATCTCTTATCTGTCACCCACAATTCCAATCCAGTCATATGCAGATGACTCAGCACTACATAGTTCATTCACATTCAGACACCCACTTACAAAGTCTAATATCTCTACCTCTCAACTCAGTACAGCCATCTCCATAAATCAAGACCTATCTACGATCAGTGAATGGGGACAAAACAACCTTGTCTCATTTAATGCTAGTGAAACTAAATATATACAATTTACTAATAGACAGATATTGCCAGATTCGTACATTACCTTCGGTGCTACTAATATTCCCATCTCCAAAAGTATTGAAATTCTTGGCGTCTCACTTAACAATGCCCTCAGCTGGACCTCTCATGTTAGATCACTTGCTAAAACCGCCTCATAAAAACTTGGATTATTGTACAGAGTCCGTAACTTCTTCATTGATGAGCAGTTAGCTATAATTTACAAGAGTCATGTGCGCTCTCAGCTTGAATATTTCTCACCCTTGTGGAATGGATGTGGAGAGGTTGCAATAAAACAACTAGACAAAATTCAGAACAAAGCTGTTAGAATTATTAACAACCCTGCTATTACAAATAAACTACCTACCCTGTAAGTAAGAAGGAATGTTGCCTCCCTTCCATTATTTTACAGATATTTTTATGGCAAATGCTCAGACGAAGTTGTGTCCATGGTGCCACCTCTCCATACCTTCCCTCGTGCTACACGGGCATCTGGTAACGCTCATGACTGGAATGTCACTCAGCCATATTGCAGAACTTCTGCGTATCAGAATTCTTTCATTCCCTGAACTGCATCTCTCTGGAACTAGCTTCCCCAGAGTTGTTTCCCTCCAAATTTCAACCCACAGCTGTTCAAGTCTAACTGTTGCAGATGTTTTATGAACAGAGGACACCAGTAATCTGGTGCATGGATTTTTTTTTAATTCATTTGTTTTTCCTTCCTCGGTTGTGTTATATATATATATATATATATATATATATATATATATATATATATATATATATATATATATATATATATATATATATATATATATATATATATATATATAGTGTGTGTGTGTGTGTGTGTGTGTGTGTGTAATGGATGCAAGAGCATATACTCTAGAGGTTGGGGGAGTGGACTTTCTGACCACCACCAAGTGGTGGTCAGAATCAAGATCCAAGTAAAATGGAGGAATAGAAGATGGGAAGGACGGGAGGAAGGAGTAGATGCAAAAAGAGTGGAAAGATTACAAGAGGATGAGAGAAAAGGCAGAATACAAGAATGAAGTAGAGCAGCGATTCGGTAAATATGGATTGGACCAGATGGAGGACTTGGAAGGTGTGTGCAAGATATTTACAGAAGAAATATGTGCAGCATGTGAGGTGGTGTATGGGGTGAAGAGAAGACGAGTGGTGCGAGGAACAGCATGGTGGAATGAAGAGGTGAGACAGGCTGTGGCACAAATGAAGAAAGTATATTGTAAGTGGATAAGAAATAGGGGTGTGGAAGAAGTTGAGAGACGGAAGAGAGAGTTATATGTAGAGAGAAAGAGAGAGGTGAAAAGATTAGTAAGAGAAAGAAGAGAGTGGATGAGGAATTTGGAAGGAATGTGAGTGTAAAGTGGAGGGAATGTAGGTGGCAATGAAGTTAGTCGGGGAGTGAAAGATAAAAACGGTAGATTACTGGTGGTGAAGGGAGAAAAAGTGAGAAGATGGAGAGAACACTTTAAGGAATTGTTGAACATAGAGAATGAAGTAATGCGAGTATAAGTAGGTGGGGAATGGCTGGGAGAAGGAGGGATGTGAGAAGGGAGGAGGAAATCTGTTGTAGAAGCAATGAATTAAGTCAAAATGGGGAAAGCCCCAGGAACTGATGGAGTGTGTGGTGAAATGCTGAAGCATGGGGGAGAGATAGTAGGGGAATCATACACGTAGCCACTGGGGGGGTAGGGGGGGGCAGTTCGCCCCCCCTGGGAAAATTGGGGGGAAATGCTAAAAGGGATTTTTGGCATAGTTCTTGTATGACAATAAAGCTTTCCTAATTTTACTACTTGTATATAAAACAATATTATCTATTTCCAAAAATATTTATTTGAGAGCAATAATTTACCTTGAAACTGAAAGCTAGACTAAATATAAGAAAACCATTGAGAAAAAATGACCAGTTATAACTTAACAATTTCCCCTATCACCATAGATTATGTGGTTAATATTAGAGCTCTAATGATGTTTTGCACT
The DNA here is from genome assembly GCF_032717465.1 of Coenobita brevimanus. Lineage (NCBI taxonomy): Eukaryota > Metazoa > Arthropoda > Malacostraca > Decapoda > Coenobitidae > Coenobita > Coenobita brevimanus. Next base: position 20,612,635 of record NC_136958.1, read on the forward strand.
TGAATCCTGCTGAGGTGTAAAAATTGCCTTCCTGTCCCCTCAGCCATATCCTCTCACCCTGTAGCCAGTTGCAAACAAACACTGCACAGTTATTGTTACAAGCAACTGAAACAAGCAGAATTTTTGAAGACTGCATGAAGCCATTTTGATTACCTCAGACTAAATTTTTAAAAGTAAGCAGATATACATATGTATGCCAGGGGCCTGGTTTGGGTGGGGGACAGGGGGACATGTTCCCCACACTTTTGGAGGCTGGGGAACAAAGTACCTTTTGTCCCCCCCCCTCACTTTTCCATGTGAAAATTTTCAGGATGAATAGCTTTACGCCGTTTTTCTTTTTCTTTTCTTTTTTCCTTAATGGAAAAATACTTTCTGTACAGCACAGTACGGTTCAGGTGATATGAAAATCATTCCCTGCTGAGAGGGGCAGGTCAAGTAGTCACCTGAGTCAAGGATTAAGAGAGGTTAATCCCACCAGATGTATTTACTCAGGTCAGTCTTGACATATGCACCACCCCTTATGCCTGAGCCAATGAGAATCAAACTAAAAGAATAAGCAGTGGAAAACATAATTCCTATTGGCTACTACCACAGCAGTAGTATAAAACAGAATACCAGACTGGGGGTGGGTGCGGTAACGAATTTTAATTTAAACATATGTACTAAGTGGAGAGAGAGAGAGAGAGAGAGAGAGAGAGAGAGAGAGAGAGAGAGAGAGAGAAATACAAAACCGCAAAGGAAAATAGAAAAAAAGTGATAGTATCACGAATGTGGGCAAATGTGTGTTCGGACACTCACGCCAGTGTGGTGACAGATATTTTGGGGAAATAGTCCAAGTGTTTGCCCCTCCCCCCCGGGCAAAAATCCTGGATACGCCAATGAGTGGAATTAATGTGGAAGATGTACAGGTTGACCTGGGAGGAAGGTAGAGTCCCGGAGGATTGGAAGTCAGGTATAATTATTATTCCCTTGTACAAAGGAAAAGGTGAAAAAACTGAGGAATCAGTTGGAGAAGAACGAGGAGGTTTTAGGAAGGGAAGAGGTTGTTTAGATCAGATACTCATTCTTAGATCCTTAATGAAAAAGTTTCTAGAGAAGGGAAAGAAGCTGTATGTGGCTATCATGGATTTGGAGAAAGCATATGACATGGTGGATAGACAAGGATTGTGGAAAGTATTAATATATGGAGTAGACTGGAAGTTGTTGAATGCTGTGAAGAGTATGTATGAGGGGGCTAAGGCTGCAACGCATGTGGATAGTGAACTGAGTGAGTTTTTCTATTTGAAGGATGGGTTGAAACAAGGATGTACTGTGACTCCATGTTTATTCAATCTGTATATGGATGGGATTATAAAGGAGATACAAGGTAGGGCAGTGGATGTTGGGTGGTCCTAATGGGAGAGGGCAGTGTCTGGAAACTCCCTGTACTGTTGTTTGCAGATGATACTGTGTTGATAAGTGAAGACGAAGGGGAGCTACAAGGCTTGATGGATAAGTTTGGGAGAGTGTGTAAAAAACGGAATGTAAAAGAGGATGTAGGGATGAGTCAAGTTATGGTCTTCGAGAGAAATGAAGTCAGCGAATGTACAGTGAGGTTGGATGAGGAGGAAATGGAAAATGTGAGTACGTTTAAGTACTTGGGTAGTGTGATGAGTAAGGATGGAAGTTTAGAGGGGGAAGTGTTTGGAAGGTACAACAAGGAAAAAAGGTTGCTGGTTCCTTGAAAACTGTGATAAGAAACAGGGAAGTGAGCATGGAAGTGAAAAAGTTACTACATGACATTATTGTGATACCAACTCTAATGTATGGAAGCAAAGCTTGGACCTTGTTGGAGGGCCACAAATCAAGAGTGAGCGCAGTGGAAATGAGTTATTTGAGAGGAGCCTGTGGAGTCACATGGAGAGACAGACTAACAAATGAGGATGTGACGGAGCGTTGTGGTGTGGATGTGGATGTGATGGGAAGCGTTAAGAGAAACACACTGAGGTGGTTTGGCCATAATGAGAGGATGGAGAGTGAGAGACTGACGAGGAGAGTGTATGCGAGTGAGGTGGAGCCGGGAGAGAGAGAGGGGGAGGCCAAGGATGGAAATGGAGGGATGGAGTGGAGAGGTATATGTGGGAGGAGGGTGTATCAGGGCAGTAAAGTGGCGGAGGACAGAGCGACATGGAGGCGATTTGTTTGTGGCCATCCAGTATGGGATTAAGGCATCTGGCAATATATATATATATATATATATATATATATATATATATATATCTAGATATATATATATATATATATATATATATATATATATATATATCAGGCTTGGGTTCGAGTACATTTTTTTGTACTCGAGTTCAAGCATGATTACATTACAGTATCACGAATCCAAGTACAAGTACAAGTACTCCGTTTTATAGCTGAACTCGAGTCCAAGTACGAGTACATGTGTGCTGTACTCGAATCCAAGTACGAGTACTCCTTGCAATTAGTACCAAGGTGCTAACATATTAAAAGCAGCTTATCAGGAGTTAGTGGGCGTGGCTGTACACCACTTGACCTCAGTGACTCACCAACCCAGGCCACCTGGCCTCTTCAAGGACACACCATTGTTACCCTCACCACTTTTATACATCATGGTTGTACTCGAAAGTACTCGTAAAATTGTCGAGTACTTTGAGTCCGAGTTCAAGTACAAGTACTAAGGAAATTATAAACCCGGGTACAAGTACAAGTACATTATATTGTGTACTTAAGTACGAGTAAGAGTACGAGTCCATGTACTCGGACCCAAGCCTTATATATATATATATATATATATATATATATATATATATATATATATATATATATATATATATATATATATATATATTTATATATTTCTCATTTCCGAACTTAATAAATCATTCATTGAATGACATAAAAATAACGAAGCATATTTAAGGCCGTGAGAGCGAAGTGTAAGCAACCCCCTTAATTTTTACATTCAGTTAGAAAACGCGTGTAATCGTTAAATGTGATTAGCTTGCATCCTAAATTTACTGAGTATAGCTTATAACGATGCACAAAGGTTAGATATCTTAGATCATCATCACATGCTTCAGAAAATGTTATTTGAAATTAAGGCCTAATCCACACATACCTATGTGCTCTCAGTTTTAATAATCGGCCTTGAGATCATCTGTTCAGGAGATTTAATTTATAAGAATGAATATGGCATAATAACAGCGACTGCATTCTTATTTGTCTGTTGCTTGGGCTAAACAATACGATGAGATTAACGGGAGATGAAGACAATACGCTTGGGCTTTGTGATCGCAATTTATTTGATACAGTCAAAAAATTTCTATCCAGATATGGAAACCACAGTAAACTACAGGCTTGACTGTCGTATCAGATCATACTGCTTCGGCAGCATAGCAGTGTAAAAGTGAAAACAGAGCTGGGCCATATTTTGGGGGGTTAGGAAGCTCTCCAGCACCTCTTCATTACCAGTTTATATTTGTGTCTAACTCGTTCATATTATCTTATGTGATATTTATGATGACTATGTCCATGATATCGAGATATAATTTACACGCTAGAAAACCTAAAGGTGTACTATGCATAACAAATCTCTAGGGAAGAGGTCTCAGTAAGCCTCCTAAACCAACGAGAATACGGAACCCAGGCGTGAATAATGTGAGGTGGATATGGGGGGTGGGCCGGGTGTCTCTCCTGAAGGCCACTGGTAATGTCATGCTCATTATGACCAGCCACGCACCGCCCTGCCTCCTCACTCAGCTGTGTTTGCCACCCACAATTGGAGGATCGAGGGAGGTATACCATTCCTTCCCCATTAGTTTTTTCTATCTGAAATACGGTAGTGGGTAGATGATGTGGTTCCACCTTTCGTTGTGCCCAGCCTGGATTCTACGGTGGCCACATTTACTCTGGGATAAAAAGTAAATGTTTATTAAATCTTTCAATGCAAATGATACAAAAGAATATTTTATTCACTCTATAATCAGATTTTTTAGCCAAGTTGAGATAATTCCTGGCTGTGAAAGGCTTCCAAAATCATCTTCAAGTAAACCTTTTCTTTGGTACTGGAACACCAAGGAATTTTGTTCAGACACCAACCTTAGTCATTCAGTACAGAGATATCATAACAGTGAAAGGATTACAAATAATCTGATTATATTTAACCTACTCTTCTCCGTGGACAGTGTATAATTTTGTTTACCAAAATCACTATCAATATGACAGCTTGTTATATTCTTATTTTATAGCTCATTACCTGTATCTTAGTGCAGTGATGGCAGCAGGAGCGAGTGACAGAGGAACACATCTAAAATTGGCTGGTCTGGGTCGCAGTTGGGATTGTGTCCTAGATGAACTTATGTCGTGAAGAGACAATGGTCAGGGATATCTTGTTGGAGTCACATCCAGTGGAAGTGAAGAAGGGATGGGAGAGGGGTAACTATTGAGACTGTGGTGGGATCATACCCGTAAGTGACTGAAGAGGTGTCATATCAAAGAGCAGTGAAAAATGAGGCATATGTGGGATGAGTTAAGGAAAATCAAATTCGTGGGTAACTGGAACTGGCTATGTCTGTGGTTGGTTGGAGAGGAGTATCTGGGGTAACCTGGCTCTGGGATAAATCTGAGGATAATGGAAGAGGGGTGTCCTCAGGGGGGATCTGGAGGAAGCTTCTAAGTGGAGGCTTCTGGAGAAGGGACATGTCGGGAGGCTGCGGGTGCACAGCTGCCATATCTGGGGTTATCTGGAGAACAGACATCCCCTGAGGTGGTTGGATAAGGGTTATGTCCTTGGGGGACTGCATGGTGATCATACCCTTATCAGACAAAATTTGGCTCATATCTGGGGTTATCTGAATGAGAGCCATGTCTTGGGGGGCTTGCATGGAGGTAATATCCGGAGTGATCTGAGACAGAGCCATATCTCGAGAAGACCGAGCATGTGTCATTTCTGGGGTAATCTGGAGAAGGGTGACGTCTTGCGAGGGCTGAGCAGAAGGCGTCATCTGGAGTGAAGTTGCATCGAGGGTTGACTGAAGAGGGGTTGTCTCTGTGGAGGGCTGAATGTGGGGTGAGCCAGGGGGGGCAGCCAGGACCAAAACACTCCCTTCACTCAGCTTCACCTGAACGGACAATGCAATATATTATTTTTATTATTATTATTATTATTATTATTATTTGTATCATTATTACCATCCATCCATCATAAATCCAACGTTGCCCAGCCATAAGGAGCGTACAGTAGGAGCACGGGGTTATTATTATTATTATTATTTTTGTTATTATTATAATTATCGGTATTATGATGATGATGATGATGGTGATGATGATGATGATGATGATGATTATTATTGTTATTATTATTATTATTATTATTATTATTATTATTATTATTGTTATTATTATTATAATTATTATTATTATTACCTCCGCCAAGGAGATTATGTTTTTGTTGGCTCTGGTTTGTTTGTCTGTTGATATGTTAGAAGGAATACTCAAAACGTTATGAACGGATTTTGGATGATTTTTTTTTTTTTTTTTTTTTTCTGAGGGGTAGGGTATGGCCCAAAGAACAATCCGTTAGAATTTGGTGGTGATCCAGATCATCATCCGAATCCAGGAATTTTATGTTTGATTGTCCACACGACATCTTCAAAAGTTCTCAATGAAGTTTAAAGAAATTTTGTGGAAGGTTGGGCTATGGGCCAAGAGATAATTCATTAAATTTGGGAGAGGGTCTGAACCCGGATCCGGATCCTGGTGTGGCATTGAATGAGGTTTGCACTCTCTGAATGCTTTCTAATTATTTTTATTATTACGGTATTATTATTATTATTATTATTACTATTATTATTATTATTATTATATTACGGTGAGTGGATGAGAAACAGGGGTGTGGAGGAAGTGGAGAGACAGAAGAGAGAGATGTATGTAGAGAGGAAGAGAGAGGTGAAGAGATTAGTAGGAGGGAGTAAGAAGAGAGTCAATGAGGAATTTGAAAGGAATTTGAGTGTAAAGAGGAGGGAATGTAATAAAATGTTCTGGAAAGAAGTAAAGAGAGTTAAACAGGGTGTTAAAGAAGTTAGTCGGAGAGTGAAAGATAAAAATGGTAGATTACTGGTGGAGAATGGAGAAAAACTGAGCAGATGGAGAGAATGCTTTACGGAATTGTTGAACATAGAGAATGAAAGTAATGCGAGTACAAGCGGCTGGGCAATGGCTGGGAGAAGGAGGGATGTGAGAAGAGAAGAAATCAGTTGGATGGAAGAAAGTCAAAATGGGGAAAGCCCCAGGAATTGATGGAGTGTGCGGTGAAATGCTGAAGTATTTGAGAGAGAGAGAGAGAGAGAGAGAGAGAGAGAGAGAGAGAGAGAGAGAGAGAGAGAGAGAGAGAGAGAGAGAGAGAGAGAGAGAGAGAGAGAGAGAGAGAGAGAGAGAGAGAGAGAGAGAGAGAGAGAGAGAGCGAGAGCGAGAGAGAGAGAGAGAGAGAGAGAGAGAGAGAATAGTAGAATGGATGTGGAAGATGTGCAGGTTTGCCTGGGAGGAAGGTAGAGTCCCAGAGGATTGGAAGTCAGGTATTATTATTCCTCTGTACAAAGGAAAAGGGGAAAAAGAAGTATTTTAATCATAGGGGCATTTGTCTTCTTAAAGAAATAGGAAAAGTACATGGTAGGATACTTACTGACAGAGTTAGAGAAAGAACAGAGGAACTAGTTGGAGAAGAACAGGGAGGTTTTAGGAAAGGAAGAGGTTGTGTAGATTAGATACTCATTCTTAGGTCTTTAGGGGAAAAGTTTATAGGCAAGGGAAAGAAGTTGTATGCAGCCTTCATGGATTTGGAGAAAGCATAAGACAGGGTGGATAGACAAAGACTGTGGAAAGTATTAAGAATAATTGGAGTAAATGGGAAGTTCCTGAATGCCATAAAGAGTATGTATGAGAGTGCTAAGCCTGCCGTGCGTGTGGCTGGCGAACTGAGTGAATTGTTCTATTTGAAGGTTGGATTGAAACAGGGATGTGTCATGTTTCTGTGGTTGTTCAATTTGTATATGAATGGGGTTATAAAAGAGATACAAGGTAGGGCACTGGATGTAGAAGCGGTCCTAATGAGAGAGGGCAATGTGTGGAAACTCCCTGTTCTGTTGTTTGCAGGTGATACTGTGTTGTTAAGTGATGACGAATGGGAGCTGCAAGGCTTGATGAATGAGTCTGGGAGTGTGTAAGAAATGGAATCTAAAGCTGAATGTAGGGAAGGGTAAAGTTATAGCCTTCGAGAGAAATGAAGTCACTAAATGTACAATGAGGTTGGATGAAGAGGAAATGAAAAATATGAGTGCATTTAAGTACTTGGGTAGTGTGAGGAGTAAGGATGGTTGTTTAGAGGGTGAAGTGCTTGAAAGGGTACAACAAGGAAGAAAGGTTGCTGGTTCTTAGAAAGCAGTGATAACAATCAGGGAAGTGAGCATGGAAGTGAAGAAGTTTCTGCATGACAGTATTGTGATACCAACTCTAACATATGGAAGTGAAGCTTGGACCTTGTTGGAGGGACAGAAGTCAAGAGTGGGAGCAGTGGAAATGAGTTATTTGAGAGAAGCATGTGGAGTCACATGGAGAGACAGATTGACAAATCGGGAAGTAAAAGTGCGTTGTGGTGTGAACGTGGATGTGATAGGAGGCATTAGGAGAAACACAGTGAGGTGGTTTGACCATGTGGAGAGGATGGAGAACGAGAGACTGATGAGGAGAGTGCATGTGAGTGAGGTGGAGTCAGGGGAGGGGGAGGCCAAGGATAAGATGAAGGGATGAAGTGGAGAGGTATAAGAGAGAGGGGCAGTGAAATGGAAGGGGACAGGGCGACATGGAGGCGATTTGCTTGTGGCCACCCCTTACATGATTAAGGCATCTGGCAATAGATAGATTATTATTATTATTATTATTATTATTATTATTATTACCTCACCGGGGACGGAGTCCGACGAGGTATTTTTTTGGTCGTTTGTTTCTTTGTTTCTTTGTTTTTAGCAACATTACTGAAAAACAGGTGAGTGGAATTACATGAAACTCTTGGGATATGTGGGCATTGATCCCAAAAGGAACTTATTAAATTTTGAAGGTAACTGAGTGACCTTGAAAGGTCAAAATCAGGGTCACGTATTTTCAGAGGACTATATCTTGAAACTGGTTGAGGATACAAACATTTACTATTATCAACATGCAGGAATTCTTAATATGGGCTTTCATTTGGCATCAAGACTTTTGACCTTGAGTAACCATGAAAGGTCAAACTCAAGGTCACGGGTATTCAGGGGGCTGTAACTCGAAACGTTTGCACATAGGTATTTCGTATTATCAACATATAGGAAGTCCCAGATGGGATTCCACCGTTTTCAACTTAAAACGCTATGGAAATCCGTAACATTTCGTTTGGCCCTTGGAAGTTAGAGTTCTTGGTATGAAGAGAAAGGCCGTATGGAACTTTCCGTGTTCATGACACTAAATATCTGTTTATTTCCAACCTTTTTCATGTTGCGGCCCTCTGAAAATCCATAATCTTGACTTTGACCTTTCAAGGTCACTCAAGGTCAAGGGTCATGGTGCCAAATGGAAGCCAGTATGAGACTTCCTATCTATCTATATACCTATATACCTAGGCTGCTTCCCCCAAGGAAAGGGAGGTAGCCGAGACAGGACGACACACTCCCCAATTACTCATCCATTCAAACACATTCGTTCGCATCTTAGCCCCAAGGGGAGAACGGACAGATCCTCACCGCACCACACCGCACAAGGGTCAACTGCGCAATGCAATCAGTGACATCTGCAGCAGGGCCCGACAGCAGAGCTGGTTTACCCCTCCCACATCATAACACACCCATCCCCTTACCCACACCTGACCTGACTAGCTGATCAGACCAAATGCGGGAGAATATCCCCTCAGGGCTGCGTCATCACTTATTCATTCACAATTTCTCTCCATTTATTTCTGTCATGCACAGCCACTCTTCCTTGCTCAACAGACATCCCTCTCGCATCCAGCGCTCTCTTCACACTGTCCATCCATCCTATTCGTGGTCTTCCTCTCAGCCTTACACCTCTCACATCAGACCTAGTTATCTTTTTCACCAATCGCTCATTATCCATTCTCTCCATATGCCCAAACCATCGCAACACCCTCTGCTCAACTCTACCAGCCATCTCCCGAACAACTCCAGTTCTCCTTAGCACTTCATCATTTTGCACTCGATCCATACGCGTCACTCCACACATACTCCTCAGACACCTCATCTCCATTACATTCAAACTTTTCCTCTCTGCTACACCCATATTCCATGTTTCAGCCCCATATAACGCAGTTGGTACCACAACACCCTCATACAACCTTCTCTACATCCATTCTAAGCGAACGACATCTAAACACTTTTTTCATTCCTCCCAGCACCTTTCCTACTTCTTTTTATTCTAAACTTCACTTCTGCATCTATTCTTCCATCCACAGCAACATGTGACCCTAAATATTTAAAACACTATACCTCCTCAAGCAACTCGCCATTCAAAGCTATATTCATCCCTCTACCATCTACCAACCTCGTACACTTCATCACTTTACTCTTACTCTCATTTACTTTCAATTTCCTCCTTTCACACACCCTTCCAAACTCCTCTACCAACTGTCTCAATCTCTCCTCTGAATCAGCCACCAGTGCAGTATCATCTGCAAACAGCAGCTGCTTCAGATTCCACTCTCCACCATCAACATTCACCAGACTCAGACCTCCACCTAAAACTCTTGCATTCACCTCCCTTACAACACCATCCATGTAATTATTAAACAACCAAGGCGACATCACACATCCCTGTCGCAGCCCTACTCTCACAGGAAACCAGTCACTCACAGCATTTCCCACTCTTACACACGCTCTACTATTTACATAAAAACTTTTCACCCCTTTTAGTAACCTACCATCAAGTCCATACAATCTTAAAACAGTCCACAAAGCCTCCCTATCAATTCTATCATACGCTTTCTCTAAATCCATGAATGCCCAAAACACATCCTTGCCTTTCGCTAAATACTTTTCACATACTTGTCTCACAGCAAACACCTTATCCACGCATCCCCTCTCTCTCCTAAAGCCACACTGCTCTTCACCAATCACTCCCCCTGTACCCTCTCTAACTCTCATAATTAACACTCTACCATAAACCTTACCTACAACACTCAACAGACTTATACCCCTAAAGCTAGTACATTCATACTTATCACCCTTGCCTTTATACAACGGACCACACAAGCACTTGCCCAGTCAATTGGCACCATACCTTTCACAAAACACACATTCAACAATCTTACTAACCAGTCAACAATGGTCACTCCACCACCTTTCAGGCATTCCACAGCACACCCATCCATACCTGCAGCTTTCCCTGTTTTCATCTCCTTTACTGCCTGCTCCACTTCCTCCTTCGTGATCAAAGAATCATTCAACTCTCCCAACACATTTATTCCTTGCACCCTTCCATCTGCCACAATCTCAGCCACCCTTTCCTCCTCTACAGTTAACAATCTTTCAAAATACTCTGCCCATCTCTTCCTTACTGCATCCATCTCATTTAACATCCTTCCATCCTCTGCTTTTTCTCGTTCTTCCTTCCCAGACTCTCCTTTTCGCACCCTTTTCACCTCCTTCTAAAACATTTTCTTATTCTGTTGAAAATTCTCTGTAAGCCGCCTACCCCACCTCTCATCTGGTGCCACTTTAGCATCATGCACAGCCCTTCTCGCCCTACTCCTCTTTTCCTTATACCTTATATGACATCTCATCCTTCCTCTGCAGCCACACTTCATATGCACGTCTCTTCTCAGCCACAGCCATACTTACTTCCTCGCACCACCATTCACTTCCTTTTCTTACACCACCACCCACATGTCTCACACCACACACCTCTTCTGCATGCCCCACCACAGCACTCTTAAACAACTGCCATTCCTCCTCCACACTACCATTTTCCTGATCTTTCAGTGCGTTCCACTCATCTTTCAATTTCTGATACTCTATCTTTTTCTCTCTTTTATCCAACTCACTCACTTTCAAAGCCTCCCTGCCACACCTAACCCTCCTAGCTCTCACCCATCTCTTACCTACTCTTAACTTTCCCTCCACCAGTTAGTGGTCAAACATACCTCCACCCTCCCCTCTCAGAACTCTCACATCCAACAATCTTCCTATTACATTCCTAGACACAACCACATAGTCCATCAAAGCTCTATCAACAACCCTTCCACCCTCCTGTCTCACCCATGAATACTTATAAATATCTTTCTTCTCAAACAGGGTATTTCCAATCACCATCTCTCGCTCAACACACATCGCTATCATTCGTTCCCCATTTTCATTTCTTCCAGGCACACCATGCATACCAACTACACCTTCAACTCCTACATTTCCCACTCTAGCATTCAGATCTCCCATCATTACCACATTCACATTCGCTCCAAAACTCTGCAGACACTCATCAACATCATTCCAGAAAGACTCCCTCTCTTCTTCATCCCTTTCACTACCAGGCCCATATGCACTCACAAACACCTACAACTCACGTTCAATTTTCGCTTTCACCCACATCAGTCTCGATGATACCTCCTTCCATTCAATCACACACTGCTGTACTTCCGGACTCACTAACAAGGCCACACCTTCTCTTGCCCTTCCTCTATCAACACCTGACAATCTTCCATTCACACTTCCAAACATAGACTCACCCTTCCCTTTCATCTTCGATTCACTCAAAGCTAACACATCCAACTTTCTTCTCACAAACATTCTTCCAATCTACTCCCTTTTAGCCTCAATTGTACTACATCCACGCACATTCATAGACCCAATCTTTAGGGTACGGGGATAACTGCATCCCCCATCCCTTTCTCTGGCCTGTCTCTTTTTAGGAACTAAAAAACAGAGAAGGGGGTCCCTAGTCCCCTCACCCCGCCCCTTTTGGTCGCCTTTTACGACACGCAGGGAATACGGTGGCAGTATTCTTCCTAACACAACCTGGCCGCAGAATAGTAGTACCACCCCATAGTGCGGCCAGATTGTGTCCCCCCAGCCAAAGGGGACACAAAGTCAATGGTCGTGGTACCAATTAAAAACCAATATGGGACTTCCAGTATGCTGATAATTGTAAATATCTATCTTCAACCAGTTTCGAGCTATAGCCCCTTGAATATGTGTGATATTGATTTAGACATTTCAAGTTCACTTAAGGTAAAAGGTCATAGTACCAATTAAAAGCCCATATGGGCCTTTAAACTGGCACCATGACCTTTGACCTAAGTGACCTTGAAGGGTCAAACTCAAGGTCAAGGATTCTCAGAGTGCTGTAACATGAAAACTGTGGAAGATAGAGATATTTACTAATATCAAGATATAGGAAAGGAGATAGTTACAGCACTGGAGCTCATTATGGCATATTTTACAAATAATTAACACTGACAAATAGGTTCCATTTCATTTGTGGCAGTGTGGCAATAACTGGCAGTACCGATGCAGTATTTAACAACAATAAAATAACTCCTGCCTGGCGAGGTTTATTGTTCCTGGCACAACTTGTTATTGTTATTTTTAATATTATCATCATCGTTATAATCATCATCATCATTATTATTATTATCATTATTATTATTATTATTATTATTATTATGACTATTATTATTTCCTTTATCACGCGACGTAAAGTCACTTAAAGATAGCTCTACATCGCTGTACGTCGAGTGATTGGATTTTGGGTGCTCCACCAATCTCGTATCATTGTTATTAAAAGATAATATAAAGGCTAATGCCAAACATGCTCTACCAAAGTGTCAAAGAAAAGGAAACAAAGCAATATACGCCTTCTCATTAACAGAAACATAAACACGAGGCTGAGAGCCTGCAAAATCTGTCATTTTTAAAGAAAACGGGAGAAAGAGAGATTCAGATTCAAGATGGATTTCATTTCGAGATGCATTTCATTTCAAGATTCCTGGAAATTTTGCCTAGAAGATGGAGAACTGAGACAGGGAATGTTGCATTATCCTTACTCCAGTCTAATAAACTCGATTATTTAAACAATGAGGATCTGAAAATATAATACAAGAGAGTGAGCAGTATAATGCCTCACTAAAATCTTCGATACAGTGATGCATTTCTCTGTTTCACTAGTATTCTCGCCATGACCATATATTTTGTTCAGCCAGTGAAATACTTCTCAGACACGAAAGTATAAATCTAACCCTCCTTTACCCCTTCTTTACAGGAGTTCTCATTACTTAGAATAAAAGAAATATAAAATTAGAATAAGTGACTCTCTCTCTCTCTCTCTCTCTCTCTCTCTCTCTCTAAGGGACGAGACGTGAAGTAAGAGGTATAAGAGGGGCATCGTCCAGTAAAGTAGCCATATAAGGGAGGAGGCAGGACAATATTACTACGAGGAGACATTGGGGAGCCAGTAAAAGGAGAAGTAAGAGCACCAAATACCTGTTTGATCTACCAGTTACGACCAAGTGAGAGAGAGAGAGAGAGAGAGAGAGAGAGAGAGAGAGAGAGAGAGAGAGAGAGAGAGAGAGAGAGAGAGAGAGAGAGAGAGAGAGAGAGAGAGAGAGAGAGAAACGTGTAAATTTTCTTATGGATATTTGTGTGTGTGTGTGTGTGTGTGTGTGTGTGTGTGTGTGTGTGTGTGTGTGTGTGTAAATAATAAACGGTTTATTTGTAAGATGGCAGCCTGACTGAAACTGTACACATTGGGAGAAGTCTTATGAAAATGGTAGGCTTTAATGCTCTCCTTAATACATAATAAGCATTGGTTTGAACAAATTGTATGAAGTGGATGATGCGGGAGGCCACTGACTAGCACTGTTGTGTTATGGACGTTTGAGTACAGTGATACAGTAATATATCACACATTTAGACTACGTCGAGCAATTTTGGTGTCCATACTATAGGATGGATATAAATTCCTTAGAAAATTTACAGAGAAGATCGACAAAAATGATATATAATGTTCGGAACGTTTCATATGAAGACAGATTAAAAAAAATAAATCTGCAGTCACTAGAAAGGCGTAGAGTAAAGGGAGACGTAATTCAGGTGTTTAAGTGGATCAAGGGAATAAATAAAGGAGATATTAGCAAGGTTCTGAAAGTGAGCATACAGGGTAGAACTAGAAGTAGTCGTTTCAAACTAGACAAATTCCGTTTTCGTAAGGAAACAGGTAGAAATTGGTTTGGCAATAGAGTCGCAGACGAATGGAATAAGTTACCTGGTAATGTAGTTGCTGCGTTGAGAGTTTCAAGCATCGGCTAGACAGGCATATAACAAGGAATGGGTGGGTATTAAAAAAAGAAAATCTCATAACAAGCACTAATTCATTCTTTGTCCCTTTCAGGTTACACTATGATACTCTCTTTTTCTCCTTTCACACTTTCCTAAAAAATATCCACGCCAGTTTTTCTATACTGCGCGGTGTTCCTTCTAACTTTTTCCTGACGGCTTCTGCAGGAGGGTCTGGAAGGCGTGGTAGCGCCTTGTTCTTTGCTATCCTTACCTCATTCTAGTAGTTCAGTTACTCTTCTAGTAACTGCCTAGCACGGGCCAACTGCGGTTATCCTCTCTTTTTAGGTTCTTACTAGCAGGGGTACCCGGCGTTGCCCAGGCCAAAAATGTGGACACTCAAATCCCATTTGTTCTACATCAGCGTTTCTTTTTACTCCAGAAAGACCACATACCTCTTATGCTTTCGCAGACTAACACACAATAGTGCGCACTTGTTTACTATTATCGGTGACCTCAAACGACCTTGGAGGTCAACCTCACATAGTCTATGTCCGAACTGGAGGTCACATGAGCCTCCATGCCAAAAATTGGGCTGCTGGGTTCAGTCGATTGAGCGTGTATTACTGGTGACCTCAAATGACCTCCAACCTCTGGCCTCAAATGACCTCTGTGGTCAACCTCGCATAGCCCATGTCCGAACTAAAGGTCATGCGAGTCTCCATGCCAAAAATTGGGCTGCAGGGGTACCCGGCGTTGCCCAGGCAAGAAAGGCGAACACTCTACCAGTGACCTCAAACGACCCAGACATGAATTTTGACTCCCCTTGGGTCACCCTGATTCAGAATATATATGGGTCTGGGGGTCTCTGGCTCTTGGTTTGGGCGTGACTGAAGGAAAAACAAACAAATAAACAAACAACGTGGCTTTTATATATATAGATGTTCTTAACAAATGTAATGCATGATCATTCTGCATGAAATTGAATATGTATTTATATTTATTACACAGTATACTCGTATACAGTAAATGCGTATTATTAGGAAAATATAACTGCATATTATAATGTTCAGTGTATAAAACACTAAAATATAATAACTGTACTACACCAGTACCACTCCTATAATACTATGACACTGCTGCAATACTTCTATAATTTAATAGTACCATAATACTCATACATGATAATATTTCGTGTTGGTTGTGCAACCATATAACCGGGGTTTCTGGCAGGGTTAAGTGTCCCCCGGATTCTCCTATCCAAAATCACTTAATCATGGCAGTCGTTTCACAAAGCCTCGGAGGGCCCAATACCTGCCCAGGGCCCCAATCAAATGGGCAGATGCGCATGGCCATGTGAAATGTGAGAGGTGTGAATGAGGATAGCAAGAGGGTGGAAATGGTGAATGTGTTCAAGAATGCGAGATATACTGTGATGGCATTGTGTGAAACGAAGATGAAAGGATGCGAAGTGGAGGAGCAGGAAGGTGAAATGTGTAAGATCAGGAATGAATGGGCGAGGAAGATGCAAGGAAGGAGTTGCTTTGTTGTTGAATGAGGTGTGGCAGAGTGGAATGATGAACTACAAATGTATCAGCTCGAGGTGTATGTATGTCAAGTTCAAGTCTGAGAAGGTGAATGTGGAAATAACTGTAGCATATGCACCGTGTGAGGACAGGAGTGAGAGAGAGAAAGACAGATTGTGGGATGAGCTGGATGAATTAGTGAGAGAAATGCCCAGGAGGTATAAAGTGATCGTAATGGGGGATATGAACGGAAGAGTAGGCACTGGTCCTGAGAATGACATAATGGGCTGTTATGGAGTACCATGAGAAAATGATAATGGGAAGCGACTAAAGGATATGTGTCAGGAGAGGAGGTTGTGCATTTGAAACTCAAATTTCAAACACAAAGATGCACATAAATATACATGGTACAGACGAAACGAGGATCGTGTTGAAAGAAGCCTGATTGATTACGTGCTCGTAGAGAAGTCGATGAAGGGAATGGTTGCTGATACAAGGGCCGTGAGAGGACGTTGTGGAGGTCTGTCAGATCATATGACTGTTGCATGAAAGATCAAGCTGAGACGAATGAAGTGGATCAGGAGAGAAAGGAGCAGTCAGGGAGAAAGACTGAATATTGAGAAGCTGAAGATCAAAGAAACGGCAGATGAATACAGGACCCACGTAGAGGATGAGTTAGAATCAGTGAACAGGAATGAAATGAATATGGACAGCCTGTGGAATGCATATAGGGATTGCTTAGTTAGGAATGCTAAAGTAGTGTGTGGTGTGGCAAGAGTAACAACAGAGAAGAAAGGTACGGAATGGTGGGATAAGGAAGTGAAGAGAGTGGTGGAGGAAAAGAAGAAGAAGTGGCTAAAGTGCTTACAGGATAGGGGTTCAGTTGAAATAAGAACTGAGTATACTGAGAGCAAGAAGCACGTAAAGAGACTAGTGAAGAGGAAAAAGAAGGAGGTAAATGATGATCTAGGAAGAAAAATGAATGTGAACTACTCTGAAAATAGGAAGTTATTCTGGAAAGAGGCGCAGAAATGTAGAAGTGAAAGCGGAAAGAAATGTGATGGTGTGAAGGATGAAGGTGGTAGATTATTAACCCATGGAGATGAAGTAAGGACCAGATGGAAAGAATATTTTGAAAGCCTGATGAATGGGGATAGAGAGAGAAGAGCGATTGTAAACATGATTGATTTGGGGGGTGCGCAGAGAAGGAATGCAGTGCCAGGAGACGTGACACTCACACAGGTGAAGAGTGCTGTGAAGCGGCTGAAAAATGGGAAAGCAGCTGGGGTTGATGAGATGTATGCAGAAATGCTTAAGTGTAGTGGAGAGGGTGGACCGAAGTACTTGCTGGAGATAGGTGAGAAGGCATGGATGAGTGAAACCGTGCCTGCAGAATGGAAAAAGGCTGTGATTGTACCCCTGTACAAAAATAAAGATGAGCGAAGTGAGTGCAAGAATTATCGTTGCATAAGTTTACTGAGTGTGGTAGGGAAGGTAAATGGAAGCTTTATGAGATATGAGAAGTCCTAGTGAGTGATGAACAGGGTGGCTTTAGGAGTGACAGAGGATGTGTGGATCAAATATTTGTAGTGAGACAGATAGTAGAGAAGGCTTGTGAGAAGGACCATGAGGTGTTTGTGGCATTCTTGGATGTAGAAAAAGCATACAACAAAACAGACAGAGAGGGATTGTGGAAAATTTTGCACATGTGCAGTGTAGATGGTAAGCTGCTAGGTGGTGTTATGAGTTTTTATGATGGTAGCGAAGCATGTGTAAGGGTTAATGGGCATCTAAGTGAACGGTCCACGATGAGTGTGGGAGTGTGACAAGGTTGTGTGATGTCCCCATGGTTGTTCAATATATATATGGATGGGATGATGAGAGGTAAAAACACTAGTAATGGAGAGAGGGATGGCGTGGTAATGAATGGTGATGGATGGAATATCTCAAATTTGTTGTATGCTGATGATGCAGTACTACTTGCAAGTACCGGACAAGAAATTTGTAGGCTTGTGCAGAGTTTTGCTGATGTCTGTGAGCGTCATGCCTTGAGAGTGAATGCAGAAAAGAATAAAGTGATGCTTACTGAGAGAAAAGGTGACTCCCAGATGTTACAGTGAATGGAGAGAGACTGGAATTGGTGAGAGAGTTCAAATACCTGGGTACAGTGATAGAAAAGAGAGGAAAATGTGCAAAAGAAGTGGAAAGTAGAGTGACAAAAGGAAGAAATGCAGCTGGTGCAATGAAGGTCTTGATAAGAAACAGAGGCTTGAGTGTTGCAGCTGCACGAGGCTTACATGAGGGAGTGTTAGGGCCAACCTTAACATATGGATGTGAGACTATGGTGTTGCATGAAAAAGAAAAGTCAAGAAAGAGAGCAGTGGAGATGGGACTGCTGAGGAATGTATGTGGAGTACAGAGGGTGGATAGGATACGAAATAGCTTGATTCGTGACAGGTGTGGGGTGAGGAAGTCTGTGGAGACCATAAGCGAAGAGAGTGTACTGAGATGGTATGGTCATGTGGAGAGACTGGATAGCAAAAGAGCGGTGAAAAAGGTATATCTGAGCGAATTTGAAGGAGGGAGGAGGTGCGGTAGGCCAAGGAGAAGGTGGAGAGGTATGGTGGATAAGCGTATGAGGAAGAGAGGTTTGGAAGTTGGTGAGGCTAGGGAACTGACAAGAGATCGAGCTGGCAGCATGAATCTTGTGAGGAGAAGTGCATGATCAGGGATTTTGCACCCCTTTTTAACATGACAGCGTCAGGATTGACGCTATCGGATACGTTTGCGTGAAGCCACAGAACGTGGTGAATGTTTTTTGGCGTTTCTGATAGAGCCAGGATTAAGAGGGCTTGAATGATGAGTGAATGGGAGCGTGGCCCATTGGATTGGGCAACTTTGGGTTGTCTGGGCATTGCTACTCCTCACCCTGCCCTTGGATGGGAAAGGACGTCCGGATGATGATGATTATAATGGTTGTACAAATCTCATATCCAGTAATACTTTCACATCTCCATTTTAGTGCAAGGACTCATTACACGCCACGACATGAGTACGCTGAATGGATTCATCACACAGATATTGTTCACTATACTGAAGACTGAAGTATCATAATCATACACTAGATTGGGTACCAGGGACTGCCCAGGTAAAGCCCTATGATCATGTGTACCAGTATTGCCTAGGACCTTGCATGACTACTCCCCCTGTGGGAGAAGACCTCTAGGGTCCCATTATACCAACAGAACCTATATACCTTCTTGGGGCCATTTTCCAAGGGATTTATTCCCCATGGACCTCTTCCTACCATGGAAATTTTCCCACTACTGTACCCACCCTCAACCAACCCAGACCACCCACCCCAAGAATCCGTCCACCAATTTCACCCGCTGTAGCCGACAATGATATGGTTTTATATATAAAATCTGTATGGTAACTGGCTACCGTGTTACTACCATGTTGGCTTCATTACTTCAAATTAGTTTTAATCTTGGTCATCAGGGGCACGACTTTAGCAATTGTATTGTACAAAACGGTATTTAAATACATAATAAAAGGTTACAACTCTTACAACTGTTTAGAGAGTCCTGTATGCATGTTATTATATCATATTCACTGTACTGTATATCACACAGAATTAATGTTTCCTAGCTACTTCTTACATACGTGGTTAATGGTAAAGCCATTGTCATAACTGTAATTAATGTGAGTCTCATAGTACCATATATATATATATATATATATATATATATATATATATATATATATATATATATATATATATATATATATACAGTATTATTATGTAATTATACTCAAATTCTTATAATCACATAACATATATGGTTGATGGTATGGTCATTGTCATACCGGGTATGTAATTATAGCCAACAGTGATTGCTCATCACATAGTCATGTTATGCCTTTCACTAACTACTTACTGCAAAATATGCAGTGGGTGGTATAGCCAGTGGCATCAGTATGTCATTTTAGCCAGTGTCATCGTATTTATTGCATATCACACAGAACTCATATTTGATGAAAAGATCCTAGTATTGAACTTTACAAAATTATTATGGCATTTTACACATAGAACAGTATTGTGACACTGTACTGTGATAGTGCCTAGGAAGAAGTTCCAGAGATTCTATGAACTCAGTATCACAACATTATTGTATACCATACTTAACATTAGTCAGAGCATGTTATCTGAGGGGTGGATCTGAAGCACTATTACCCTCATTTCCCTGTTTATACTCTCACTGGTCGTTTATCACATTAATTATGTTCGGAATGGTACTGTTTTTATATATGTCTGTCCAGGTTTTCATGGATTTTATGATGCTGTAGAGTCTGGTGCGAATGAATTAGGGAGGCGTGTCTGGAAGGTGGGAGAGGGAAGAAAACGGAGGTTAATGAGTAATATGAGGCCGAAGCTTGTGGTTTGAATTTTAAAAAGAGACTCCAGTTGGGAGACGTCAAGTGTTGATAAGGCATCTTGGTATACTGCGTGTGTTTCCAAAGATGATTTGCACGCACATTTCTGCACTTTTTCTGATATCGATATATTTGTACCTGTAAGGGACGAAGCCCATACTGGACATGCATAAGTTAGCTTTAGTAAGATGAATATGTTGTTCACGTTCTTAAAATCGTTTGGATGGACTCCTGGCTATTTTAGTTGCCATAGTAGCTAAAGTCGGTATGTTGCAGCTATGCTGACGTTACTGACATGACACTACTGGTAATGTCTAGGAGTCATACATTTTCCACCACTTGAAGGATATAAGGATCCAGTGTGATATCAGGAGGTGGAATGTTGTTTGTCCCCAGGTTGATATGCACTGCTAACTTCTTGGCATGGTTGATTGCGACATCGCTGTTGGCAGCCCACTCTCTTAGATTGATCATGACGTCCTGGAGTGCATGAAAATCAGAGGATGTGTTGTCAAATGTGATACCAAAGGTGAAATCACTGACGCATTTCCAGCGATGATATGTCTTCCTCAAAGCGTCATCAATGAGCATGAGAAAGCTTTGTCGTACAACGTTGGAGAGGGGGAGGGAGGTAAAGGTGGCACCACGATATCTGACCACCTGCTGACAAGCCGACAGGAAGTCAATTAACCGTGTAATCAGGCTCCTTCACGGCCCCAAATTCGCCGCATTCTTTATGATTATGTTGCCTTCTCTTTGATTATGTTGCCTTCTTTATGAATATGTTGTGGTTGACCAAGTCGAATGCTTTGGTGAAAACCACAAATGCCAGTGCTACTGAGGTTTTGTGTTGTTCCAATGGAGATAAATGAAGTCCAGAAAACTAACTAAGCGATATGTGGTAGAGGCATCATATTTTCAAATTGTTGAGAATTTACTAAGTCGGTGATGTCAGTGCCGGTCCAGTTTAATACAAACCCTTCACATACATTACTGTATGGATTTTGTGGCCACAGGAAGCAGTTGGTCAAGAGATTCTGGATTCGATGAATTTGGATGTGGAGTCATATACGCTGTCTTCCATGCCTTGGGATATCTGACTTGTCTAAGTGGGGCATTTACAGAGCAGCAAAACATAACTTGTTGAAAGTTGTTTCAGTATTTTTGCTCTAATTAGAATATTTTGGGGTTGCTACTTCCAATTTCCACGCCGTTTGTCCTCCTTCACATAAGATATTCTCACATAATAAAGAATGTTACTCAAGAGTATGCATGAAATGGCACATATGAAAAGAAATATCAAAACTGGAAATATATATACAGCTGAAAATATTGAAAATAGTAATAAAATGTAGATTATAGATTCTCATTCTTTTGCTTCAAAGCTGCGCCTGAAACTTCTCCATTAATGACTCTCTCTCTCTCTCTCTCTTGGTGGGGGTGGACTCTCACGGTGCAACATCCTGAAGTAACGAGGTCGACCATTATGTTGACATCCCATTTTCCTTGGCATAACTTATCCATCTCATTAAATCCTGATAATATCCTTCACCTCGTTCTTCACCCAGAGTTCGTAGATTTTCCGGAAAGTAGTCTAAATGAGCATTCAGGAAAAGTACTGTGAGACTCATGTAATAGCTTAAGGCTTTGAAATTTTACAGCAACCTGCTTACAATACCTCAGTATTTTGGATACTTATAGTTACGTGAAAAGTCTTTAATGAGATCTTTCAGGGCAATACGTACTTCTTATCTAACGGCAAGAAGAGAGTTTTCAAAATGTGCATGATTGATAAGTTTCCATTTATCAGCTCTGACATATAGATATTCTTTGAGCTATGCATCCGACAGTGGTAACCTCTTGCCCAAATACCTCAGGCTATCTCCATATTCTGGTAGAGCTTTAACAAACTACTTCATTCTGCCAAGGTTCATATATAAAAGGTAGCAGAGATTTTTTTTTTTTTTTTTACTAAACACTCTCGTATGACATTATTTTGTTCCTGGTGAAAGTTATCTCCTGCTCTTCCATTGTTTCTGCTACCAATGGAGACTCCTGGCCCTGCTATCCGAATTATACAAAAAAAGTAAGAAAAAAGGAAAATTTATAGCTTGACTGTTGTCGAAGCACCATACTAAATACCTTTAAGCCGCCACGAATTATCTAGTTTTAGTCTTTGTAATTCAACTAATTCAAAACCATCAGTAAGTTTCATCTTTATCTCGATTCCGGCACCAGGAGAATGATCTGCCCGGCTCCAATAAATTTTTGGATTTAATTCTGAAACCTAAAATTTCAGCAGACTCCTTAGCAAGGCTTAGGTCTCTCACCAGATCATATAGTTCATTTTGAGGAGGTTTAAGTTCTGCGCTATCGCTGTCACTGGAAGTCTGCCTCATCACTGTTGTCGCTGCTTTCTTGGTCAGAGGTACAATCCATGTTTGCAAGGTTCTCAGGTGGTACTGAGATAGGTATGTCTGGTCCATGAAGGTCGTATGAGGTATGGGAGGTTTGGATAAAGAATTTCTTATTTATTCTCAGTGTTGTATCATTGAACCTCAGATGAGCAAAAGTACAGTACAGTCATTAATGTGATTCTTCGGCTTCCTCCATCATTAGAACAACATAACGAAAACGATTTCATGTTCCCTTTGCCATTGCTTTACTTCTCAACACAAATAGAAGAAAATTTATGGGAAACCCATGGTTTCTCCTGGTCTTCAAGGTTCACTCCAAAGTATGCATAGTACGCTGTTCTGACAAAGTCTGTAATATTTCTCTGTTGTTTCCACATGCCAATTCACCACAGATATAACACACATATGTGTGTGTGTGTGTATCTATCTATCTATAATATATATATATATATATATATATATATATATATATATATATATATATATATATATATATATATATATATAACATGCCCAATAAAAGTAAACGAAAACAAAGCAGCCTTTCAGTTGGAAAATAGGATATTGAATGTGACACTGATGAGCTTAATGACAGACTAACAAAAGTGCTAAGGGAATCAGCAGAGATAGCAGGAAAACCTAATGAAACCAAGGCCAAGAAATAATCAGAAAAGACACTCGACCTTATATAGAAAATAAAAGTAAAGTAAAAACAAAGAATGATGAAACAGAACGAGCGAAATTAAATAAGCTTATCAACATGGGACAAAGAGAAGAAAAAGAAAGAGGAACATGGATCAGATCAAAGAAACAATAAAAAAAGGTAAAAGTCTGAAACAGGTCCAAAGTAAAATGGCACTAGGAAAGCGACAAATTCCATCACTGAAAAACTATAACGGTGAAGTCATTAAATGCAGAGATAAGACTGTGAAGAGAGCTGAAGAATTTTACAACGAACTGTATACATCAAAGACTGTAGTATCAAAGGGTAACTTTTCAGTTGACACAAGTGAAATACCTGAGGTAACACCAGACGAAGTAAATATTTCTCTAAAAAAATATGAAAAGAGGTAAGTCTCCAGGAGAAGATGGAATAGAAGCAGATTTACTGTTGGATGCAGGAGTAGAAGATACAAAACAGGCTTGCTCACTTATTTACTCACTGTTTAAAAAAGAAAATTCCCCAAATATGGTCAAATGCAACAGTTATTTCAATCTACAAAGAAGATGACTCTAAAGATCATAGTAACTATCGACCCATTAGCTTATTATCAGCCATTTACAAACTCTTCACTACTGTAAATTCCTTATGAACAGAATAACAACAAATTTGGAGGAAAAAACCAACCTCGTGAACAGGCAGGATTTCGAAGTGGGTATTCGATTGCTGATCATCTACACACAGTAAATCAGATAATTGAGAAAACTACAGAATATAATACCCCACTGTGCTTAGGTTTTGTTGATTACGAATAGGCTTTCGACTCAGTGGAGCACACAGCAATTATAAATTCTTTGCGAGAACAAGGGGTGAATGAGAACTTTGGAAAACTGCGCGAAAAAATAAATAAAGAGGGAACTGTTGCAGTTAAATTACATAAGGACTTGGAAAAAACTGGAGACTAAGAAGGTGGTGCATCAGGGAGATACAATTTTACGAAATCATTTACAGCATACTTAGAAAGTATTTTCAGAAAGCTAGACTGGGAAAACAAGGGAGTGGACATAGATAAGAGAAAAACTAAACCATTTTAGATTTGCAGATGACATTGTCCTAATCTCAGAAACAGCAGAGACATTGCAAGAAATGTTAAATAACCTTAACCCACCCTACCCCGGCAGATTTTTAATCAGTGCCTTCCCCCAGTCCCGGCAGATTTTCGAATTCTTTTTTTTTTTGGCTAAAACTTCCGTTTTTTATGAGAAACATAAAAAATTCATAGAGAAATATCTCACCTGAGCTTAAAAATGCCGGTACAGGTGACAATACCCTCACCTGGCAGTGTTTTCCATGGGCCTCCTTCCAGAGAAAACGTTTTTCTATGGGAGGGGTAACTATTCCAAACCATTCTTAATAGGTAGATATTTATTTATTTGGCGCGAATTTATATGTAGTGCAAGAGTATATTGTTTTTTACACAGTAATATAGGCGATATAAGCGTTGTTTCACTCAACAAACACATCAACATACCACAATTTTCTTGCAACATAACCTGATCATCATTTCTGACTGTTACTTCCTCTAACACTATGTAAACTTTGTCCTCCACATTGTCATCGATTGCAAAGTCACTCTGGCCTCCAATTTCGTACCGTGGCACAACATATCTTTACTGGCCAGGTAAAAGGAGAGTTGCCGAGACAATGGCGTGCAGGGGGAGGGGAGGTCACATGGGGTAAGGCATTGTCCCCACCTGGCCTCAGGTAGAGGAAGGTGTCCCGTGCATACGTACCAAAAATCAAACGTGAAATCTGAAACATGCAAATGACGAATCTTGCAATTGTGGTGTGTTTATGTTAATGGGAGTCACAGTGACAAAACGTTGAGGCACCTATTTACGTCAACGGGAGTCAGCAGGTTAACAGAGAAAGTCTCAAAGTAGGGCTAAAGATGAACAGGAGTAAAACTGATGTTTAATCCACCAACACCAAAGAGTTTCATCAGAATGAGAGAAGAAATTCTTGAAGAAGTGGAGGAGCGCAATTAATTGGGGCAAAGACTAAAATTAACGAAAGATCATGATAGTGAAATAAAAAGACGCATTACAAGTGGATGGAAAGCCTTCGGTAAACATAGAGACATTATGAAATGTAGTGTAATGTCATAATTTTAAGTATTAGTGTAAGCTAATATAAGCTAGTATTGTTAGTGTAATCTTAAGTTTAAGTATTATAAGTATAGCTCATAATTTAACTGTTAAATTCTACATTTAAGTCTAGTCTTAGTTGATATTCATAATCTGAACATGATTCTGCTTTGATAATGCTAAGTCGAGTATTGATGTGAATATGACTAGTGTTTATGCATAGTGAACCAGCCGATATCAACAAAAACATATAACCACAGAAATTTTACAGTAGCAGAGATTAAAAATCACAAATGTCTTCCATTATATTCTTATATAGAGATTTACATGCCGAAGTTAAGAGATTTTCCCTTTTGAACTATGCCGTGGTGATTGAGAGTTGACAGCAGTAAAAATATTGAAGATTGTCATTTGTGAAGCACGAAATTCATGTTATTGAGTCCTGTTCACAGTCACGTAGGCATGTAAATGACACAGGTAATAAAACTGTTCGAATTCTTCATTAATTTGGCTTCATTATGATTAAAGTTCCTTTATGGTTATTACAAAAATTTCAACATCGTAAGTCAGTTTTCTGAGTGTGTTGTGTGCAAACGTATCTTTCATATTCTTTGGAGATCGAGTAGAAACAGAAATATTATAAAGTAATCAGTTAAAGTTTCAGCTGATTCCCTAATACGGTCTTGATGCTTATAAAAGGCGAGAATCTGCACCAAACAATTCAGATCATCGCTCCTTTTCATTGTTGCAGGTTAGTGCCCGAGCTCTCCCCCCCCCCCATTCTCTCCCTTGTGTATTAAGTCATCATATACGTTCGTTAGTTAATTTAGTGATATTTCCTCTGATTTTTCTGGTGCTGAATAACGAGATCATTGCTCCATTTCATCGTTGCAGATGAGAATTATGAAGGGCCGTGGCTCGCATCCCAAGGATCCGAGCGTTCTAGCCGCGGCCTAACCGCTAACACACTAAATCCCCCCTCCTTTTTAGTTCATGGAATCAAAGTGAATATCGGCTGGTCCATCTGTCCATTTGATTACGGTCCATGCTATTATTGGTCCTTTTGATTATCGTCTAGTTTACATAAGAATATTCAGTTTTTGTGCATTTAGTCTTAGAGAATATGCTTTGGTGATAATCTTCAGGTTCCCTCCCGATGAGTCCATCAGAGACCACGGGGCTGTATCCGTGCATATCAGTATTTTTGCCTAGTGTGTAAAGATTCATATTTCTGGAGTTATACCGTAAATCCTGACTACTGAATATTAATTTATTAGTTTTGTAAAGATTCTCATTTTCGGTGATATAGATCCTCATATTTTGTTTGGTATATTTCACAATTTGAAGAGTAATTTGTATTTCAATTCTTAATGTTTAGTAAACCGTAGGTTAAGTCATTCTGAGTTTGAATTTTGCTATTCTCTAAGGAGTAGTATAGACGAGCTTGAGTGGCCCACTAGGTGTGCTAATATCTAACGACTCACGTCCTCTCTAATAAGATCACGCTACCACATTTCTCATAAAGCCATATATTCTCAAATAAATTCACGCTACCCTATTTCTCTATAATCTCTAAAGTTCTCGGCGTTACACTGGAGGTATCTAGATTCTGATCATTACACTGGTGACAAAAACTTGCATTACACTGGTGGGTTAGCCATAAAGAAAATCACGCTACCCCCTCCATTCCCCATAATCTATAAATTATTTCTAGCAATACACTGGTAAGCAGCGGCATTAATAATAAAAAAAATACGACATTGCACTGGTGGCTAAAGCGGTGGGAGAAGATATTGTTGTGGGATAAGGTATTGTTGTGGGATAAGATACTGTCGTGGGATACGATATTGTTGTGGGATAAGATATTGTTGTGGAATAAGATACTGTCGTGGGATACGATATTGTTGTGGGATAAGATATTGTTGTGAAATAGAATCCCTCAATAACTGTGCACTGGCGGCCCATTTAATCTCACGATATTTCTAGAGTTAATGATCTTTAAAGCTCCTGGAGGACCAGCAAAATCATACTTCAACTTGGGTAGAATGAATACTGAGATGGAGACACAACTTATGTATTTTGTGGTGTTCTCTAGTGGAAGCAGCAGTAAGGTGGAAGATGAGTTGTTGATGGAATTTAGGGGTCAAATGTCAAGAAGAATGAGTGTAGCTCAGTGGACCATGATAGCCGATTTGTTAGGTTCTTCTTCCTCAAAACAAAACAATCCACACACATCACGCCATCGATTAGTGGAAGTGTTGATGGGCGGAGGTGTGTACATGGTAGAGGATGTGTTCACGGGGAAGAGGATGCAGGAGCCATGGGACGGGTGAGGCCCTGTTGCGGAGAAGAGTGGCCCTTTGGACCCCTGGAGGGGGCCTTTGAGCCTGATCCAGTGGATGAATAGTTGCCGCCTTGTGAGAGATGCTCTCCCTGGAGACTTATTGAGGAGTGTTGAGTGTTAAGCTAGTTATGGCAGTATTAAGTTAAGAGATGGACAGGGAAATGTGCGCGGGTCGAACTGTCTGACTATTGACTGTGAGATCATAGGAGTTTGGGTTATGGGCACACCCCAGTTCAGTGGAAAGATCAGATTGCTTTAATTCGAGAGGCAGTGCGCGCCTACCTTTCAACTTACAGTCAACACGGTCCCGGGTGAAACAGTGACTTCAGGACCTGACAGGCGCTCGTCAGTTACTAGGTGGAGAGCTGGAAGTGTAAGAACGAATGGATGGGAGCATAAATGCGATTAATTAATAGGTTGTATGAATGGGAAGTGCCCCTAGGACGATCCTAGCAGTGACAGTATGGGTCTATCCAGGTGAGACGACCATGTTGCCACCCAGGCAGGAGGTTGGCTGGGACACATCTATCCACTGAAATTCGAGTGTTTATCGTGACAAAGAAGCGACCCCCTGGGCAGGGGCGTCCCTTGAGATTAGATGGCCCCTGGGGCTAGGTTCTTTGCGGAGCCCCCCTTCTAGTGGGGGGCTCCGCAAAGAACCTAGCTCCCCAAATTCTCAAAACTTATCTAATATCTCAGCCGGGATTGTCGGGATTATAAATATATACATTTTTAAATATTAATTAATAAGCTTATAAATTTTTAAGGATTTTTTGCCCCCCCCCCTCAATTGGGGGCCTGGGGGACAGTTTCAAACAGTCCCCTCCCCCCTCCCCTCAGGTACGCCACTGCCCCTGGAGTACGTGATTTTTCTTGTGAACCGACAGGTGCCACTTATTGGAGTCGTGTTCACAGTCAAATTTGGCAAGTCCATCCCGTCTGCACACACGTCCCTGGGAAATGTAGATGAATGATTTGAATGTTGACTTCCGACGTTAAATTTTTATTTTTCCGGAGGAAGGACCCGTATAGTGCCATAATTTTAAGTATTAGTGTAAGCTAGTATAAGCTAGTATTGTTAGTGTAATCTTAAGTTTAAGTATTATAAGTATAGCTCATGATTTAACCGTTAAGTTCTACATATAAGTCTAGTCTTAGTTTTATTCATAATCTGAACATGATTCTGCTATTGGTAATGCTAAGTCGAGTTTTGATGTGAATATGACTAGTGTTTATGCATAGTGAACCAGCCTATTTCAACAAAGATGCATAACCGCAGAAATTTTAGCAGAGATTAAAAATCGCGAATGTCTTCCTTTATATTCTGATCTAGAGATTTACCTGCCGAAGTTAATAGATTTCCCCTTTTGAACTATGCCGTTGTGATTGAGAGTTGACTGCCGTAAGATTATTGAAGATTGTCATTTGTGAAGCACGAAATTCATGTTATTGAGTCCTGTTCACGGTCACGTAGGCATGTAACCGACACAGGTAATAAAACTGTTCGAATTCTTCATTAATTTGGCTTCATTATAATTAAAGTTCCTTTATGGTTATTACAAAAATTTCAACATCGTAAGTCAGTTTTCTGCTGTGCTGAGTGCAGACATATCTTTCATATTCTTTGGAGATCGAGTAGAAACAGAAATATTATAAAGTTATCAATTAACGTTTCAGCCGATTACTGAATACAGTCTTGATGCTTATAAAAAACGAGAGACCGCGCCAAACAATTAAGATCATCGCTCCTCTTCATTGTTGCAGGTTAGTGCCCTAGCTCTCACCTCCCCCCCCCCTTTTCTCTCCCTCGTGTATTAAGTCATCCTATACGTTCGTGGATTAAATTAGTGATATTTCCCCTGATCTCTCTGGTGCTGAATAACGAGATCATTGCTCCATTTCATCGTTGCAGACGAGAATTATGAAGGGCCGTGGCTCGCATTCCAAGGATTCGAGCGTTCTAGCCGCGGCCTAACCGCTAACACACTAAATCCCTCCTCCCTTTTAGTTCATGGAATCAAAGTGAATATCGGCTGGTCCATCTCTCCATTTGATTACGGTCCATGTTATTACTGGTCCTTTTGATTAACGTCTAGTTTACATAAGAATTTTCAGTTTTTGTGCATTTAGTCTTAGAGAATATGCATTGGTGATAATCTTCTGGTTCCTTCCCGATGAGTCCGTCAGAGACCACGGGGCTGTATCCGTGCATATCAGTATTTTTGGAATATAAGTCTAGTGTGTAAAGAGTCATATACTAGGAGTTATACTGTAAATCCTGATTACTGAATATTAATTTATTGGTTTTGTAAAGATTCTCATTTCCGGTGATATAGATCCTCATATTCTGTTTGGTATATTTCACAGTTTGAAGAGTAATTTGTATTTCAGTTCCTAATGTTTAGTAAATCTTAGGTTGTCATTTTGAGTATGAATTTTGCTATCCTCTAAGGAGTAGTATAGACGAGATTGAGTGGCCCGCAAGGTGTGCTAATATCTAACTACTCACGCCCTCTCTAATAAGATCACGCTACCACATTTCTCATAAAGCCATATATTCTCAAATAAATTCACGCTACCCTATTTCTCTATAATCTCTAAAGTTCTCGGCGTTACACTGGAGGTATCTAAATTCTGATCATTACACTGGTGACAAAACTTGCATTACACTGGTGGCTTAGCCATAAAGAAGACCACGCTATCTCCTTCATTCCCCATTTTCTATAATAAATTCTGAGCGATACAGTAGTTTGCCAGCTTGTATGAAACGAAAAGTACATAATGAGTGTATAATTCCAGCTATGACGCATGGTTGTGAGACCTGGAATCTGACAAAATCGATGAAAAATAAAATAATCTCACAGAGCAATGGAAAGGTCAAATGATGAGAATAACTTTAACAGACAGGAAAAGATCAACTTGGGCGAGACAGCAGACTAAACTCAAAGATATTACAGACGTTGTACAAGAACAGATATGGAGGTGGGCAGGCCATGAAGCAAGAATAAGGGATAACCGATGAAGCAAAAGGCTGACTGACTGGATACCAAGAGATGGTAAGCGTAGCAGAAAAAGGCCAGACAAGAGGTGGAGAGATGAGATAGAGAAATTTGCAGGGAAAACATGGCAAAGATTGGCTCAGTCAAGGAATTTGTGGAGAAGGTTGGGGGAGGCCTTTGTTCAGCAATGGACTTGTAGTGGCTGATGATGATGATGATATATATATATATATATATATATATATATATATATATATCTATATATATATATATATATACTGTATATATATATATATATATATATATATATATATATATATATATATATATATATATGTATGTATATATCTATATCTATCTATCTATCTATCTATCTATCTATCTATATATATATATATATATATATATATATATATATATATATATAATGCATATAGAGATAGGCAAAGAAATAAACGGATCGGCAACGGATAGACAGCGGATTTTCTACAAACCTTAGGATTTTCGCTATCGAAGCCAGATTCACTGGCAGCAGCAGTACAAATCTATTTCTTCAGTGGGACCACTTTATGTGTCTGTGTGTGCGTGCTCTTAAAGTAAACGACAGAGTCGACTTCAAAGAGCTAGTGACTAGATAGAAGTGAAATGCCTATACAGGATCAGTGAGGCTACTTGAATAAAAGATAGCTCTGATGAAAGAGATTAAAAGTGAAATATACGTCCAGGAACTCTAAGATACGAGGTCACCCCGGAGAAAACAAGGAAGCAATCACTTGGAAGATTATAACGAGGGCTACCGAAAATAATGAGTTCTTGAGGTACCCGGGGTGGAAAGAGATTATATTTTACGCTCTTCTGAACTATGTTGATATCCAGAAATGATGTTTGTTAGTACCTTAACCTCTTCACTACGATGTTTTTTTTATTTACTCTTACCTCTCGATTTGTTTTTTATTGCAACTGAATTGTTAACCTTGTAATATCGCTTGAGAAATGTTGATATTTAGGGATGATGTTTGTCAGTACCTTGACCTCTTCATCACGATGACCTATTATTATTTTTGCTACTAACTCCAGATATTTTTTCAGCTTAGGCGAACCCTTTCGCAGAGGGAATGTTATCAAAGTCAGTCTAACCTGTCCGGTTCGAAAATAATCTCTGTAGTGAGTTATGTTAGCAATAGGTAGTATAAAAAAAAAAATCGTCTTCAGGCTGAAGAGATTAAAAGGTTGAAAATGTTGCTGTAAGGAGGACTAGTTAACCCCTTCACTACGATGGTTCTCTCCTGTGTAGAGTATGGTCGTCTGTAGGTAGGGAGAAAACAGTAAGTCATTGTATAAATACCGTTAATATTTTTTCATCCTCTTACATGAGAGGTCTTTCCACTTAGTTTCATCACTCGCTCTCCGTCATCGCTTGACAGATCTTACTGATCTCATGTATTCTCATCACCGTCTAATACTGTCAGCGCTCTGATTTATCATCAACTTTTACTCTTCCCGTTCTCTCACTGTCGCCGGTTCCACAACACGTACTGCTTCCACATACTTTCTATTGGTTACGCTAACTGATATCAATCTGTTTTGTTCTCATCACTTACCCTCGTTATTCTCACCCATTATTGTCAGTCTTGGTTTACAGTCACTGCGTATTCATATCCCTATGTTACTGTAACCTCTTAAGGTAGTCTTAACACTCTCTTGTTAAAGCTTCATTTGACCATTATTTTTCACTTCTACAGCTAAATTCACCCCACTCAGTTTTTAGCACATGCTTACTCTTATGATTTATCCTCACCTCACTATTCATCTATTTTTGAGTGAACCTTGCACTTGGACATATAGATTTTTTTTTTACACTGGTTTTAGACAGTGTCGAGCTGCTGATTTCAAACGTGATGAGTGCCAGACGATAAAAGTTGAGCATTTTTGTAGACATCTCTTTGAGGAGGGTACTGTATATAAAATCATGGTAAAAGGCATTGGCTATCTCCTTTTATACCTATCTAGAGCAAGAACTCTGCCAAGATTGACAAATTTGTATGGAGTTCTGTAAAATTAATTTAATTTTACACTTCATTATTACTTATGATTACAAAATAGGTCATTATTGTATATTATTAAATAACTAAAGACGCTATAATTTATAGTTGCATTCAAAACTGAATTCTGATTATAAGGCTGGTAACTATTTGTCTTTCTTGCAATACTGGATTACATAATATGTGGTAGCAAGAAGCCGAAGCTTATCCAGTCTTCAAGAATCCTGAGTCTGCATGAAGCGAGTCGTCAAAGTGGTGATGGCTTGAGTGAAAGTCTTGCAGAAGATGTTACAATGCACCTGTCACAGGAATTGCATCAGCACTTACTGCTCAAGGCATCATATAGAGCAATTTCTAAAAAAAGCATAAATTGCACCCAGCTGACGGCAAAAGTAGTAAAAGAGTGAGAGGAAGTCATGCATTTAAATTCCTTGACGACTGTTTCTATTGTGGTTAGAAATGCTCAGTGGAACGCCCCACAAAGAATCCAAGTCGTTGGAGAGAAGCACATGTTTGTAGAGCTGCTGATGTTGGAAAAACCACAACAAAAGAAGCCATTCTAAGGCGAGCAAGTGAAAGAAATTATGCCTGGGCAAAAGATGTAACATTCTGAGTTAATTGTGCTTTGACCGATCTGCATGCAGCAGACGCTCGTACCACAAAGACTGTCTTGCTAAATTTTTCACCAACAGTTCAACTGAGTCCACTTCTAATATAGGTAACAGTGCACTAAATAATTTGGCCAAAAAAAATTGTCACAAACAAAGAACGCATTTGGAATAGTGTTGATCTTTATAATTTGTATATTGAACTAAGGGAAACGCAGCACTCAAGGCATTCCATCTTGAAGACTGCCAGCAAGAAACTGCATCCTGAACTGATTGTTTTGTCCTCTCCTGGTGTGATATTAATCTTGGTGTTTCGGTGTAAAGCAGTAAATTAACTTCATATTGTTGATGACACTGAAGATGAACGCAATGTACGAGTCATTTCAAGTTTGACCTGGAAGCAATGAAAGACGGAGAAGCTGAACATGTTGTCACCTCCCAAAAGGAGGAGCAACTGACATGCATCACGGCAAATGTGACATAGAATGAATATATATGATGCTCGTTCAACATGCATTGACATATTTGACAATGATAAGCATCCAGTCTCTGGTCTTGTTGATATATTTTCTGGGCGAGTTGTTGATAATCCTACAGTTAATGTTCATTGTTGCCTTGAAATCGGAACTGCCCATTGGTTAGAATATGAAAGTCAATGGCCATCAGGCTTCCACAAGGTGAAAAGGAACGTCAAGACCATAGCATCTGCAGTGACACGTACTAATAAGGTTGGCCAAAGCCACATCATTGCTGATACTGAATTTATCTATGCACATGTCATTGCAATAATGACATCATCAACGGAAACCATTTCCATAGAGAGACTATTCTCTCATGAACTGGCTTCACACCCAACTTCTCTCTTTAAGGAGAATTGGTGGTAATCCTAGATGGCTGTGCTTTGTTGTGAACAATTCCTTGGCCAGCATTACCTGCAAAGCTTTCAACGTTCATCAGCACTGCAGTGTCCAGAATCATGCGATATACTGTGAAAGCATCAGTCTTTCATGTGGTGTATGACAGATACTATAAGCTGAGTACAAAGTCATGCTGTCGAACCCCACGACAGAAAGGATTGAGTCACGTCTTCAAGCTGGCAGAAGAGTCGCCTTTACCCAAACAGGCCATCGTGTTGAATGTAAATGCAAACAAAGAACAGGTTATCCATATGATTGTCAAAAAGTTGTGCTCCACCCAGGTCCCACAAAGATAATGCATCATCGTGACTGCCCCTGATCCACAGCCAATAGAAGTTGGGGTTGGTCCACAGCAGACAGCAATAACACATGAGGAAGCAGATGTCATCATGGCATATCACTTGATTCACGAAGCTTCTGCAGGTTTTTCACTTATTCGGGTTGTATCTGATGACACTGATGTGCTTCTTATCCTTGCACATCACCTGCATGCACGAACCAACAGCTTGCCAGCTACAGTTGAGGTAACCATGGAGTCATGTTCTGGAAAGCACACCATCATCAGTGTCAATGAGGTGGTCGATAAGGATGCTGCAGTCATCCGTAACCCTCTTGGAGCTCATGCCCTGACTGGATGTGATGCAGTCTTTTCATTTGCTGGTACTGGCAAGGCAACTGTGTTCAAAACACTTAAAAGGTTCACTGGTTTGCTTCTTCTAGGTGAAGTTGCAGCATCACCAAATGACGTAACTAGCTCTTGTTTGAAATTTGTATCCATGTTATATGGGCAGGAGCCAGAGATATCATTAGGCCACATGCGTGCTAATATTTTCAAGAGAAAACTTGCTGGTAAACAACATGTACCACCAAAGTTGAGCAGCCTTCCACCTACACAAGGTGCATTTAAGCTACACTGTGAGCGAGCCATTTGCCAGACAGTTTGGTGGAAATCAGTAGGCATTGTTTAGCTGCCCGACTTGGACCCTCCACAGCATGGTTGGGAAATGAATGGACAAGAATTGCAACCAAAGTATGCTCTGCCTGGACAGTTAGCTGCACCAGATGACGTGCTTAAAATCGTCAACTGTGGCTGC
This sequence comes from Coenobita brevimanus, assembly GCF_032717465.1. Taxonomy (NCBI): domain Eukaryota; kingdom Metazoa; phylum Arthropoda; class Malacostraca; order Decapoda; family Coenobitidae; genus Coenobita; species Coenobita brevimanus. The sequence goes on from NC_136958.1 coordinate 20,648,142, forward strand.
AAAAGTGGCTGCAAAATGACACACTGTTCATGCACAAAAATTACACTTCTGTGCTCAGACTTCTGCAAATGCAAGGGCCAAACAAGCTGTCGAAACCCGCTCAGACTGAACATGGACAGCAGTGATGACAGCGGCGATGAGTCTGATAATATTGTGAGAATATATTATTATAATCATTATATTTTGTCAGAAATAATTCCTTGAACTGATTTCTACAAATGAACACTCATAACCCGTCATATGATGCCATTACGAATTAGTCTTGATGTACTTTTTTCATGTATAGATAAATCATCATTGCCATATTTCTAGTAACATTATCTGATTGTTTTGTCAACAGAAATATAAAATATAACATAATTTACACCTTTAATAACCATTTAGATTCATTCTCAGCGTTTCATAGGATTCCTGGCAGTAATTTTGGATTTTTTGCATTTTTAAAAATGCTCAAAGTTTTACGTCTAGCACTCATCATATTTGGATTCAGCAAAAAAAAAAAAAAAAAAAAAGTCTAGAAACAGTCATGAAAACTACTATACGTTAAAATACAAGCTCTAACGATTTCTAGCCTGGACAGAACACCCTCTTTTTTGTTATCACTTATTGCCACTACTCTCTTACTGTCACAATTCACTCTCACCGATTTTACAATCACCATATAATGTAACCATTCATCATTATAACCTACATTCCTAATGATGCTTCCTTTCACGGACTCCTGTTATCCTCGTCACACTCTATTATTATCACCACTTCCTCTCACCACATCCTTCCAACATTCTTTCCCGTCATTCTGTCACTGTTTTCTTTCACCACTATATCTAAATAAAACCGCTTAACCACTCTCTATTCCATTTCATATAACACTCGTAATGCTATGTCACGAGATTTTATTGTACCAATCAATTTGAAGTGCGGTCTTTGATATTTTCTGGGTGGAAAATTCAAATCCTTCATGCTCTGGCTTCCGATAAGGCAGGACCTAATCTGAGCATCGGGTGTAATATTGATTATTTACGCGTTATTAAGCGTTTCCACTGGGAACAGGAGGAAGCCTTTGAGTTATTGAGAAAACACGGTGTACACTTTCTGGTAGTTTTTTTATGACATTTGAGTGATTTTGACCTTCATTTTTGTCGGAAATGCTTCATTTTGCTTCTTTCTCAATCATGAAATTTGACTGGATGAGGAGGTGAAATGAAGCATTCTCCTCAGAAAAAGAAGGCAAAAATCACTCAAATCGCATAAAAAACCACCAGAAATATATGCTGCACAACCTGGACCATCGTATCTCTAAGGTAAGCATTCCGCGGCAGCACGTTAGATTAAGTTAGGTTTGGTTAGTTTAGGTCTGTTTGGTTATATTAACTGGTTGTGCAGTATATTTTTGTGTGTGTGTGTGTTTTTGTATGCGATATCAGTGATTTTTGCCTTCGTTTTCTGTTGGTTAGGTTAGGTTAGGTTTGGTTAGTTTAGGTCTATTTGGTTAGCTTAACCGGTTGTGCAGTATATTTTTGCAGTGTTTTTTCATGCGATTTCAGTGATTTTTGCCTTCGTTTTCTGTCGGTTAGGTTAAGTTAGGTTAAGTTTGATTAGTTTAGGTCTGTTTGATTAGATTAATCGATTGTGCAGTATATTTTTGCGGTGTTTTTAAAATGTGATTTCGATGATTTTTGCCTTTGTTTTCTGTTGGTTAGGTTAGGTCTTTGGTTGGGTTAGCTTAGGTAGGTTTGGTTAGGTTAGATTAATTTATGTCTGTTTGGTTAGGTTAACTGGTTGTGCAGTATATTTTTCTGGTGGTCTTTGATGCGATTTGAGTGATTTTTGCCTTTGTTTTCTGTTGAAAATCCTTCATTTCACCTCCTCATCCAGTCAAAGTTCATGGTTGGAAAAGAGGCAAAATGAAGCATTTTCGACAAAAATGGAGGTCAAAATCACTCAAATCTCATCAAAAACTGCCAGAAAAATATACTGCAAAACCTGGGGAGTGTATTGGCAACTTGTAAAAGTTTACCGAGGGGTTCAAGTGTAAACTTACTAAATTGTGCAATGGAGCCAGGGAAACATTTAAAAGAATTCTTTATGTTAGACTTAGGCTAATATGATGATCAAGACGTCCAACAGGTCCATATTGTTATGAAAAGTCATATATCAGGTGGGCAGCATATCGAATGGTACTGCCAAAAATGCGGCTACATATCCATTTTCTTTTGTGGATGCTAACGAATGACAAATAGTTTAACCACTGTTATCTTGCTTTATGGTTGGTTCTAGTAAAATTGCCCAGGTTTTGTCTCTATGTTATGCTGACAGAGATGAGTAAACTGACGAAAGCTACGTTTACAAAATGACACTTGTAATATATACAGTATATATAATCAAAAGGCTCCCATACTGTAATTTCTTCGTAGTATATCATGCCATCTGAGTAATCTGATGAGTAAAGTATGTTTTGGGGTGTTTTACTTTGTGTCAAAATTAAAAAGAAATTAAGCACTGGCTACTTTTTTAGTCCCTACCCCGCATCATAGCTGGGCGATGGAAGTGAACCTAGTGGCAGATTTCTGAAACAGGATCTGGTGAAATGTCTAATTGCTTTCATTACTGCCACGGCGGCTACTCGGTTAACATAAATGACTGCAAAATTTCTAGTCCGCTAGCGCCAGGGTTCGAATTTTGGTGCAGGCAGCAATAGCCCCTCCACACAGGTGTCCTTCAGCCTCTGATGGGTTGGTAGGTAAAATTAGTACAAACGGCCCGAAGAAGTGATGACCCGATTCCAAGTACCGTTCGCTCAGAAAGTGGTATCTGGCAACTGCTGTGGTCTCATTATATTTCCTATATTGCACAGTGCACACCGGAAAAATCAGTATCTAAGTAAACACCACCAAAAAGCAATATATAAGTGTCATTACCATGTATATCTCGCATTATGTGAAAGGAAACCACAATACAGGGGAGGGCAGGGATGGTTTGGACTGTGGGATGGCTTGGGCAGTGCATTCTCTGAGAAATGTATGGGACCTATGGCCGTGTGATCTTGCGTGAAAGTGGGAGAGTTTGTTTACTTCTATCACACGGAACCTCCAAGCTAGAAACCTCTCACTTTTTGATTCAGGTCAGATTTTATGTTTTTTTGCATCTCCTATGTAATAATTTGAGTGTATATCGTAAACTCTACCTTTATGAATATGTCAGGCATCAAACAGTGCATTATCAGGGTGAATCTGTGTCGCATGTAGAACATATTGCTATGAAAAACGAATGTTAAACTCTCTCCGGTGAAACTTGAGAGTACCCGTCAATCAATGACAGATTCGGAATGATTCGGACAGTTGAGGAGGGGGATGGTTCGGACAGTCTGAACTATCCCTCCACTGCTACCAAGTCATGACCTTATCATATGATAATACTACTTTTGATCATTTATATTTGAACACATAATGAAACACCATTCTTCATAGTTATCAGGGAATATATATTTATAGTTTTGTTTATTTCACCTATTCCTCAAAGTGCAAAAAGATGAACGGGGTATTACAACTTCTGTTTCAGTTTTGCAGACCGCAATATGCGTTTTGTCATAAGTTAGTCTTAAATAAGGTCTAGAAAGTGAAAAGTGAAGTCAATATTCCACAGAGAGAGAGAGAGAGAGAGAGATGGATAAACATGCATAATTTTGAAGTAGAAAGTAAGAGGTTAAGTCAGTTATTAATAAATCTGGTGAAGGTTATTTCAGTGACAATTTTTTTTTTTTTTTTTTACAATTATCAAGTAGTTCATTTACATTCTGAAGTTTAATATTGTACTTTAGGAAAATGAAATGTCTTTGAATTAATAAATGTTCGTTTTTATACAATCCAACTCACATAATAATAAGAAAATGACGAATAATACATATGGCCGAACCATCCCACTCTTCTGTCCGAACCGTCACCACTGGTAGGGATGGTTCGGATGATCTAGTCACTTGTGTTTCGTTAATGATAGCTTAAAGCTGAAATGAGCTAAAAATATCATATGATCAGCCTAAAGGGCCAAATGATGTCGCAAAATTAAACCATATTACTCTCCTGCTTAAACCTGAATTTTTATACTTACTATTTTTGTTTTTTAAGTGTCCGAACCATCACCACCCTCCCCTACTAAAGTTGAGGTTTAGCTGTACGATGGATGTGAAAAGCACGGCCTATTGCTCAACGGTTTCTGGGTTAAAATGCGGAGAAACTCTCGTAATGCTTGCTTTACATCCTAAATCAACAATACTGAAGAAAAAATGACCTATAAAATAAAACACAGATAATGGTAATGGTGAAATCACGAGTGCCCCCAAATAAAAAAGAATATATACATTTAAAAATATATTACCATCCACATTTAATTCTTTAAATGAGATGATAGTTATGAAGAAAAACAAAGCTGTGAGCTCTGTAAGCAGGATGGAGCATCGACACGAAAAGCCTCTCAGCAAATATTCCAACAAGACTGATATCTCGACAGCTTAACATCAAGAAGACGACAGTTAACGGATGGATAAGAGGTGTAGTGAGGCAGAACAGAAAATTTGCCAAGTGGAGCCCCACGTCGCACAAGACCAACACAGACAATTTATTGAATGTGCCTAAGAGCAACCCTTAACCACTTGTGTTGCTATGAAGATGCAAATTAATTTGCTGGAATTCAGTGACGTTAGTGAAACCAGTGCAATTATTGGTGGAAAATTGGTCATCCTTATTCACATGATGAAATTCCAATCTGTAATAAAATATGTAGGGCAGGTTTATGAAGGAACTAGAGGGAGAGGGTGACAGTCAAAAGCAAGAGTGACAATGAAGAAAACTAAAGACGAAAAGGACTAGGGTAAAAAAAAAAAAAAAAAGAAGAAGAAGAAGAAGAAAAGATGGGGGGGGATCATGACAATGGGCGAGGCACATTCACTCCCACCCATAGCGTGATAATGACTGATGTAAAACCTGGAGTGCAGTGTTGCCAAAGAAAAATGATAGAAATCCACTAGTTTGGTCTAAAAAGCTGTAGAAAGCCGCCAGACTGAGGGAAATTCAGAAAAAAAAAAAAAAACGCTTGACAGGACTTAAAAATCGCGAGGTAAACAGTTAAAATTTGTTGTTTTACTAGGTAGATAGCTTTTAAAACTTCTAGATTTAACAGAAAATTTGCTACATTGATAACACCGTTGGCGTGAGCTTTACGACGAGTGGAAACGTGCTAGACATTGCATTTTAATTTAATTATTAATTGATATAAAAAAACGTTAAACTTCACTAATAATTTCACGATTTTTTTTTTAACACCATGAATAACGTTTGCAGGGCAGGCAAAGACTTTTCATCTCATAACTCCCACCCAAGTGAACATTGCCAGACCCAAGGAGTTTTTTCTGAAGCTTAAAGAAAGTCATCACTTGTTAGGGTGATCGTACATGGGTAACTCCCAGGGTAACTGTGGTAACCTGCATGATACAATGTCCGTGTATCCTCGGATAGTGGGCGAATAACCAACCATATGCTAGAAGGCCTATGTTACGGTGATGCAGATCATCTGATGTCTACTTCCATCCTATCTTTTTCTTTCATCTTCCCCTCACGGCCTCCCCCCATCACTTAATTTTACTACTGTCTCTTATTAGTAAAGCTTTAACAGGTCAACTTAATGCAGAGCAATACTGTATTCCGCAAGGTGGCAGAAGACACCATAGCCCAAACTTTACCCAAGAGACTGTTCGTCCCATTAGAAATATATATATGTATCGAGACTGATGTGGGTGAAAGCAAAAATTGAAAGTGAGCTGTGGGTGTTTGTGAGTGCATATGGGCCTGGTAGTGAAAGGGATGAAGAAGAGAGGGAGTCTTTCTGAAATGATGTTGATGAGTGTCTGGAGAGCAGATGTGACTGTGGTAATGATGGGAGATCTGAATGCTAGATTGGGAAATGTAGCAGTTGAAGGTGTAGTTGGTATGCTTGGTGTGCCTGGAAGAAATGAAAATGGGGAACGAATGATAGGGATGTGCGTTGAGCGAGAGATGGCGATTGGAAATGCCTTGTTTGAGAAGAAAGATATCTATAAGTATACATGGGTGAGACAGGAGGGTGGAAAGGTTGTTGATAGAGCATTGATGGACTATGTGGTTGTGTCCAGGAATAAAATAGGAAGATTGTTGGATGTGAGAGTTCTGAGAGGGGAAGGTAGAGGTATGTCTGACCACTACCTGGTGGAGGGAAAGTTAAGAGTAGGTAAGAGATGAGTGAGAGCTAGGAGAGTTAGATGTGGCAGGGAGGTTTTGAAAGTGAGTGAGTTGGATAAAAGAGAGAAAATTAGAGAGTATCACGAGAAATTGAAAGATGAGTGGAATGCAGTGAAAGATCAGGAAAATGGTTGTGTGGAGGAGGAATGGCAGTTGTTTAAGAGTGCTGTGGTGGGGCATGCGGAAGAGGTGTGTGGTGTGAAAAGTGTGGATGGTGGTGTAAGAAAAGGAAGTGAATGATGGTGTGAGGAAATAAGTATGGCTATGGCTGAGAAGAGACATGCATATCAAGTGTGGCTGCAAAGGAAGGATGAGGTGTCATATCAGAGGTACGGTATAAGGAAAACAGGAATAGGGCGAGAAGGGCTGTGTGTGATGCTAAAGTGGCAGCAGATGAGAGGTGGGGTAGGTGGTTGACTGAGAAATTTCAACAGAATAAGAAAATGTTTTGGAAGGAGGTGAAAAGGGTGCAAAGGAGAGAGTAAAAGCAGAGGATGGAAGGATGTTAATTGAGATGGATGAAGTAAGGAAAAGATAGGCTGAGTATTCTGAAAGATTGTTAAATGTAGAGGAGGAAAGGGTGGCTGAGATTGTGGCAGATAGAAGGGTGCAAGGAATAAATGTGTTCGTAGAGCTGAATGCTTCTTTGATCACGAAGGAGGAAGTGCTGGAGGCAGTAAAGGAGATGAAAACAGGGAAAACTGCAGGTATGGATGGGTGTGCTGTGGAATGCCTGAAGGATGGTGGAGCGACTATTGCTGACTGGTTGGTAAGATTGTTGAATGTGTGCTTTGTGAAAGGTATGGTGCCAATTGACTGGGCAAGTGCTTGTGTGATCCCATTGTATAAAAGCTAGGGTGATAAGTATGAATGTACTAGCTTTAAAGGTATAAGTCTATTGACTGTTGTATTTAAGGTGTATGGCAGAGTGTTAATTAAGAGAGTTAGAGAGGGTACAAAGGGCGTGATTGGTGATGAGCAGTGTGGCTTTAGGAGAGGGAGGGGATGCTTAGATCAGGTGTTTGCTGCGAGACAAGGGTATGAAAAGTATTCACCGAAAGGCAAGGATGTGTTTTGGGCATTCATGGATTTAGAGAAAGCATATGATAGAATTGATAGGGAGGCTTTGTGGACTGTTTTAAGATTGTATGGACATGATGGTAGGTTACTATAGGGGTGAAAAGTTTCTATGTAAATAGTAGAGCGTGTGTAAGAGTGGGAAATACTGTGAGTGATTGGTTTCCCATGAGAGTGGGGCTGTGGCAGGGATGTGTGATGTCACCTTGGTTGTTTAATATTTATAAGGAGGTCTGAGTCTGGTGAATGTTCATGGCAGAGGGTGGAATCTGAAGCAGCTGCTGTTTGCAGATGATACTGCACTGGTGGCTGATTCAGAGGAGAGATTGAGACACCTGGTAGAGGAGTTTGAAAGGGTGTGTGAAAGGAGGATTTTGAAAGTAAATGAGAAGAGTAAAATGATGAAGTGTATGAGGTCGGTAGATGGTAGGAGGTTGAATATAGTTTTGAATGGTGAGTTGCTTGAGGAGGTAGAGTGTTTTAAGTATTTAGGGTCATAGGTCTATGTTGCTATGGATGGAAGAATAGATGCAGAAGTGAAGTTTAGAATGAATGAAATAGGAAAGGTGCTGGGAGGATTGAAAAAGTGTTTAGATGTTGTTCGCTTAGAATGGATGTAAAGAGAAGGCTGTATGAGGGTGTTGTGGTACCGATTGCATTAGATGGGGCTGAAACATGGAATATGGGTGTAGCAGAGAGGAAAAGTTTGAATGTAATGGAGATGAGGTGTCTGAGGAGTATGTGTGGAGTGACATTTATGGATCGAGTGAGAAATGATGAAGTGCAAAGGAGAACTGGAGTTGTTCGGGAGATGGCTGATCAAGTTGAGCAGAGGGTGCTGCGATGGTTTGGGCATATGGAGAGAATGGATAATGAGTGATTGGTGAAAAAGATAACTAGATCTGATGTGAGAGATGTAAGGCTAAGAGGGAGACCACGAATAGTATAGATGGACAGTGTGAAGAGAGCGTTGCATGCGAGAGGGATGTCTGTTGAGCAGGGAAGGGTGGCTGTGCCTGACAGAAATAAATGGAGAGAAATTTTGAATGCATAAATGATGACGCAGCCCTGAGGGGATATTCTCCCGCATTTGGTCTGATCGGCTGATCAGGTCAGGTGCGGGTAAGGGGATGGGTCTATTATGATGTGGCAGAGGTAAACCAACTCTGCTGTCGGGCCCTGCAGCGGATGTCACTGATTGCACTGTGCAGTTGACCTTCGTGCGGTGTTGTGCGGTAAGGATCTCCCCTTTGGGGCTAAGATGTGAATGAGTGGGTGAGTAAATTGGGAGTGTGTCGTCCTGTCTCAACTACCTCCTTTTCCCTGGAGGAAGCAGCCTAGGTATATACATATATATATATATATATATATATATATATATATATATATATACATATATATATATATATATATATATATATATATATATATATATACAGTAATGCCCCGATATATGATACCCCTTGATGTGATACCTTGGCTTAGCGATAGGGGTACAGTTTAACAATGGACCCTCCAATCTCGCACCCGCAGATGATGGGCTAAAATTTTTAATCAGCCACGTTCCCATGGCCAGCTGAGCCCACCGTGCCTCCCAGGATGTGCAGAAACGCTCGTGTAGGCCCCATAGCCATCGCTAACCCCATGCTCACCCATATCGCTCTTCTCGCACCGGCCATCTCAGAGTGACGATCTTCCTTACGTTCGCCCACCATGCATTGTACTGCACCACCAACATTATGCAAGTTAATATCGTAGTGCATTGTAACTGTGTTCAAGCAGTGCCATGAGTAGAGCAGAGATACTAATCGTGTGTGGAGTGCAATATTGTGTGATTTTGGGCCCAAATAGGTAAGATAATGTCTGGTAAGAGTTCTGCACGCAGTGGGGCTAATGATGGTGCTAGTGGAGGCCCTAGTTGTGGTGGTTCACGGCCTGCAGGTAGTGGTGCTGGTGATGTTCCCGCAAAGCGTGTACGTAAGACAGCGTCACTGGAGGTGAAATTGGACATCCTTAAGCGGCATGACAAAGGCGAAGGTGCGTGTTCTATCGCCTCGGCTCTCCGCCTGGCCCAGTCGACTGTCTCCATGATCATAAAGAAGAAGGAGGCCATTAACGTCAGCAAGAGCCTGCGATGGAGGAGCTGGAGCAGATGCTGCGCACGTGGGTGGAAGATCAGAACCAGCGCAAGGCACCCATGAGCCAGGCTATTATTTGCACTAAGGCTCTGGGACGAGCTAAAGGTTAGGCATGAGGTTGATGAAAGCGTTTAAGGCTAGCTATGGGTGGTTTGACTGGTTTAAGAGGCGGGCAAATCTCCACCACATGAAGATGTACGATGAAGCAGCGAGTGCAGATATGGTGGCGGCGGCAGCGTTTCCTGATGAGCTGAAATGCATCATAGTGAAGGGTGGCTATAATGAAAAGCAGGTCTTGAATTTTGACAAGACTGGGCTCTTTTGGAAGAGAATGTCCTCCAAGACGTATCTTGCAATGGAGGAAAGGTCCATGCCAAGATTCAAGGCCTCGAAGGACCGGCTGACACTGCTGCTGGGGGGCAACGCCGAGGGTGACCTCAAGTTGAAGCCGCTTCTAGTCTACCACTCGGAGAACCCCAGGGCTCTGGTGGGGTATGTTAAGGAGGACCTTGGGGTTATCTGGAAATCGAACAAGAAGGCTTGGCTGACTTCAGATATCTGTTCATCGTATTTTCACTCTTACCTCTCTCGTGTGCTGAAGAGGTATGCGTCTCGTGAAAATCTGGCAAACGGATTTCTCCTGGTGGTGGATAACGCACCTAGCCACCCGCCCGCAAGGAAGAAATGGGCCAGGAATATTGAGGTGGTGTTCCTACCCCCCAACACCATGTCATTGTTGCAGCCAATGGACCAAGGGGTGATCGCTACCCTTAAACCAATGTGCAACACATGGCCTGCCAAAAATTATAAACCCAAATGGCAGAACTCAGATACTAGACATTGTCTGGTGGCAAAATATCTTGCATAAAGAAATTATAATACCACAGAGAGTCACAGCGATAAAAACAAATTTGATGTTCTTCGACGGAAAGCTAAAAAAAATAATTAATTGCAGCAAGAATAACCTTGAGGCACACATTGTCAGTATCAGTAAATCAAATCCCAAGGAGCTTTTCAGTTTTATAAGAAGCAAAAAGGTTATAACTCCAACAATCGGGCCCTTAATCACAGATAACGGACAGCACACCGATTATCAAACTAGGATGGCGGAAATTCTTAGTTGTTCGCGTCAGTATTTAGTATAGTAAGTACACATACGATTCCTGCAGTTTCTCCAGTTCCAACAGATGAAGGCAACATAATCGATGATATTACAGTTGGTGATCGTGATATTTTGTTTGCAATTAGCAATTTACATGAGACTAAAACACTGGGACTGGAAAAAAATGTCTCCACCCTTATTGAAGAAACTACAGAATGAAATATCAAAGCCTTTATCGGAATCTTTTAACTTAACATCACAAAGTAGTAAGATGCCATACGAATGGAAGCTTGCAAAAGTAACCCTGACATTCATAAAGGGCGATAGAGCACGACACGAAAACTACTGCCCAATTAATTTAACATCAATGCTTTGCAAATTGCCTGAAACTATTATCAAAGACAAGTTCGTAAAACAGAAACAAATATTCTCATCAAAATTCGCAATTCGCAACATGGTTTTAAGAATAATCGCTCTTGCCTCACAAATCTGTTTGACTTTTTCAGCGATATAATGAATATGTACGAAGAGACTAAATCTGCCGACGTTCTCAGTCTAGATTTTCAAAATGCTATTGCCAAAGTTCTACACAAAAGACTGGGTTTCAGTGGCGGTGTGCTTGGGTGGATCGAAGACTGCCTCATCGGACAAAAGCAAATTGTTGTAAGAAATGGAAATGAATCAGGCTAAATAAACGTTAGAAGTGGAGTGCCTCAGGATTCGGTCTTAGGTTCTATTCTTTATTTAACATACAGTACATTAATGAAAGATTATCTTGTAAGATTTCGAATTTTGCTGATGTTACTAAAATAGGTAACAGATCAGATACACCACTACAAAGGCAGGCAATTCAAAGAGTCCTTGAACAACTGTTTAAGTGGGTCCAAACATGGTAAATGGATTTCAGAATTCATAAATGGAATGTGCTAAACACTGAGAGTAACAACGTAAGGGCCAGTTATAACATGAATAATGTTCAGCTTGATGAAGTTAACCATGAAAAAGACTTAGGGGTTATAGTAACACTTTATTTGAAACCAAACAATGTACATAAACTATTAAAAAAAATAAACTGATTGGACTCACAGGTAGAGCATTTGAATATAAATCCGAAAACATTGTCCTCACTTTGCATTATTCATTAGTACACCCACACTTGTAGTATTGTATTCAATTCTGGTCATCATATTATAAAAGGGATATGGCGAAACTTGAGAGAGTACAGCGAAGGGTGACAAAGATGATACTTAGAGTGAGAAATAAACCATGCGAGGAGCGTTTAGAAGCCCTGAATCTCTTAACCCTAACCAAATGGAGGTTGCAAAGGAGATTTCATTCAAGTGTTCAAAATATTCAAAAGGCATGATAATATGGCCATCGATAAATATTTCATGGTTGAAAGCTCAAACTATACTACAGGTAATGGACATAAAATTATTGGCAAATGATTTCAGTCACATGATGCTAAGTATTTTATCTCCAGTAGAGCTGTAAATATATCGACCAAACTGCCTCAAATGTAGTTAACTGTGATACAGTACTAGCCTTTAAAAATTGCTTGAAATGTATGTCATCTAACCCCCAGCTAAGTATGTTCACTCCTGAATAACATATTTCTGCGGTGTATGATTTTTTTTTCCTTCTCCAGTGCCTGAAAGATACAACCACTGAACAACATCGAAAAATATTGCCAACTTAAGTTACTCTCCCATTCTGGTGAAATATCCATGACAGTTTTTCTATGATGCATGGTGGTCCTTCTCACTATTTCCTGCCGGCTACGACTGGAGGGTTGGGGGGGATGCCTTCCTGCTTTTCTATATATGCCTTTGGCTGATATATTATTTTTATCAGTTGTAACTTTCCCAGTAACAAACAACCACGAAAGGACCAACAGGTCTGTTGCTGTTTGCTTTCCTTTGTAGTCTTTTGTATTCCTGTGTGTACTATGGCAGGAATGAATAAGCAAAGGGTATGCATTAAATTTTGTTTTTGTCCTGAGGCAGTGATAGTGCATGAGGAAGCTTGCGAGGAGCAGGCTATGAAAACAAAGAAACAAACAAACAAGTCTCTAAACGTTATGTGCATTCTAAGAATGGCAACATGTCAGCCCAAGACTCTCCACACCGTGGCCAACCTCTGTACCTCTTGAACAGGTAAGGTAATTAAGAATTCGTGTGGCAATGTTGGAAGATCGTTGTCGTACTATTGACAAACTAGTGGAAGTCACAGATTTTTCTTGGATTTCAGTCCAATAGATTTTTACACAAGATCTTGGCAAGCACTGAGTCTCACCAAAACTCGTCCCCCGTCGTCTAACGGAAGATCAAAAAGTGTATAGTGTGAACGTGTGTCAGGACTTAAAGGAAATATTGATAAATGATCCAGAATTTCTTCCAAATTTCATTACGGGTAACGAGACCTGGGTTTACGGATATGACCCCAAAACCAAGCAGCAATCCAGTCAGTAGTAGACACCATCTCGAAAAAAAAAAAAAATGTTTATTTTTTTAATGTATTGAGGGAGCTGTCTATAAAGATTTTTTTCCCCTGAGACAGACTGTGAACCTGCAGTTTTACATTACTGTGTTGAAAAGTCTACTAGAAAGCATCAAGTACAAACGCCCAGAGAAGTGGTGCACCCAGAAATGATTCTTGCATTACGTCAATGCTCTATCACACACCGAGTTGTAAGTTCAGCAGCTTTTGCTAAGAAACAACGTCTTTGTTACTCCACACCCTCTGTACTTGCCAGATCTCGCTCCGCGTGTTATTATCTTGTTCACCAAGTTAAACCTGAAAGGCAGAAGATCTGACTACTTTAAATTTTTCATGGAAAAAATGCAGAAGCCTCTGGATAATGTGACAAAAGTCGACTACAAGAAATGTTTCCATTAATGGGAAAAATGCTGGGGCAAGTGTGTATATATATATATATATATATATATATATATATATATATATATATATATATATATATATATATATATATATATATATATATATATATATTTATTTATTTATTTATTTACTGTCTCAGGTGGAGTACTTTGAAGAGAACCAACATTAACCTGCTGTAAGTTTTTTTATATTTTTTAGCTTGTTGGTCAACAGTTCCGGGAGATTCTGGGCTCTCCCTCATTCAAAGAGGGAACTAGTACAATTAAGTTACATAAAGACTCCGAAAAAAAGTATGGTTGAGAATGACGTGCGTCAGGAAGATGTAATTTCACCAAAAGTATTTATAACATGCCTTGAAAGCATTTTCAGAAAGCTAGAATGTGAGAACAAAGAGGTAAATGTAGGTGGAGAAAACTTAAACCTTTAAAGATAATGTCAGTGACATTCTCTTAATCTAAAACAGCAGACATTGCAAGGAATGTTAATTGATCCAAACAGATAATATCTCAAAGTAGGGCTAAAGATGAGCCGCAGTAAATTTAACGTTTTATCTAAATACACCAAAAGGCGTTATCAGAGTAGATGAAGACATTAATGATGACGTTGAAGAGTTTATTTGTGTCAAATAATAACACCAATGAAAGATCATGAAAATGAAATAAAAAGGCGCATAACAATGGGATGGAAAGCTTTCGGTAAACAATGAGACACCATGAAAAATACCTGGAAGTATGTATGAAACTCGAAATGTATAACGAATGAATAATCTCAGCAATGAAGTTCGGTTGTGAGACCTAGACATTGGCATAATTGATGGAAAACAAACTCATCCACTCTCAACGAACAATGGAAAGTTCAGTGTTGGAAATATCTTTAAGTGACAGGACGACATCAATTTGGATGAGAGAGCAGACTAATAATCAGACATTATAGGTGTAAAAGAACAGAAATGGAGGTGAGCAGTACATATGCATACATACATATCGAGAGAGAGAGAGCGAGAGAGAGAGAGAGAGAGAGAGAGAGAGAGAGAGAGAGAGAGAACTTTAGCCAGGAGAAAATAAAATGCAGAGCAGATGACAGCAAGCTCTTGTCTTCTACTGTACCTGCCTTTTAATTATCATCTGTTATCGAACTCGTCTTAAATGGGAGGACAGATTTAATGGTTCTTGATATGTAGATTGAGTTAGCCAGTCTGACTGTCATTCATGAATTAGATTTATCATCCCATGGCCCCATCCTGCTTCCCATGACCCCTTTGTTGCCAGAAGTCTCCCTTTAGTCACATGCAGCTGTCTAATGATAAGAAGACTAACATAAACACACGCTGGACTGTAGTGCTTAATCTTTTCATAAGGAGAGGACTTTCAAAACCCAGATAAGACCGTTAGGTGGTAGCCAAAGTAAAACAGAAAAACTGAGATGCTTGGGAAGGGATCAACGTAGGTAGATTTTACTCTCCTCTCTCGGCAAGGTTGTACATGAGTTTATAAAACTGTTTCGGATTAGTAAAAAAATTAGGAGAATAATCGTCGTCATGGTCAAGAGATTAATGTTAATTATTTCGGGTCCTAGTCACTGCTACATGTCGCTCCAAACAGCAATATATTCGTCTGACGGAAACAAGAATAATTATGAAAAGACATAATGAAGGGCTATTTAATCTTGGTATACAAATGGAGTAAATTAGTTAGACTCTCAGTCAAGACTTGAATGTTTTCCTTGTTCCTTATCCCCTTATTTTATTCATTGTAGGGGAGACGTCTTGTAGTGAACAGGTTAATAAAAGGCTCTTTTTGTCCTTAAGTTACATTTGATAATCAATGACCACGCAAACATTCGTAAGTCTATTCATTTCATGACATCTTTCCATGTGCCATTATCTTGAGCCATTTCCTTGCTCAGTCCCCTAACCTGGAACTCTGCACGCACCTCATCCTTGCTTCATCCCATCTTCATCGGTATCTCTTTGACCATTCTGCTGTCCACATAAATAACTGTGACCCTCCTTATTCAGTTGACTTCATTCCTCTCAACATAGTTAAACCATCTCTTAGTCTACTGCTTCGATTTATTACTATCGCCCGCATTACGAGGCGGGTCGATATTATTTTTGCCTTCCCGCGCGCGCGTGCGTGCGTGCGTGCGTGCGTGCGTGCGTGCGTGTGTGCGTGTGTGTGTGTGTGTGTGTGTGTGTGTGTGTGTGTGTGTGTGTGTGTGTGTGTGTTCCCATTATATCTCATAAACGGCTTGAGCTATCAACATGAAGCCTTCAGGGTATCAAGACCTGGCCAAAATCTTGGCCGAGTTCGAAAATGGGCATTCGGGGTCAAGGTCAAGGCCACCAAAATGACTCTCAAATGTCAAGCAGTTTTTATCGCCTGCCTTTAGCTCCATCATGTCTCATGAATGGCTTGAGCTATCAACATGAAACCTCCAGGGTATCAAGATATGGCCAAAATCTTGGAATTGGCCAACAGCATATTCTGGTGGGTGATTAGCATTCGGCCTCCGAATGCTTTTCTTTCATTCTAGTATACAAAGAAAATTCTGAGTACATTATTCTCATTTCTGTCAATCTGTGATTCCAGACCCGCCCATCTCATGATTCTTAACTCTGTCCGTTCTCATTTGTTTATATCCTTTTCTCTCACTGGCTAAGTCTCATTACCATACATCACTTCTCACGCATGTTTTCTAGAAAGTGCCTTTAAAGCGAAGGCACAGCCACTTCATAATCAGTAGAAACAACAAACCCTAAATTCTCCCATCCACTTTTTTTCTAGTAATGGAACTAATCTCTGCTTCTCTTCCTGAATTCAATATGTCCTCAGGTAAGAAAACCTCTCCAAGCATTTCAAGCGTGCGTTGCATCAAACAACACTTTGTGCTCTATCGTCCACTCCTAAACACCGTGACATACCGCACACTGAAAATTTCGTAGCCTTGTGGAGGAATATATCAAATTACGTCATCGCACTGGTGGGTTAGCACTTTTGCAGATGAGGATGTACTTTATTGAATTATT
Organism: Coenobita brevimanus; assembly: GCF_032717465.1. Classification (NCBI taxonomy): domain Eukaryota; kingdom Metazoa; phylum Arthropoda; class Malacostraca; order Decapoda; family Coenobitidae; genus Coenobita; species Coenobita brevimanus. The sequence goes on from NC_136958.1 coordinate 20,664,654, forward strand.
AACGCTAACACCAGACGATTTTGCTCGCTGAGACAAATCTTCGCAGTCGATTAATCAAAATAAGTCTCGATAAATCCATTCGCTTTAAGAGACAGGCCGAAGACACATATTAAAGCTGCTGTCAGGGAAACATTTTCAGATGAAGAAATTCCTCTAATCAAATGGTCATGGCCTCTTCAGACATAATCTCTTCATTACAAGAAAGTTTCTCCAAGGTTAATAATATCGTCTGGTCGTCTCGTTGTAGTAAGAACTTTTTTTTTTTTTTTATAAGAAAGTGCGATTTCACTGAAGGAGTAATGAAGCTTGGTTCTAGCAAGTTCATTAAGAAAGGTTTTCCCTGAGCTGAATGTTACTGTCTGGCGGTAGTAAGAAAGAAGCAAAGAGGGTGTCATCACCTTGAGGCGGTAATGGAAATGCTTCTACCCTGTTCATTGCCAGAGGTCTTCCCAGTAGATGAAAACAGTCCCTACCAGGAATTAAAGTGGTTAGAAATCACCGAACCGATGGGATTAATCAGTTTTTGCATGGGAATCTGCATCCCAGTGAAAGCTGGTCTCGAGAAAGGTACCTCTAAGGTTTTCCGTCCCTGCTCAGGAACGACACGTTCTTCACTTACATAATCTAGCACCGCATCTCTCCACCTCATTTTCAGTTCCACCCATTCTCCTCCCACCCACGTCACTCCCAGATATTTTTTAATCAAGCTCTTACTCTCCATTTGCTCGTTATGGCCAAACCATCTGATAATCAAAATTTCAGTCATTTAATTTTTAGCATTTGACCCTAATCAAATGCAAAATTTCTGGAGTGTGTGTGTGTGTGTGTGTGTGTGTGTGTGTGTGTGTGTGTGTGTGTGTGTGTGTGTGTGTGTGTGTGTGTGTGTGTGTGTGTGTGTGTGTGTGTGTACCTAACTGTATGTATGTTTTCAGGATTTTAGATTTAATCACATAGTGTCCCGTCAACCATTCAATTATTGTACTTTATACGATCTTTCATTTTGTGCACACACTAAGTCATATGGCAATTTATTCCATTTCTGAATGATCCATCCTGTATCATCCAATCCTATGTTGTCACATCTTTTTCAGCTCTTTTCTTTAAGAGTGTGTATTTGTGTTCTCTTGTTCTCCATGCTGCAGTCAAAATCAGATCTGTCTAATCGATATATTCCTGACCGTGAACACACCTAGACAACACTATCATATCTCTCTTCTTTCTTCACATTCCAAGTGACGGACCACCCAGATGACACCCTTTCCCCATAATGCAGACCCCTTAAGTCTGGCACCTATCTGGTAAGCGCTCATTGGCTTTTTGCAAGTTTACTATAACATGCTTTTACATGTGCGGATTCCATATAATTGCGGAGTATTCCAGACAAGTTCTCAGAGTCTGAGTTATGAGCTTTTTGATCATGTCTTCATTTAAGTACTTGAACGCCCGCCTGATGTTACCCCAACAAGAATATGCTCCTTTGTCTAAAACGTTGATATAATCGCTGGAATCTATCTTAGTATTGGCTAAAATACCAAAATCTTTTCTTTGTCAGATTTCTGTTGATCTGTGACATTCATAGTGTAATTCCTTAGTATCTTTATTTGCTGTCTCCCATCTCCATCAAGTGCCATTTGCCAGTGTTAAGCTCCATTTTCCACAATTGGCTCCTAATACTTGTTTCTGTCTTCCTGAAAAGACCTGAAGAGACTAATAGTTTTCATTGTTGATAAGCTTCTTCATCAGCTTCGCATCGTCAGCGAACATGTTTACATAGGTATTAATCCCACGAAAGAGATCTTTAAGAACCAATAACATCAGTGATGCAAACACTGAGTTTTGAAGTATTTTGTCACATTTCTCCATGATGAATATGTCCCTCTTATTATTGTTTGCATCGTCTTTTCTGTCAAGAAATCCTTCCTCTGGCATGAAAGAGCTCCAGTGATTCCTCCAAACATTTCCAATTTCCACAAAACCTTTTGTAGGTTATTTTATCAATAGCATTCTAGAAGACCATAAATATACAAACTGCTAACCGCCTGTTTCTTGGAGTATATCTACTACCCTGACATAGTAACTCAGCAAGTTGGACACACGAGATATTTTTAGCATAAAGCCAAAACTGACAATCTGATAAAAGCTTATCTTCTCCAAGGTGCCAGATCTATCTTTTCCTAAAATTTTTCTCAAGCAGTTTTACTACAATGCTTGTCAGTGAGACCGGTCTGTAGTTACATGTATTTTTCTCCAACTTTCTTGTAAATCAGTATTTCAGCAGCCTTCAATACCTGGGGAAACACGACTGCAGTAGAGAGTTCTTAAAGATTTCTGATATATACCGGAAAACTTAATTCTTCAGCACACTCGTTTATAATCCATCCGTATGGCTGATCAGGCCCCATGGCTTTTCTGTAATTCAGTTTTAACATCATGTCTCTAACTTCATTATCTCAGTCTAGTCCGTGTGTGAAACTGGTCTCTGTGCTATTTTTACTTATTCATTGTCATCTTCATGTTCATTCACAAACACTGCCTGAAGGTCTCTGTTAAAATGTCACACAGTGCTGATTGTTCTACATATACTTCTCCATGTCTTGCAATCCTCTGGATCTTTACTTTGGTCTTTGTATTTATAAATCTACACATTTTGGGGTCCTCCTTGTTTTTCGACATCTTCTCTCAAAAGCTTTTTTTCCTGTCGTCTTCCTGTAGTGTATTATTCCTTGGAACCCTGTATCTTTCGAACGATTGGTCACTTACATGACTTCTGTACCGTTTTCAGTGCTTATGTAAGGCTTTGGCTTCCTCACGTCTCTCCAAGGATTTCTTGCTTTGTACTTTTGGTACAAATTATTCAGACCCTTGATTCAAGAGATCACATTAAGTTATTTACCCTTTGTCAACATCATTTTCGTATGGTACTTATTTTTCCCAGTCTATACTGTGGAAAAACTCCCTCAGTCGACCATACCTTATTCTAGGAATTTCCAACTGGTCTTCTTTGAGCTTTTCTTTGTTTGGTGATAAGCCATATTTCAAGAAAGAGTAAAAAAAAACTTTCGTATCGTTCGTTGTATCGTTTAAAAAGGCTCCAACATGCTTGCATGCGTCGGTCTTCGTCACCTATTGGCGGCTGTCCACGCTGCGCGATCTCTGGCAGCCTCACTGTTCAGTCCCATATCCCTGAGGTAAGACTCGATGAGCTCGTTCCAGGTCTTTTTCGGTCTGCCTCTTACAACCCGACCCCCGACGCTCACCTGCCCCTCCCAACTGCCATCCTCCATCCTCTCCACATGCCCAACCATCTCAGTCTACCGCTTCTCTTCACAACACCAATACACTCAAGTCCCATCCTTCCTCTCCACTCTTCAATCGTAAACATACCCTTCCCCCCAGGCCTTGCATTCATGGACTGACCTGTGGATCATATTTTATTTCAAATACCTCGTTCTCACACCTTCTAGACACGTTTCAAGAGTGAAGGAGTTTCAGCACCTCTCACCCTTGTTGGTTCCTGTAAGTGACATTTTGTAATTAGTTCCAGCCGTCTACCCCACCAGCTGTCTTCTTTCAAAAATGTTTCAAAGTTCACCCAATCGATATGCATACTGTTCAAGCCACTGATAATAATCGGACCTTTGTTCACGTCCTCTTCCTCCTTGATAACTCCTTGTAGATTACTTATCGTTCCACACAACGTTAGCTATTGCTCAAGATTTGCTCAGGGTACGTTTAATGGTAACACGTAATGCTTTTAATGTTACAGTTTTTCGTTATCTTTCACTAATTGTACAGCAACTAATTCTGAATAGCTTACCTCTTGCAACTTGAACTTCTTGGCCCTGAGATCCTTTCTTGTAAATGTTAAAGACTCCTCCTGCCTTCCGTTACCTGTCATTTCTCCATACATATAGTCTCCAGAAGAAAACATTTCTAATCAGTGTAATGTATTTATTGTTGCTTTGGTCAGACATAATATATTAAGTTTATTTGATATGAGAATATCACTGGTTTCAAGAGATTTGGGTAATAATCCTTCAACACCGCAGTAAGGTAACATCTGGCAGATCCTCCGTAGTAGACAAACTTAAGTTTATTAATGAGTCACAGCTGTCCAAACAGATTATCTCCCACTCTGCGATTTATTCAAAGGAAGAAATCTTACTGGTCGCCAAGCACGATGGCCATTTATTATCCAAGACTTCAACCCAACCTTTGAGTATGTGCGTGGCAAATCAAAATATGGAATTGCTGATGCTCTTGCACGTCACTTAAGCGCGGCAGTCTCACTATGTCAACCAAATGAAGTACCTTACACCACTCTAACCTCAGATGTTTATGATTTTCAGCACAATGACCCTTCGTGGTCTAAGGTTATTTATATACTAGAATCTGGAGACGCTTCAACCTTACTTACTCGACCAGTGCCATTAGATGATCTCATGTTAGGTAAAGATGTTCTGTATGGGAAAACATTCCTTACCGAGAGGGACATATCTAAATAGAGAGGTACATCAACTTGTTGTTCCCACTGATTTAATACCTGCAGTACTCCACATCATCCAAAACACACCTCACGCATCCCATCCGGGAAAGGATCGGTGTCTGAGACAAGCACATCTTTCATTATGTTGGCCTACAGTACAATGCGTAAGGACATCAATGTCCACTGTGATTCCTGTGTTCCCTGTAATCGTCATAAAAGGTCAGCAGGATTCCCTGCTCTACTTTTGCATTATCCAGTTCCATCATGTCTATGAGAAATTGTTTCTACTGACCTTAAATTACCCCTCACGGACTCCGGTACAGAATATTTGTTTCTGGCAGTTGATCATTTCTCACGTTACTGTGTTTTCGTAGCTCCCCAAGACAATGCATCCGAGAGTATAGCACGTGCCTTCATTGAACATATTTGTCCAGTCACTACACCATCCACTGTTATTACCGATAATGGCTCTGATTTAACAACAGACTTCTTGTTGAGATTTGTAAGCAGTATACAGTCATTAATTATAATGTCATACCCAGCCATCCGGCTTCCAATGGAATTGTTGAAAGGCAAAATCGTAAAGTAGTGGAATGCTTGAGAAACTTAGGATCTCATTGCACCTGTTTGGATAAGTGAATACCCCAATTTGCAGCCTCAATCAATAGTTCCATCAATAAGCCCATTGGCGAATCTCCATTCTTTGTATTATGTAGATCTGATGAAATAATGACCTATTCAACACTATTATCGAATTTTAGTCCATCTTTAATTTGGATGGTTGCGCGAAAGTGAAAATGACAGAATTCCAGAAAATACGTCAGTATGTAAAGGTTAATCTGGTCTTATCTAAAGAGGATATAATGCAACACCAGCATAAGTCTGCACCACCTATCAGCATTAAGGTAAGGGACTTATATTCGCTCGTTCATATACGAGTACACGTAGTTCTGAATTGTGTAGATGATAAACCTACAGGCCCACACAGCGTACTATATCGTAACGGTAAGAAATTTGAGATTACGAACTTGTCATCTGAGAGTAAGTGGGTTCACGCAGACGATCTTAGGGAACTCCCAGGTACATCGAGTGGGAGGAAAATTAGGTTGAAGCATTGGTCAAAAAGAAACTAATTCTTTTTCTTCACAGACTTTAATGGAAGGCCAATAGAGTATAAATTTATTCAGTGTATGATTAATATAGCAAGAGATTTCCTTAGCAAAGAAATGCGAAGGAAAGGCCATGTAACAAAATATTAAATACCTGTCTATATTCACGGCAGTAAAATTATTCAGTCCATGATTGGTATAGCAAGATATAAACGTAGCAAATAAATGCGAGGAAAGAGAAATGTAACAGAAAATTATATTCCTGTCCAAATTAATAATAACTTGCATCGTTGGTCGTGGAAAGAAGATGCCGGTGAGTTAAGTCAGCGAGACTCAAGCAATGGTAAATATATTGGGTCACCGCCGAATAAAGAAAACGGCTTTATTCGTAAACAGATAATGAGTTCGAATCCTGATATCAAAGGAAATGAATGCCATACTTAATCACGGCATGGAATGGACGTGGAAAGAGAACCACAGGTACATATTTGCGATGACAATAATAAAACTGTTTTAATGAGTTCCGCTGATATTATATTAAGATTATAATGCATTTTTTTAAATTATTTCACTTTTCTTCGGTGGATACGTTGCATAGTGTGTGTGTGTGTGTGTGTGTGTGTGTGTGTGTGTGTGTGTGTGTGTGTGTGTGTGTGTGTGTGTGTGTGTGTGTGTGTGTGTGTGTGTGTGTGATCACCCGCGCGCGACCCCACATGCGGTGGAAGGAATGAGAGGCATAAGTAGTGTTAGAAGTATTTGTAGATAAGAATAATAGTCTCCCTGCCTCATCTTCTCCTTCTTCCTTCATCAAATCCTTGCCTTACTCTTATCCTCAGCCATTCAGACTGTTGCTACAGGTGAATTTTTCGTTCTTATTTATTTCAAGGCCCGAGTGTAAATTAAACGTCTTCTGTTGTTGAAAGCAAGAAATGTACTTTTGAGGATTTTCAGCACGACGAGTATTGGATTAAATGGTGAAATGAGTGTTACAGAAAAAATGTTAAGATGCCTCATGGTATAGTGAATGGTGGAATTAGGGTGGCGACTATGCCATACTGACACTGGATGGAATTTCTCAAAGATGGTCTCCAAAACAAAATACACAGAATTTCATTAGTATAGTTTCGTGGCTCAGTGCCCAGAAGAGGCTAATAAGTGAGTATTATCAGTTTCTGTAGAAGAAATATAGTACCTACAGTAAAAAGACTGATTTGGGACAGCAGTTAATGAGAGCCGAAGTGTAGGTTAAAAAGAGAGAGAGAGAGAGAGAGAGAGAGAGAGAGAGAGAGAGAGAGAGAGAGAGAGAGAGAGAGAGAGAGAGAGAGAGAGAGAGAGAGAGAGGGAGGGAGGGAGAGAGAGAGTAGTATCATGAAAAAATGCATTTTCGTCGGCATTATACTTTATAGAGCAGATGGAGTGTACATTTTATCATGTGGGTAATGGTTTAACGTGCCTTAAACGAGTCAACAGTGAGGGTGAAAGAGTAACTGTTTTGAATTATCATATGTTGCTTTTTTTTTTTTTTTTTAACTGTCATGGAGTGCCACTTTATTAGTTTTGGGAGGTCGTGGATCGCTCGTGGATGGTGACTCCGGTGTCTATGATACCTCAGATGCAGTGTTGGTTGTGGCTGGACAGTCTCTGCCACAGTGAGAAAGGGCAAAGACTGAGGCTGGTCTAGCAGCATGGTTCTGTGCCTTCCTTCAATGTCTCTTTGCTTCAGACTACAGAATCAGTTTCTCTTCAATGTAGGAGAGGGCTTTCTGTACTGACTGCCTCTACAATGATCTGTCCAAGGCAGCAGCTTCCCAGGTGTCAAAGCTGATCCCAAGGGTTTCGGGTCTCTCATGCAGAAGTCCTTGTGTCACAGCTGGGGTCTGCCAGCTGGTTGTTTGTCCTCCACAAGTTCTCCATGCAGGAAGTCCTTCGGTATTCGGCCACCCTCCATGTGGATAACATATCCAAGTCAATTCATGCATCTCTGCTTCAGGTGGGACTACCTGCTAGGAATTTCAGCCTTCTCAAGGACTGTGCTGTTTGTCACATCCTGTCAGATTATGGCCAGGATGAGAAGCAGACAATGCATGTGGAAGGCACTGAGTCTTCTCTCCTTACGAAAGTGTAGAGTCCATGGCTCGCTGCCGTAAAGGAGCGTGCTAACTATACGGGCCTTGTAGACTTGGACTTTGGTGTGCCCTGTCAGTTTGTCATTGGACCAACCCTTTTCTGTCAGGCTGGACAAGGTGGTGGTAGCTTTCCCGATGCGCCTGTTGAGCTCGGTGGAGAGAGAGAGAGAGAGAGAGAGAGAGAGAGAGAGAGATCACTGAGCCCAGGTCCACAAAGCCATGGACAACTTCCAGTTCATAGAGATTCTGATGACTGGTGGGGAGTTCACGTCTTGTCCCATTACCTGTGTTTTCTCCGGACTAATGGTAAATCCGATGTCTCTGGATGCCACGCTGAAGTGGTTCATGAGCTGTGGCAGACCCTCAGCTGAGTAGCTACGTAATGAAAGCTGCATCATCTGCAAAGATTAAGTCGTCCAAGCATCTTAGCTGGACTTTGGACTTTGCTCTTAGCCTGGAGAGGCTGACGAGATTTTCATCAGATCTTGTGCTGAGGTAAATGTCCTCTGTTGCAAACCCAAAGAAGTGCTTCAGCAGGATGACAAAGATGATGCTGAATAGTGTAGACACAAGGATACAACCCTGTTTCACTCCGTTTCAGATGCCAAAGGCATCTAATGTTGAGCTATCAACAGTTCCCTTCAAGCCCACATAGAAAGATTTGATTTTGCTGAGAAGCTTGGGTGAAGAATCAATTATGACCAGGATCCTCAAGAGACTGTCTGTGCTGACGAGGTCGAAGGCCTTTGTGAGGTGGATAAAGGCTAAGAAGGGTGGCTGCCTATGCTCCCTGCATTTGCCCAGCAGCTGCCTGAGAGAGAAAAATCATGTCAGCAGCAGCTGTGTTGGGTCTGAACCCACACTGTGATTCTGTGATCCTCTCCACAAGGACCTGCAACTTCCTCCACATGATTCAGGTGAACACCTTTCCCTCAATGCTATGAAGGGAGATACCACGATAATTCTTACAATCACTCATGTCACCTTTGTTGTTGTAGAGTGTGATGATGTTTGCATCCTTCATGTCTTTTGGCACAGCTCCTTCACTTCAGCAGAGACAGAATATCTCATGCACCTCAGCGATGGGGATGCCCTCGGTGCATCTCATGACTGCAGCAGGAATGCCATCATTTCTAGGTGCTTTTCCAGGGGCAAGAGCATGTAGCATTTTAAAGAGTTCTTCCAGAGCTGTTTCATAATCGAGTTCCTCAATCACAGGAAGGCACTCAACGGCTTTCAGGGCATCCTCCGTGACCACATTCTCTCTGCAATACAGCTACCCAGCACTCTATCTGTTGTGCACGATCCCGGATTATCTCATAGCAGCCTTCTGCATTGGGCTGACTGCGTGCTTGATGCCATCATACATCCTCTTTATAGTACATGTGTCAACAGCAGACTGTATCTGCGAGCAGAGCTGATGCCAGTTGTCATTGGCATATCTCCGTGCCAACTGCTGAACCTTTTTACGAGTGGTCCAAAGAACCAGCATGTTCCATTCACTGCGGCAGGTTTTGTATGAATCCAGTGCATGCCTCTTTTCCACTATGACTGGCATAATTTTATCTAAGTGAACTTCGAATCAGTCTGCTGATTTGTTTGTCTTTTTGCCAAACGTAGATATGGCTGCACTGTACACACAGTTTCTGAAGTGTTACCATCTCTCACTGGCGTCAGTGCTGGGAGGGCCTGAGAGAGTTTCTTCTAGCAGACACACAATCTCCTAAAATTTGCCCTGGTCACGTACCATGCTGTCAATTCGAGGTCTGCCTCCTCCTTTCATCGATGCAGTTTCCTCAGCAATAACATCACTTTGCTGCGTGGCAGAGAGTGGTTAAGTTCACAACGCACACTCTGGTAACTTCATGTGAGTTTGACACTGGACAGGCTGGAGAGTCACGTTAGGATGAGGTCTACTGGTGCCAATATTTGGGTCATGGATGTCTCCAAGAGACTTGTACTGTGGTTTGGTGTTAAAGACGGAATTTGTGGTACATATACCATGGTGGCAGCAGAGCTCGAGAAGCCACTCCCATTCTCGTTCATTATCCTGGTGCCGAAGTGAGCTGAGTAGTTAGCGCAAAAGTTGTGGCCAGCACCCACTCTGGCACTAAAGTCACAAAGAGTAAACAACAGCCTGTTTGGATGGACTGGCAAGTACAACAATGAGCTGGTCATAGATACTGTCCTTTGCTTCTGCTGACGAGGACAGAGTTGGCGCATACGCACTTATAAGGTCGACTAGTCCTATAGCAATATGAAACTGCATGGACAAGATTCGTTTAGTTCCCACTGTTGGTGAAATAATGGACCCTAGCAGGCTGCTCCAAATATCAAAGTCAGCACAGTACAATGCTCTCTTTGTGCCTGTGTTAGGTTTCTCTGCCAGAAGAAAGCAAAATCCTTCCCTCTAACAGACCCAGAGTCAAGGAGCCTCATCTCCTGGAGGGAAACTATGTCCATCTATAATCTATGAAGGTCTTCACTGATGACAGCTGTCTTGCGAGCATCACTTACTTCTTGCAGCTCTTTTGAGAGGTCTGGTGTTATAGTCTTCACGTTCCCTGTGCCCAGCTTCAGGGCTTAACTTTTCTTCCTTCTGTTACCGGATGCATAGTTTTCAATATTCATCTGAAACCCCATGCACCCAGTGGGACTGATGGACAGTGGCGAGGCAGCACCATACTGGCTAGGGACTGCCCAGCCTAAGGTGGGTGGTAGCTGCTGAGTGAGACGCAATGATCTCTCCAATAGTCAAAAGCAACCTTAGGTGTCTCACTCTACGTCAACTCAACAGCAGATTTTAAACCTATAGACTGTTGCTTCTCGTGTTGTGGCGATGCTAAAAAGCCAAGCTGGAATGTCCTCTCCAGTGTATGAAAGCCTGGGAAAGTAGATATGGGAGACTAGCTGTTACCCAAGCAGCAGGTCCTCCCCCCCCTTTCCAAGTCACTGAAAGGTCCAAGGGAAAGGCAAGTGCCAACATAGCTTGGTTCCAAACGTTGCAGGAGTTGCCAGGTCGGTGCTATGAACAGCCTTGAGCTGCCTGACGGATTCCAACTCCGGGTTTTCCAACATAGTTCACTCTCGAAGCCTTCCTCATGACTAGGCGTGGCAACAAGACAGTGGAGGTTTAAAATCAGAGTTTTCCTTCTCCTAGATGAAGAGGAGAGGAGATTTTGCTGCCGGCAATATTGTGCTACGTGTGAAGAGAACATGTGAAAAAATACAGGGATGGCACAAAACTGAAAATTGTTTGGAATAAAGAAAGGAAACACTGTAGGTCTCATTGCGACGACGTGGAGACTTAAATATTTTCTGGCTTATTTTGGCTTAGTCCTGCATATCTGGGTTCGACAAAACTTTCCTTCCTTGCGCCAACCACATTAAGCTGTACTGTTCTGCAGACACTCGAATGGGTAACTTGTATGCTTGGTGGAATATTTATATTGCCAGTGCATTGTACAAATAAGCTATTGCTTATTTGTTTCTACTTACACGGTAGCAGTTAATAACGTGTGTGTGTGTGTGTGTGTGTGTGTGTGTGTGTGTGTATGTGTGTGTGTGTGTGTGTGTGTGTGTGTGTCCTTCTCTCTCTCTCTCTCTCTCTCTCTCTCTCTCTCTCTCTCTCTCTCTCTATCTATCTATCTATCTATCTATCTTTCGTAAGAGATAGACCCTGATACCAGCATGATTCTTTCAACTAACAAATAACATTAAAACAAGAAGCGGTCCCAAAGCGCAGCCAACCCGTCCCCGGCAGTCATTTTAGTGATGACGTATAAACACAATAGGATATTAAGTCAAAGATGTCATATATCAAATTTGGAGTAAATCTGGTGAAATCTGACGATTTTATGTCCATTTGAAATTTTAGGCCCGACCCAATGACACTGACTCCCCCTACCGCTAACTGGGGGGTGGCCCCCCTGATGTAATGAGGCATGTTATAGGATGCAGATTTGAAAGATGCACCTTTGGGTTTTGGTTTCACGTCAATATGACGAATTTGAAAGGAGTTATGGCAGAAAAAAAAACTTTTTATCTATCCCCATTATTTTACATTTTTTGGCCCTACAGCCTATGCCTTGGCTCAACTTGGCCCAAAATTTAATCAGTTGATCAGGTCATAGCTCATCAACCCTATAATTTTATTCAAAATCTCACCAGTAGTTCTCGCGTAAAGTTGTTAACAGACAGACTGACAATCAAACAAGGAGCGGTTCCCAGCCACAGCAAACCCGTCCCCGGCAGTCATTTTAGTGCTGACGTATAAACACAACAGGATATCTAAAAGATGTCACATACCCAGTTTGGAGAATATCGGGTGAAAATTGACAATTTTATGCCCAACTGAAATTTTAGGCCTGGCTCATCTGACACTGACCCTACCGTTAACTGATGGTTGACCTTCCTGATGTCATGAGGCATGTTATAGGATGCAGATTTGAAAGATGCACTTTTAGGTTTTAGTTTCATGTCGACACGCCAAATTTGAAAGGAGTTATGGAAAGAAAGAGATTTTTTTTTTTTTTACATGTTTTGGGCCTACAGCCTGGGCCTTGGTCCAATTTGGCCGAAAATATAATCAAGTGATCATCATCCCTGTAATTGTAGTCAAAATCGCACCAGCAGATTTCACGTAAAGTTGTTAACAAACAGACAGACAGACAAACACACAAACAGGCAGACAAACCGAGTGAAAGAAACAATCGTCCCCGAGCCCCTCCAGGGCGGGGACGGGTAATCAAACTCTTGTGTCATGTCAGGTGGTACTAGTGGATAACAGTAAAGGAATGTAGAAATAGTAGTAGTGGTAGTAGTAGTAGTAGTAGAACTGGCCGACAGCCCTGCCTTTCAAGGCACGTGGCTTCCACTTCAACAAACAATAAATTACTGACGCCATAGCCTTGAAGTATGGGTGGCCAATAGAGAAACAACCTCAACACTGTGCCTGTGGCACTGTCTTTGGTGCAAACCATGCAGTGGATTGCAAGACAGGAGGCTTTGCATTCGACATGATGAAGCACGCGACCTCACTGCAAAAATGCAATATGATGTCATCATAGAGCCAGCTGTGCAACCTCTAGACGGTGAGCATTTCATCCACAGATAACCAAATACATCAAGTGATGCAAAAGTGGATGTCAGTGCTCAAGGTTTGTGGACACATGGGCAGAGGGCTTTCGTCTACATTAGGATATTTGATTCAGCATGTCTGCTTGAACTGTTTCTCGAGGCTGCACACACGGGGAACGAACAAGAAAAAAACAGAAACTATCAAGAAAGGATGCAACATGTAGACTATGGTCGATTTACTCCTTTGTTTGTTCACAACATCAGGTGGGATGGATCTAGAGGTGGGGAGATTCTACTTGAGACTGGCTGAGGTTCTTTCTGAGAAGAAGCGCCAGTCTGAGAGTTCTGTCATGGCCTGGATGAGATGTCACATATCATTCTCCCTCGTGAGGTCTGCACTCCTACAGTATGCCTCAGGGGCGCAAGATCATCAGCTCTCAGGCTTGGCTCTCTGGTGGTTACGGATTACAAAGCTATTGTGGTCGTGAGTCGCACAGACCAGCGGCTCCAACAGATTAATGTCTTCATTAACACTGTAATGCTAATGAATTAGAATAAAGTAATAAAAATAGGATGATTGGTAACCACAGTCGTTGGCGTGCATAGAGCCAACGGATCGTAATATGGAGATTACTGTTAACCTTCACATTACAACCCCAAATGGTGAACTGTATTATGAAGGTTTGCTGTGATCTTCACAATATAATTTCCAAATGGATAGAAGTGATTATGATTTTATATAAAACAGTAGTAGCAGCAGCTGCAGCAGCAACAGTAGTAGTAGTAGTAGTAGTAGTAGTAGTGGTGGTGGTGGTGGTAGTTGTAACTCCAGGTTCATTGAAAAGCAAACCAAATACTGCAGGCTCATATTGTTCCTTCCTGCAGTTCATCACTCCCCCATCAGGGGATAGGGAGGGAGATGAGAGGCGTTTGCATAACCAAGAAGCGCAGTCGCCTCATGTCAGCATGTCAGTGACAATGCGCGAGGGCGACTCTCTCCAATGCCATGACAATGGGGGGAAAGTATGAAGGCGTAGGGTAAGGAGGCTCCAACTCTTCTTTCCCTGCACGTAACCACTAATTCTGTTTTCCCACTCCCTCTTCGTACAAAAATCTTAATATCCAAGGAGATATGATAAAAACAGGTTTATTCATTTATATTCATATTCAAGCCATACACCATTAATGGGTCTTGTTTCAAGTCTGGCCAACTGCTTTTACGTAGTTTCCTGAACGAGCAACTGTACCCCTCGCCATCACTGAGACACCATAACAATATAAGAGAAAACTATAACTACAGGAGAGATGCTGGCCCATTCTGGGCAACTACTTCCTAACTTTTCACCAGTCACACAATCCACGACGCCACTCTCCTCTTCCACTCCTTCCCTTCCTCCTATTCTCCCACTCTGACAGATCCTTCCGCCTCTCCTTCCCTGTCCGTGACGTTCAAGTTAACTGCCTTCCATGACATTACACTGTGAGTTGCTTCTAGAAAAACGCATGCCACGTGACAGAGGAGTGGGGAGTTGGATCATTATTACCCATGACCGTATATATATCTAATTATGAGCGATAAAAAGAAAGTTATAAATGATGTCCAAGTTTTCCTTTTTAACATTTTAAAGTAAACTGACGACAAAACGTTTTTACTGTAGCCATTATTGTGTAGTTCGTCTGAGTACCGCTAACAATTTGTTTACAGATACGAGATAGTAATTTCATACTGAGAGGGTTAATAAATTGGTGCCCAGAACAACACGCCAATAACCACCCTCAATAAATACTCCCAGTATGTTTGGGCATATGGAGAGAATGGATAATGAGCGACTGGTGAAAAAGATAACTAGATCTGATGTGAGAGGTGTAAGGCTGAGAGGAAGACCACGAATAGGATGGATGGACAGTGTGAAGAGAGCGCTGGATGCGAGAGGGATGTCTGTTGACCAAGGAAAAGTGGCTGTGAGTGACAGAAATAAATGGAGAGAAATTGTGAATGAATAAGTGATGACACAGCCCTGAGGAGATATTCTCCCTCATTTGGTCTGATCAGCTAGTCAGGTCAGGTGCGGGTAAGGGGATGGGTCTGTTATGATGTGGCAGGGATAAACCAGTTCTGCTGTTGGGCCCTGCTGCGGATGTCACTGATTGCATTGCGCAGTTGACCCTTGTGCGGTGTGGTGCGGTGAGGATCTGTACGTTCTCCCCTTTGGGGCTAAGATGCGAATCTATGTGTTTGAATGGATGAGTAGATGGGGAGTGTATCGTCCTGTCTCGGCTACCTCCCTTTCCTTGGGGGAAGCAGCCTAGGTATATAGATAGATACATAGATGTAGAATGAAATACACGGACGTCCTCGAATTGAAGGTCCTAAGCAAGGTGCAGTACTGAGAGGCACCAATATAGATGCTAGCAATAAAAGGCGGGAGGGATTTTGTAAATACTAAGTTCAAATTGTGCCACTTATTTTGTTCGCTATTACTCGACCCTATCAATCACCTGAGGGAATATTCTTACTCTTTAATGTTTACTAATTGTGCGTGCATGTGCAGCACATCTTTATCATCTGTTATGCATTACTGACCTGTTATGAATTCTGTTGGATACTGTAATGAAGTTAACAAGGTAACCAGATAATCAGATAAGCAGCATGTTTAACTGTAACACCTTCCCTTAACCCATACACGGCCTTGCTCCCGCCCTCGTACCGCAGAAACTGCCGAGAATTGAAGGATATGAACGAAAAGACAGGGAAAAGTATGGAGTGAGTAGATTAAGAAGCATGAAAAACGCTCAGATTAACTGCAAAACATAGTGCGTTGAAATCTTTGCTACATACTGTTGAGTATTTATAGCTGGCAACAGCATAGAGCAAACAGGAGATTTCATTAATACTGATATGCTGGCCGTGAAGTGCAGAATGCTAAATGAAAGAAGCCCAGCAAAGACCATGACACATCAATAATGTTCATGCACTCTCCTCACACATGCCAGAGATAGATTGCTACTAAGTTATGAATTTATGTTATTAATGGGTAGTGTACAATCATGTTATATTTTCATTTTAAGATCTGTTTGTTACTGATTATTATTTGAACACAGAGACTCGTTTGCAAAGACCAAAAGACCGTGTCTTACTTCAGCCTGGCTAGATGTAGTTCTTTTTCTACTGGTTACTTCGTAACCTGGAGTATTTTAAATCCACTCAAAGTAAAAATTTCTATACCCTTATTATTATACAAAATATTAAATGATGGTGTTATTTTAAAAAATGAAAACATTTTCCAACGAGGGGCACTCATTAGAGCTCATCTGTCCGACAAAGGCAACGTTATTTCCAAACCGATCTTCATATTGTGTTAGGTTTACTCATATCTGATTAAGGTTTCACAAAAAATGTTTCCGGAACCAGAATCTGTAATACGATCCAGCTCAGTCCCAAAAGTTAATCGATTGTTCCCTGGGACATGGGCTATCTACCCACCAAACGTGGTCCAAATTTCTCATTTAGTTTTTGAGTAATCCTGCTGACAGACAAACAAACGAACAAACAAACAGAGGTGAAAACATACTCTCCTTGTTGGAGAGAACTACAGTGTGAGACTGTATATCGTCAGATCTAGGAGGAAAACAGTCATATACAAAAGGTTAACAACACAGGTAGAGGGGAAGAGACAGGCACCCTGAAATGCTTATCAACGAAGCTCCATTCTGTTACTTCGACCTTGACCCTGTAATCAGTAATTCACTAGTCATTTTGGGATACACAGCCACTGCATCATCTAGGTTACAACAGTTGCGTTTTTAGGTGTTGATCTACGTAATTTAAGCTTTGGGGGTATGGCGGGTCATTCAGCTACTCTCCTGGGATATAAGACCACTCTATCACACGGGTATCCACATTTATCTCGGCTGAGCACTACCCTAGATACTCATTTTACCTACTACCCACAATCGATGGTTGAACACCTGAGTAGAGTGGTAAAATTCAGTCATATCACCGTCATTAACTGAATCAGTTGCTGTCACAGGACTCACTCACTAAATCTACTTTCATCATCACTCACTGAATCGCTCCATCACCATCATACCACTCACTCAGTCACTCACTTATCCCACTTTCATTTTTTCTGGCTGGATTATAACGTCACTACCACTCAGTTATTAACTTATTTCATGTAAGAGAATTAATATTCCCAGCATCTTTCCTATCACAACCTTCTTTCCGATCGTCAGTATGGGTTCCGTCAGGGTCGCTCCACTGGCGATCTTCTCACCTACCTTTCAGACTCCTGGTCATCCTCCTTTCGGGACTTTGGCGAAAGCTTTGCCATTGCACTTGACATCTCAAAGGCTTTCGATCGAGTCTGGCATAAATCTTTAATTTCCAACTGCCCTCCTACGGTTTCTATCCTTCTATCTGTGCCTTCATCGCTAGCTTCCTTTCTGGTCGTTCTATAGCAGCTGTCGTAGACGGCCATCGTTCTTCTCCTAGATCTATCAACAGTGGTGTTCCTCAGGGCTCTGTCCTATCACCAACTCTCTTCCTTTTATTCATCAGTGATCTTCTAAGCTGTACATCTAACCCTATCCACTCATACGCTGATGACTCCACCCTTCACCTTTCCATTCGGTTCCCCCAACGCCCATCTCAACAGTTGATTCAACAAACAAGGGATGAGGCTATGGCACAGCTAATGTCTGACTTGGCTCGTATCTCTGACTGGGGTAAAAATAATATGGTTTTTTTAATGCATCTAAGACTCAGTTCTTACACCTATCAACCCGACAAAATCTTCCACAGGTATACCCATTAATGTTTAATAATATTCAGCTTAATCCTGCATCATCCTTGAACATGCTTGGGGTTTCATTTACTCGGGACTTATCTTGGAAAGATCATATTACATCTCTTGTAAAGTCTGCTTCCAAGAGATTGGGTGTGTTAAGCCGACTCCGCTCTTTCTTTACACCTGCACAATTGTTGACTCTATACAGGGGTTTTAGCCGCCCCTGTGTGGAGTACAACTCTCATGTGTGGGGAGGCTCCCCACATACAGCCCTTCTCAATAGGGTGGAGTCAAAGGCTTTTCGTCTCATTAACTCTCCTCCTCTTACTGACTCCCTTCAACCTCTGTCTCTTCGCCGCACTGTTGCATCTTTATCTCTTTTCTATCGCTACTTTAATGGTCACTGCTCCTCTGAACTGTCTGCTTGCATTCCTCCACCTCTACGACGGGTGCATAGCACCCGTCTGGCAGCAAACTCTCATCCCTTTTCTGTCCAACTCTCTAATGCAAGAGTTAACCGTTACTCCCAGTCTTTCATTTATGCAGCAGGTCAGCTCTGGAACTGTCTCCCTCTGTCTGTATTTCCTGCTGCCTATGATCTCCAGTCTTTCAAACGCAGTGTGTCCAGGCATCTCAAAATGATCGGATCTTGAATTTGGCTCTGTATTGTATTTTGTTTTTCTCTTTGAGGGAACTGTTACTGCGGGCTCATAGCCTTTGGTTCCTTCTTCCTCGCATAAAAAAAAAAAAGCATAAAACGTAGATCCACCCAGTGATGGATAACACTGATTCAAGAAAAAAAAAATACCTAAGACAATGACACAGGGAAATTTTCCATTGTGCGTTAGGGTCATCTGGACATGACAATGAAGCACACTGTTGGAGTCGAGTGGTTAAACAACCTCAACAATACCTCATTACCCTACACACACACACCAAAGAGCCTATGCGTAATCACTTTATATGCTAAAATATAATCTGGGCTTTTAGAAAGGAATCAGGTTCTAGATGATGATAATGATGGTAAAACTCAGAAAGGATGGACAGGATTGAATTCACTGAATTACCTCTACTTACTTTTAAATCATAATTACCAATTTTTCATGGTTTTCCTTGTGGTTGGAATGTTTCGCATGACAGAAGCGGCAAGGGCTAGAAGCAAACATGTGACAACCACGTAATACTCTGGTCTGTGTGGCCAGGAAGACCCATCAATCGCAGTCATGTAACCGTCCCTGCAGAGAAGTCCCGTGCGATGAAACGGTTTCCATGCGGTAGACAGAGCCTCTCCACAGATAGGTGGGAGGAAGAGCACTGAGGTTTGATTCCTGTTTGGACGCTGCATTTGCGTCTCTCCACCCAAGGTGGAAACTAGGTAAACATTACGCGATAATGGACTGATGGTAGTGGCTATCTAATACGCAGCCATGTGTTGAGACCTCCGTCCTCTAAATGGAGAGAACACATGACCGACTAACATTATTGATCCTATCAAGAGGATACATAATATACTGAGAAATTCAAACAGTCTTGACATTTCTTACACTCTAGGCTCATCCAGAAGGAGTTTCTCTCATCCCTTATATTCTTTCTTGCGAAATGGTAGGCTTATACTACCATGTGTTATTATGATGGAACTATTTACCTTAAAAGATGTTAGAAACTACACATACGGTTGCAGCGAGGGAGATGAGAGATGCATAAAACCACAAAATGTACGAAGTGAGTCACTCGATGGCAGAGTTAAAACACAGATACTGTGTCACCCTCACTGTTTACTCGTTTACGTTAAATCATTACCCACATGATAAACTGGACAGTCCATCTGGCTGCTTTATAAAGTATAGGCTACTGCCGACGAAAATTCATTTTTTCATTAGACCTCTCTCTCTCTCTCTCTCTCTTACTTACACTTTCGCTCTCTATAATTGCCGTTACAAAGCAGTCTTCAAGTAATATATTTCTTCTACAAAAACTTAAATCAATCACTTATTGGCCTCTTCGGGGCACTGGGCCACGAAGTTCGGCTAATGAAATCCATGGCATTTTGGTTTGGAGAATGACTCACGCTCCTGCAGCATTTTGCGTTTGAAAAACCTCTTGCCATCTTTGAGAAATTCGATCCAGTGTCTGTATGGCATAGTCGTCACCCCAATTCCAGTATTTACTATACCATGAGGCATCTTAACATTTTTTTCTGAAACACTCATTTCACCCTTTAATCCAATACTCGTCCTGCTGAAAAACCTCAAAAGTACATTTCTTACTTTCAACAACAGAAGTTTAATTTACACGCTAGCCTTGAAATTATAAATTTAAACGAAAAATTCACCAATAACAACAGTCTGAATGGGGACTGAGGATTAGACTAAGGCAAGAGGTTTATGAAGGAAGAAGGAAAAGATGAGGTAGGGAGACTATTACGAACACATCTAACACTGCCTGTGCCTCTCATTCCTTCCACCGCAAGTGAGGTCGCGCGTGGGTGCTCTCTCTCTCTCTCTCTCTCTCTCTCTCTCTCTCTCTCCACACACACACTGCGCCACCCATTCAAGGAAGCAAAATGAAATCATAAAAAAAAAAAAACGCATTATAATGTTCTTAATATAATATCAGTGGAACACATCAAAACAGTTTTATTACTGTCAATGTAAATTTATACCTGCGGTTCTCTTTTCACATAGATTTCATGCCGTGGTTTAGTCTTGGCATTCACATTCATTGATGTCAGGATTCGAACTCATTATTTGTTTACGAATAAAACCTTTTCTTTATTCGGCGGTTACTTACAATGTATTGAATATTCCTTAATGACAAAATAGTATTTAAAGTCATAGAATATATATTCAGTATATTAAATCAGTTTAATTAAATAACATGATAGGCAATGCCGTCTCGGCGAAGATAATATGAAGCTCCTTGAGTTAACTCACCGCCATCTTCCTCCCACTACCAACAATGCAAGTTGATATGAATATGGATAATCCTAAAGGAGGAGTAGGACCACATTATTTTGTAACTTTCTTCTTTTTCTCTCATACCTTAGCTTTTCATTACATTCTTTATATATATTATGACTGGGTGTTCAATTTTCAGTGTTTTCCTTTTCTTTTCAAGTGGCCAAAAGTGTTATAAAAAGCAGTCTTTGCTTACAAAGGAACGCCATCTTGTAGTGCCAAAGTCAGACAGACACAGACGCCATGTGAGAACACCATTTTCTAACGAAACTGCCCTTATAAGCGCCTGTTTATCCATACCCAACTTAAATTTTCGTAACAAGCCGCTTATTCATTCTAAACTTACCCGATACCTCACCTATTTTCAGAGCTGGGCACTGCAATATAAAATTCAACTCTGCAATCACAATTCCGCAACCTCTGACCCTTATCGTACCTTCCGCTACTGCAATGCTGCAATATACTTGTAATGTGCAGTTCGCTACCTCAATGCCGCAACCGCAATGCAGATTCACAATTTTCAACACAGAGCATAAACAGGGTGTAAATCGATTGTAATGTAGTGAATTATTGTGTTTATAATCTATTTATAAGATAAATTTGCCACAGTGACAGTCACTGTGACCCTCCCTACTCACTTGTGACCCCATTCATAACTTCACTGAGGCCACCTCTCAGAGCCCTCGCTGACTCAGAAGTTCAAGTTCAGAAGTTCACACTTATGACACTTGATACTTCTTCACACCCACACATCACAACTGTGCATGATTAGCTATGCATGCCACAAAACTTACTGCCATGCTGGCTTTTAGTAGGCTATATCATATTGTATAGTATCAAATCATTTATCTTAGTATCGCCCATCCCTACTGCTTACTGACGCAGCTAAGCCTCACTCGCCGCCACTGCTGGCTGGGAATCCTGATTAAGTTTGATATTCACGAGAGATGCTGTAGCCTGTACTAACCGACACCGAGTGCCACGTGGGAGACTGTCGACAGGATTGCGATTGTGAAAGAACCTCCGCAATGCAGTACCGCAAGTTTCAGACGAGTTTGCCGCATGCGCAATTCTGCAACTGAAATAATGCAGTCCACTACTGGGGATTGCGGTAGTGAACGCGGAGGTGCCCAGTTCTGCCTATTTTATGCTAACCTAACTAAATTTATGCCAACGTAACAAACCGCATCCTAACGTAAGCAAACCTATCCTTTATGTAATCTAACTTTTACGTTTTTTGATAGATATTCTTGATACTTGAAAACACACTTCTGTACACCTTTACAAAGTCAATGTATCACATCAAAAGTAGTTTTTTTTTTTTTTTGGGGGGGGGCTTTCTATGTCTACCTGCATATGGAGAGGTATTTGATTTTCTGCTATATGGCATTTTCTTCTCATTTATTTGCTACATAAATATCTTGATAGTGCTGAGAAGCAGGATTTGGTGGTTAGGTAGTACTGGAAGGTTCCCAGCAATTCTCGTAGTTCAGTTATATATCAAAGTTGCCAGTTGCCTGCTATTTGTGAACGGAGGTAATTTGTAAAGTTATGCATTAAATTTTATGCTATTTTTTTTCTATAATGTTTTATTTATGTGATTGTTAAATTATGTAATTTTTTCTCAGCTTGTATGGCAAATAATATAGATTGCTATGCAGCGTAAGAAAGCTATGAATATTTTGGATGTCTTTGAGTTGGTAACTGTTGCTTTCCCGAGAATGTAGATCATTCTAGTATGTAGGGAGCTTATATAAGGACTGGGAAGGGACTAGAGGAGTTTCGGTTCAGTTTGAGTTTAGTTCAGTGTCAGTGCAGATTGTATATTTCTGGTACTTGTGAAAACAGTGAGGTGATGGCAGGCATTAAGTGTAATTATTTGTAAAATAAAGATAGCGAACTTATAAATTAAGAAGCCAGTGTTTATTTACAGAGCCTGAGCAGATCTCGTTGTTGCACACCGAAAGGCTGACCATAGGAAGAACTCACTAGGAGGCAATGTCCTTCCTATACTGAACTACTGCTGTTGGAGCCTGTGGCAGTGTGGGAAGGGGACTAACACTGTATTAATGGTATAGCCTACTGAATAAGTTTACTTTCTATTAGCCTTCCATTAATGTATATGAAGGTTATTTGGTTTCTCTTGCCCAAAGCTTCAACCAGTCACGTCTCTCCATACATAGGCTATAGTGACTCTTTCCTTTATAGACTTAAGTTTGTTTACTGCAGATGAGGTGACATATGGCCATACAAGCTGAACATTTTTTGCACGTTCCCTTTGGCCAAGTGTACAACATTGTGTAGGAACACATTACCATTTCAACAAATAATCTTTCTATTTTTTCCGTTTCTTCCATTTAAATCAGTTCATGCACTGTACTATTTCCGCAACAGTTTTACGGAAAAAACAGATCTTTCTTCAGTTCGATGAACAGTTTTCTTATTTGTTGCTAAATTTTGTCGTTCAACAGTTATCTGTCCTCTTCTCCCCTTAGACTCTATTTTTTCTCTCTCTCTTTTCGGTCCATTTTAAAGTATGTCTTCTACCACGTCACTTTAACTGGTCCAAGTTTATTCTTCTCAAACCTGCCAATCCTTTTGTATTCCATCATTTCCATATCTATATCCTCTTCTGTTATTAAATAGTCCATAATTCTTTTTACACTCCTAAATACTTCTCGGTTCCTTTAATTCATGACATTATTTCTTGTTACTTGCTATTCCAAAATAATTACTAACTTGTTTTTTTCTGCGGTGTCACATATTTATTTATTTTTTCTCCTGATGACATTTTTCACTTCTGTATCTTTTTTTTTTTTTCTTTCTTCACCAACGCTAATTCACTTTGAACCTGCCCTTCTTTGTTTACAGTATCTTCAATGGTTATATTTATTTCCTCATTATATTTCTCTATCTTTTCATTTGCTTCAATAATATCTTGCATTATTTCACCGTTCCTTTCTCACAACTAATCACGAGCTGTTTTTTTTTTTTCTTGTTTGACTGCTTCCTCCCATACTCTATCATCTCTTTTCAGTAAACTTCATTGATGACTTTCTCCTGTTTTTCCTGTCTAGCTAATAGTATGCTTAGTAGAACCTTAATTTCCAAAAACTCACGTTCTCTCTTCACATTCTTTATTTCCAAGGTATTATTTTTCCCCACTACCTCTGACAGTTCAGCTTCCAGTACCGAGTTTCGTTGCTTGACATAATTCAAATTTAGCCCCAAAGAAACCGAAGACTGCTTCTGAATCACTGTCTCATCTTTACCTTCTTTCTATTCCTTATCCAGTTTCTACACACGAACCCTCATTGCTTCAACTGTACGTGATTTATCGGATCCTGGAGCTCTGAATCCATGTTGGCTCCAGGCTCCAGCCCGGCCTCTTCCCTTCACTCGCCTATGTTGGTTTGCTTCCCTGAACAACCAACAATGTTGCAAAAACTAGATGTGGCGCAAAGTACATATAATCAAATTCAGTTATGACGTAGGCATTCTGTACATCATGAAGTAAAGCAACGTTTAGGACGCATTTTTTTTTTTATGTGTTCGACTTCTGGGCATAGGCTTCACAGCCTGCTCTCAAGGCCCAGTAGTCCTCCTACATACCATACACCTCTCTACATGTCACCACTTTGGCGCTAACACCCACCGTCCATATTGAATACATGCTAAGGCTGTCTCATACAGGACTGGTGTATTGGTATTAGCGGGGGTACTTTTAGGACATGTCGGCGGGTTATCTGGTAGATCAGGAAAGTCTGCTTTTATGAAATTCAAATCCTTAAACTGTTCCCTGCCCCAGCCGGGATTCGAACCTGGGTCCATCAGGACTGCAGGCCGCCTCTCTACCGATTCAGCCACCGCCTCCCCATCTTAGTCTCGATAAGATCACAATTGATCTCAGACCCGATAAAATCACAGTTACTTCGGATCTTCAAGCTGTCGTCTGTTCCCTTTGCTGGCTGATGTGTGTGTGTGTGTGTGTGTGTGTGTGTGTGTGTGTGTGTGTGTGTGTGTGTGTGTGTGATTTTTTTTCTTTTTCACCTAGTCTGTCAGGATCACGATGGTTGTGCTCATAAACTCCCGGAAGAGAGCTGAGTGCTCATATAGTCCAATCTAAGGACAAAGCTTTGAACTTCACTCACGCACACACCAATCCCCTTGCTCAAGGGGTGACAGTAACCACCCGCTTCGTCAGTGTAACTTTTCGCATCCCGAGCAAGACGCGACACCTCGTCTTAGCAGATGCTAGGCGGGAGCGTTACCACTGAGTGTGTGTGTGTGTGTGTGTGTGTGTGTGTGTGTGTGTGTGTGTGTGTGTGTGTGTGTGTGTGCTTTGCATTCTCTTCCCGAATTAGCGAGTGTCTTGTTCATGAATTTTCTGGCGCAAGTTCTTCATTGAGAACATATACAAAAGGGACCGGGGAAGGCTACGTTTCATCTTGTTGCCCTGTCCGCTATGCCGTGTAAGTTAAAGTTACTCACCAAACCAAGTCTAACATACTCTACATACCTAACCTGAATTAATATAAATGGAGATGCAACGGCTCCTGGAACGAGGACCAGATAAAGTATCTCCTCTTCTTGCATCCTCCTATGTAATGTATGTAATGAAGTATTTGCGACGTGAACAGCTCCCTATTTTGATCACAATTACAGACCCCCTTCCCCATATCGTAACTTGTTATGGATAATAACTGAAAGAATAATCATTAATATGAAACAGTTTCAGGTCAGCAAGTGTGTGAATGAAGGTGACAAGGTCAACATGCCGACAATGACATTTCATTAATGAAGTGAGTGACGTTCTTTTATTTCTGGTTACTCATCGCTTCTCTCACCAAAATTTTGGAACTGTTTCTTTAATTCTAAAGTAATATACAGTATCGGGATAAATGTAATAGAAATGCACATGATGAAAATTATCCAGTAATTAAAGGAAATTTTGAATATAAACATATGGTTTTATGTAGTGGATGTCCTTTTGTCAAGCTTAACAGATGGTTATGATATTACCTGTACAGCGGAGTAACCACACCATGTTCAGAGTAATTGCGCCAACTACCTGATACTGTACGTTATACGAGGGGCTGCCAAAAATTGTAGTGCTTATTGAAGTATAACCACTGGGAATATACTCACTACTCAGTGTTCTACATAATCGATAAATTTTGTTACATACTTATTATGCACTCCTTTAAAAGTATAATGTTTACTGCATTTTTTTTTAATATTTCCTGAATATGCTAATTTTGGTTCTAAGTTGCCAGGGTATGAAATAATGAAGGTAAAATGTTAAAAGTTTCAGGGTTTCATCAGCTACGGATTTACACCCAATTTTAAACTGTTTTGTCTCACTCACAGGTCTCAGGGTTGTTTTCGAGGGAGAGATGGCGAGACTGATAGTTACAGAGCTGACAGGGATTTTTATGCATGGTTCCAAGGAGTGCAAACGTATTTTCGTGTGCTCTCTTCAGCTTTTAGGGCTGCCCCACTGGCATTAGACTTCTTTCATCCCTCTGGTGACTGTTAGGTTTGTTAGTTCTCTTTCACCTTTCCCCCTCTCTCCCGCAGTTAGCTTGCGTTGACGTGAGCTTACCTTTCTTGCTCATCTGTGAGCCCGGCATCACTGACCTCCCTAAGGTGTAAACTGACAAAGACTAGGCCTCTAGTCAGGCTGGAGAGGGTAATCTCAGACTCAAGTGTTTTAATCCTGGGTATATTGCCCTTTGCCCTTTTTTTCTTTTTCATCCCACTTTCCCTACAAAGAGGAAGTGGTTACTAAGGCGGATGGCCCTCCTGCCTCTACTCCCTCCCCCCCTCCCACCCCTTCAGGGGTAAAGGTGATCCTGAGGGACCCTCGACAGATTCACGGACTAACCATCCCCAGACTAAGCAGCCCCAGACTTACATCCCTCTTGACATTAATGTATACATTGCATCCTTTGTACTGCATGCTGTGGGGTCTACTCCTCTGTTCAGTCTTAATTACTTTATCAAGTACAGTATGTGAATGATGGCTGTGCTGATGAGGTGGAACAAGTTAGAAAAAAAAAACTTGCACGCCAAGATCAATTAATTAAGACAGTCACTTTCTCCCAGGTTATGGATTTGTTGAGGCTGCGGGAGTTCCACATATGATGACAAGCCAAGGATCCTGATTTCTACGTTTTCCTGCAAAGGTGTTATCACCTGTTGGGAACTCAATGTTATAAGTGAAGACGAAATTATTCCTAGACTTACTAAGCAAGATGCCATAGATTGATAACTAGGTTCTCAGAAGGCAATAAAACAAAGACTGCAATGATAGCCTTGACCTTTGGCAATTTCTCTCCCTATGCATGTCTAAATTGGTCATGAAATTTTAAACATCAGGCATTATATCACCAACCCACTTCACTCTTCCAAATGCAAACTTTATGGGCATAATGAAAGGTATTCTTAGGCTACCAACTCGGTGTGGCGAGTACGCGACTTTGGATTATAATAAGCAGTTTTTCATTAGCCTTCTCAGTTTTCGAAATTGAATGTTGCTTCCACTGCAGAGGTGCACTCTCCACTTCTTCAAGGGACTGCCCGAAGTGGAAGGAGGAGAAGGCGAGCACATTGAAGGCTATGGAGGGCATATCCTATTACAAGGCTAAGATGAAGGTGAGGGATTTGCATGCTACTCAGTAGCTTCATGTCTCCTATGTATCGGCGGGTGTGTCCTGTCCCCTGATGTGCACAGTGTAGATGAATATTGACCCTGTCCCCAGCATTCTTACTACTTACTCTGCTCCCATCGCTGCCCCTCCAGTGAGATCCAACTCTCTTATCGATATCCTTTCTGCTTTTTCATATGCTAAAGATGCCGCCTCCACTTGTAGGCAGAAACAGGAACTTGACAAGTGTAATGAAGTAAATCTCGCTTCACATCTCTCCAAGTTAAGTCCTTATGTCTTATCTGCTCTTGTTCCAACAAGGGAGGGAACAGGTACCTCCTCTTCCTGGAAGTCTAGAAACCTCTTTAATGATGATGCAATCCACGTTCCTGCGAACAAGCATCGAAATAGGTCCCCCAGTGGTCGCTTGCCAGAGGGCAGGTGACATAATAAAGATAAGCACAATGGTCCCCCTCGTG
Source organism: Coenobita brevimanus (assembly GCF_032717465.1). Lineage (NCBI taxonomy): Eukaryota > Metazoa > Arthropoda > Malacostraca > Decapoda > Coenobitidae > Coenobita > Coenobita brevimanus. The sequence goes on from NC_136958.1 coordinate 20,692,330, forward strand.
AGTCTTCAACCGTCGCATTCAGTGTCTTTGTGGAATCATAGGGCCCTTGAGAATAAACTACTTAATAGAGAAATCTTGCTATCCATACACAGGTCAAACATTATTTTTTTGTTTACAGAAGATACACTTTGAGGATCACCCTACACTACCACTTGTACAGCAGATATGATGGTCACGTAGTTGCCAAAAACACACAGATAACATCCCAGAAAAAGAACTGATTGCAGATTTACTATCTTGTCTTTGGTCTCCTCAGCTACACATAAAGACTTGTCGTGGAACCATTATAACGAGGTGCTCGTAAATGAAAAATTAGTAATTTAAAAGTGGGGAACAGGGATTGCTAAAAAAAAGTAAACAGGCAAGGAAGGATTGCTGTAGAGCATGCAAAACCAGCAAGGATTCAAGTAGCATTGACAATGTCAACCCATGAATCCCCATTGACTCTGGTGTTAACAGTTTGTAAAGAGCCAAAATGGGAATTTGTGGGTTAACATTGTCAATGTTACTTGAATCCTTGCTGGTTTTGCATGCTCTCCAGCACTCCTTCCATGTTTGTTTACTTTTTTCAGGGATCCTTATTCTCCATTTTTAAATTATTCATTATTTATTTACCTAGTTTGCTTACTTGTTTTATAATCCATTTATAAATGAAACAATCAACACTTTTATATATCGATTACTATTAAAGCTTTTATGTTATGACACTGAACACTTGGTATTTTCTAATAATTTTCATTGCTATGGTGTTGTGGCTTTGCACACAATGATTGTAGGCCCCACAAGGAGAAATAAGGTAAGCGCCACCCTGGCAGGTTTTTAGTTAGCACTATATAACACCATTTTGACCCTTCATCTAACAGCTGAGCAAGTCACTAACCCCAAAGCTACATCAGAAATAAGGCTGAAAGTCCTGCAAGAAAGAATGGTGAAATTGATTATCCACCCAGGCTTGTTAAAGTTCGTGACCGCACAGAGAACTGTGTTAAGCACCACCCTCCTTCTGACTCATGTGAACAGTTCAGACAGCAACACTTCCAATGTTGTTGCTACATGTTGGTAACTATAGCTAGCATTTTGTGTGTGTGTGTGTGTGTGTGTGTGTGTGTGTGTGCAATGAAAACTATCCACTTTTGTTTACGTTACTGACAGGTAGGTGTTACTGAGGTTTTAACATGTTAACCCCCTGACGCTGGTTCACGTCTAAGAATATGTGGTAGATAGGCTCAGGTTCACATCTGAGGACGTTTTACTATTTCCTGGGCATGTTGAAAATTAATGGCAGACCTAACTAACTGAGAGTGGTGTGGCGGGCTCTCTCGTGCGCAGGGGGAGGCTAGCTGGGACACAGGTGGGGATGGGGGGGGTTGGGAGGCCCACCTGGAGTGACTGAAACGGGTGGGGGACAGACAGACAGGGACAGACTAGGGTGGGGAAGAGGCGCTTGGAGGGGCAGAGTACACGTGCACTAACAGCAGTCAGCCACCCAGGCACCAGTAGAAATATCACCACACAGTTAATATATATATGGGAGTATGGATGGCGTATATGTGCAGAAGTAGGTGAGAATGAGAGGGCAAAGGAAGGAGTATGTATAGTTGTGAGTAAAAGATGGAAGAAGAGCATAAGACAGTATGGATCAGTTGGGTCAAGGATTGTGTGGGTAAAGTTGAAAGTTGGAATACAAATGTGGACGATTGTGTGTGTGTATGCGCCAACGCAAGATCGTGCTAGAAGAGTGAGAGAAGAGTTCTGGACAAATGTAGAAGTGTGATGGAAAAGTTTGGAAGGAATGAGAGAGTGTTTTTGATTGGTGATATGAATGGTAAAGTTGGGAATGTGAAGGTGGATGGAATAGTTTGTGAGTGGGGTGTGCCTGCTGAGATAGATGAGAATAGGAGTGCGTTAGTGGACATTTGTGCTGGGAGGGGGTTGGTGATAGCCAATACCCTCTTCAGGCATAAAATGATCCACAGGTATACATGGCGAGTGATGAGAAGTGTGGGTGGTGAACTGAATGAAAGGAAGGCAATGATTGATTATGTGTGTGTGGATGAAAGGATGCGAAGATGTGTAATGGATGCAAGAGCTTATAGAGGTTGGGGGAGTGGACTTTCTGACCACTACTTGGTGGTGGCCAGAATTAGGATTCAAGTAAGATGGAGGAATAGAAGAAGAGAAAGACGAGAGGAAGGAGTAGTTGCAAGGAGAGTGGAAAGGTTACAAGAAGATGAGAAAAAGGCAGAGTATAAGAGAGAAGTGGAGGAACGATTGGGCAAATATGAATTGGAGCAGATGGGAGACATGGAAGGTGTGTGTAGGATATTTACGGAAGAAGTATGTGCAGCATGTGATGTGGTGTGTGGAAGGAAGAGAAGATGGAGGGGAGTGCAAGGAACAGCGTGGTGGACTGAAGAGGTGAGACAGGCTGTGGCACAAAAGAAGAAAGCATACAATGAATGGATGAGAAATAGGGGCGTGGAAGAGGTTGAGGGGTGGAAGAGAGAGTTATATGTAGAAAGGAAGAGAGAGGTGAAAAGATTAGGAAGGGAGAGTAAGAAGAGAGTGGATGAGGAATTTGGAAGGAAATTGAGTGTAAAGTGGAGGGACTGTAAGAAAATGTTCTGGAAAGAGGTGAAAAGAGTAAGACAGGGTGGAAGTGAAGTTAGTAGGGAAGTGGAAGATAAAAATGGTAGATTACTAGTGGAGAAGGGAGAAAAAGTGAGCAGATGGAGAGAACACTTTAAGGAATTCTTGAACATAGAGGATGGAAGTAATGCGAGTATAAGTGGCTGGGGAATGGCTGGGAGAAGGAGGGAGGTGAGAAGACAGGAAGAAATCAGTAAGATAGAAGTTGTGGAAGCAATGAAGAAATTTAAATCGGGGAAAACCCCAGGAATTGATGGAGTGTGTGGTGAAATGCTGAAGCATGGGGGAGAGATAGTAGTAGAATGGATGTGGAAGATGTGCAGATTGGCCTGGGAGGAAGGTAGAGTCCCGGAGGATTGGAAGTCAGTATAATTATTCCCTTGTACAAAGGAAAAGGGGGAAAAGAAGTGTGAAGTAATCATAGGGGCATTTGTCTTCTTAGTATAATAAGAAAAGTGTATGGTAGGATATTTATTGACAGAGTCAGAGAAAGAACAGAGAAATTAGTTGGAGAAGAACAGGGAGGCTTTAGGAAGGGAAGAGGTTGTGTAGATCAGATATTCATTCTTAGATCTTTAGTGGAAAAGTTTCTAGAGAAGGGAAAGAAGTTGTATGCGGCTTTCATGGATTTGGAGAAAGCATATGACAAGGTGGATAGACAAGGATTGTGGAAAGTGTTAAGAATATATGGAGTAGATGGGAAGTTGCTGAATGCTGTGAAGAGTATGTTTGATGGTGCTAAGGCTGCAGTGCGTGTGGATGTTGAACTAAGTGAATTTTTCTCTCTGAAAGTTGGGTTGAAACAGGGATGTGTCATGTCTCCATGGTTGTTCAATCTGTACATGGATGGGGTAATAAAAGAGGTACAAGGTAGGGTAGTGGATGTTGGAGTGGCCCTGGTGAGAGAGGATAGTGTTTGGAAACTCCATGTACTGTTGTTTGCAGATGATACTGTGTTGTTGAGTGAAGACGAAGGGGAGCTGCAAGGCTTGGTGGATGAGTTTGGGAGAGTGTGTAAATAACGGAATCTAAAGGTGAATGTAAGGAAGAGTAAAGTGATGGTCTTTGAGAGAGGTGAAGTCAGTGAATGTACAGCGAGGTTGGATGGTGAGGAATTGGAAAATGTGAGTACGTTTAAGTACTTGGGTAGTGTGATGAGTAAGGATGGAGGTTTGGAGGGTGAAGTGCTTGAAAGGGTACTGCAGGGAAGAAAGGTTGCTGGTTCTTTGAAAGCAGTGATAAGAAACAGGGAAGTGAGCATGGAAGTGAAAAAGTTACTACATGACAGTATTGTGATACCAACTCTAACGGTTGGAAGTGAAGCTTGGACGTTGTTGGAAGGACACAAGTCAAGAGTGGAAGCAGTGGAAATGAGTTATTTAAGAGGAGCCTGTGGAGTAACATGGAGAGACAGGCTGACGAATGAGGATATAAAGGAGCGTTGTGGTTTGGATGTGGATGTGATAGGAAGCGTTATGAGGAACACACTGAGGTGGTTTGGCCATGTGGAGAGGATGGAGGGTGAAAGACTGACAAAGAGAGTGTATGTGAGTGAGGAGGAGGGGGGAAGAGGGAGGGGGAGGCCGAGGATGAGATGGAGGGATGGGGTGGAGAGGTATATGAGAGAGGGGTGTGTGAGTTGGGAGCAGGGCAGTGAAATGGCAGGGGACAGGGAGACTTGGAGGCGATTTGTTTGTGGCCACCCCAAACGGGATTGAGGCATCTGGCAATATATATATATATATATATATATATATATATATATATATATATATATATATATATATATATATATATATATATATATATATATATATATATATATATGTATATATATATATATATTTAGATAGATGAGAATGGGAGTGCGTTAGTGGACATTTGTGCTGGGAGGGGTTCGTGATAGCCAATACCCTCTTCAGGCATAAAATGATTCACAGGTATACATGGCGAGTGATGAGAAGGGTGGGTGGTGAACTGAATGAAAGGAAGGCAATGATTGATTATGTGTGTGTGGATGAAAGGATGCGAAGATGTGTAATGGATGCAAGAGTGTATAGAGGTTGGGGGAGTGGACTTTCTGACCACTACTTGGTGATGGCCAGAATTAAAGTCCAAGAAAGTTGGAGGAATAGAAGAAGGGAAAGACGAGAGGAAGGAGTAGTTGCAAGGAGAGTGGAAAGGTTACAGGAGGAGGAGAAAAAGGCAGAGTATAAGAGAGAAGTGGAGGAACGATTGGGCAAATATGAATTGGAGCAGATGGGAGATGTGGAAGGTGTGTGTAGAATATTTACAGAAGAAATATGTGCAGCATGTGATGTGGTGTGTGGAAGGAAGAGAAGATGGAGGGGGGTGCAAGGAACAGCGTGGTGGACTGAAGAGGTGAGACAGGCTGTGGCACAAAAGAAGAAAGCATACAATGAATGGATGAGAAATAGGGGCGTGGAAGAGGTTGAGGGGTGGAAGAGAGAGTTATATGTAGAAAGGAAGAGAGAGGTGAAAAGATTAGGAAGGGAGAGTAAGAAGAGAGTGGATGAGGAATTTGGAAGGAATTTGAGTGTAAAGTGGAGGGACTGTAAGAAAATGTTCTGGAAAGAGGTGAAAAGAGTAAGACAGGGTGGAAGTGAAGTTAGTAGGGAAGTGGAAGATAAAAATGGTAGATTACTAGTGGAGAAGCGAGAAAAAGTGAGCAGATGGAGAGAACACTTTAAGGAATTCTTGAACATAAAGGATGGAAGTAATGCGAGTATAAGTGGCTGGGGAATGGCTGGGAGAAGGAGGGAGGTGAGAAGACAGGAAGAAATCAGTAAGATAGAAGTTGTGGAAGCAATGAAGAAATTTAAATCGGGGAAAACCCCAGGAATTGATGGAGTGTGTGGTGAAATGCTGAAGCATGGGGGAGAGATAGTAGTAGAATGGATGTGGAAGATGTGCAGATTGGCCTGGGAGGAAGGTAGAGTCCCGGAGGATTGGAAGTCAGTATAATTATTCCCTTGTACAAAGGAAAAGGGGGAAAAGAAGTGTGAAGTAATCATAGGGGCATTTGTCTTCTTAGTATAATAAGAAAAGTGTATGGTAGGATACTTATTGACAGAGTCAGAGAAAGAACAGAGAAATTAGTTGGAGAAGAACAGGGAGGCTTTAGGAAGGGAAGAGGTTGTGTAGATCAGATATTCATTCTTAGATCTTTAGTGGAAAAGTTTCTAGAGAAGGGAAAGAAGTTGTATGCGGCTTTCATGGATTTGGAGAAAGCATATGACAAGGTGGATAGACAAGGATTGTGGAAAGTGTTAAGAATATATGGAGTAGATGGGAAGTTGCTGAATGCTGTGAAGAGTATGTTTGATGGTGCTAAGGCTGCAGTGCGTGTGGATGTTGAACTAAGTGAATTTTTCTCTCTGAAAGTTGGGTTGAAACAGGGATGTGTCATGTCTCCAAGGTTGTTCAATCTGTACATGGATGGGGTAATAAAAGAGGTACAAGGTAGGGTAGTGGATGTTGGAGTGGCCCTGGTGAGAGAGGATAGTGTTTGGAAACTCCATGTACTGTTGTTTGCAGATGATACTGTGTTGTTGAGTGAAGACGAAGGGGAGCTGCAAGGCTTGGTGGATGAGTTTGGGAGAGTGTGTAAATAACGGAATCTAAAGGTGAATGTAAGGAAGAGTAAAGTGATGGTCTTTGAGAGAGGTGAAGTCAGTGAATGTACAGCGAGGTTGGATGGTGAGGAATTGGAAAATGTGAGTACGTTTAAGTACTTCGGTAGTGTGATGAGTAAGGATGGAGGTTTGGAGGGTGAAGTGCTTGAAAGGGTACTGCAGGGAAGAAAGGTTGCTGGTTCTTTGAAAGCAGTGATAAGAAACAGGGAAGTGAGCATGGAAGTGAAAAAGTTACTACATGACAGTATTGTGATACCAACTCTAACGGTTGGAAGTGAAGCTTGGACGTTGTTGGAAGGACACAAGTCAAGAGTGGAAGCAGTGGAAATGAGTTATTTAAGAGGAGCCTGTGGAGTCACATGGAGAGACAGGCTGACGAATGAGGATATAAAGGAGCGTTGTGGTTTGGATGTGGATGTGATAGGAAGCGTTATGAGGAACACACTGAGGTGGTTTGGCCATGTGGAGAGGATGGAGGGTGAAAGACTGACGAAGAGAGTGTATGTGAGTGAAGAGGAAGGGGGAAGAGGGAGGGGGAGGCCGAGGATGAGATGGAGGGATGGGGTGGAGAGGTATATGAGAGAGGGGTGTGTGAGTTGGGAGCAGGGCAGTGAAATGGCAGGGGACAGGGCGACTTGGAGGCGATTTGTTTGTGGCCACCCCAAACGGGATTGAGGCATCTGGCAATATATATATATATATATATATAAATATATATATATATATATATATATATATATATATATATATAGATAGATAGATAGATAGATAGATAGATGAGAATGGGAGTGCGTTAGTGGACATTTGTGCTGGGAGGGGGTTCGTGATAGCCAATACCCTCTTCAGGCATAAAATGATTCACAGGTATACATGGCGAGTGATGAGAAGGGTGGGTGGTGAACTGAATGAAAGGAAGGCAATGATTGATTATGTGTGTGTGGATGAAAGGATGCGAAGATGTGTAATGGATGCAAGAGTGTATAGAGGTTGGGGGAGTGGACTTTCTGACCACTACTTGGTGATGGCCAGAATTAAAGTCCAAGAAAGTTGGAGGAATAGAAGAAGGGAAAGACGAGAGGAAGGAGTAGTTGCAAGGAGAGTGGAAAGGTTACAGGAGGATGAGAAAAAGGCAGAGTATAAGAGAGAAGTGGAGGAACGATTGGGCAAATATGAATTGGAGCAGATGGGAGATGTGGAAAGTGTGTATAGAATATTTACAGAAGAAATATGTGCAGCATGTGATGTGGTGTGTGGAAGGAAGAGAAGACGGAGGGGGGTGCAAGGAACAGCGTGGTGGACTGAAGAGGTGAAACAGGCTGTGGCACAAAAGAAGAAAGCATACAATGAATGGATGAGAAATAGGGGAGTGGAAGAGGTTGAGAGGCGGAAGAGAGAGTCATATGTAGAAAGGAAGAGAGAGGTGAAAAGATTAGTAAGAGAGAGTAAGAAGAGAGTGCATGAGGAATTTGGAAGAAATTTGAGTGTAAAGTGGAGGGACTGTAAGAAAATGTTCTGGAGAGAGGTGAAAAGAGTAAGACAGGGTGGAAGTGAAGTTAGCAGGGGAGTGAAAGATAAAAATGGTAGATTACTAGTGGAGAAGGGAGAAAAAGTGAGCAGATGGAGAGAACACTTTAAGGAATTGTTGAACGTAGAGGATGGAAGTAATGCGAGTATAAGTGGCTGGGGAATGGCTGGGAGAAGGAGGGAGGTGAGAAGACAGGAAGAAATCAGTAGGATAGAAGTTGTGGAAGCAATGAAGAAAGTTAAATCGGGGAAAGCCCCAGGAATTGATGGAGTGTGTGGTGAAATGCTGAAGCATGGGGGAGAGATAGTAGAAGAATGGATGTGGAAGATGTGCAGATTGGCCTGGGAGGAAGGTAGAGTCCCGGAGGATTGGAAGTAAGGTATAATTATTCCCTTGTACAAAGGAGAAGGGGAAAAAGAAGTGTGTGGTAACCATAGGGGCATTTGTCTTCTTAGTATAATAGGAAAAGTGTATGGTAGGATACTTATTGACAGAGTTAGAGAAAGAACAGAGAAATTAGTTGGAGAAGAACAGGGAGGCTTTAGGAAGGGAAGAGGTTGTGTAGATCAGATATTCATTCTTAGATCTTTAGTGGAAAAGTTTCTAGAGAAGGGAAAGAAGTTGTATGCGGCATTCATGGATTTGGAGAAAGCATATGACAGGGTGGATAGACAAGGATTGTGGAAAGTGTTAAGAATATATGAAGTAGAAGGAAAGTTGTTGAATGCTGTGAAGAGTAGTACGATGGTCCGAAGGCTGCAGTGCGTGTGGATGTTGAACTAAGTGAATTTTTCTCTTTGAAGGTTGGGTTGAAACAGGGATGTGTCATGTCTCCATGGTTGTTCAATCTGTACATGGATGAGGTAATAAAAGAGGTACAAGGTAGGGTAGTGGATGTTGGAGTGGCCCTGGTGAGAGAGGAGAGTGTTTGGAAACTCCCTGTACTGTTGTTTGCAGATGATACTGTGTTGTTGAGTGAAGACGAAGGAGAGCTGCAAGACTTGGTGGATGAGTTTGGGAGAGTGTGTAAGAAACGGAATCTAAAGGTGAATGTAGGGAAGAGTAAAGTGATGGTCTTTGAGAGAGGTGAAGTCAGTGAATGTACAGCGAGGTTGGATGGTGAGGCATTGGAAAATGTGAGTACGTTTAAGTACTTGGGTAGTGTGATGAGTAAGGATGGAGGTTTGGAGGGTGAAGTGCTTGAAAGGGTACAGCAGGGAAGAAAGGTTGCTGGTTCTTTGAAAGCAGTGATAAGAAACAGGGAAGTGAGCATGGAAGTGAAAAAGTTACTACATGATAGTATTGTGATACCAACTCTAACGTACGGAAGTGAAGCTTGGACGTTGTTGGAAGGACACAAGTCAAGAGTGAGAGCAGTGGAAATGAGTTATTTAAGAGGAGCCTGTGGAGTCACATGGAGAGACAGGCTGACGAATGAGGATATAAAGGAGCGTTGTGGTGATGATGTGGATGTGATAGGAAGCGTTATGAGGAACACACTGAGGTGGTTTGGCCATGTGGAGAGGATGGAGGGTGGAAGACTGACGAAGAGAGTGTATGTGAGTGAGGTGGAGGGGGAAAGAGGGAGGGGGAGGCCGAGGATGAGATGGAGGGATGGGGTGGAGAGGTATATGAGAGAGGAGGGTGTGAGCTGGGTGCAGGGCAGTGAAATGGCGGGGGACAGGGCGACTTGGAGGCGATTTGTTTGTGGCCACCCCAAACGGGATTGAGGCATCTGGCAATATATATATATATATATATATATATATATATATACTGTACAGGGTGACCCAGAAAAACCTCCCACATTTCAAAGATAAATGAAAAAAAATATGGTTAAAGATAATCAAAATATTATTTGCACACATGAAACTTCATTCAATACAGTTTTTATTCATCATGTTTTAAAGATGACATCCTCCAAATGGTGGCCAGTTTCTGAAGGGTGCCATGGCTCAACAGGTCATGTCGGGTTGAACTCCGACTATCTCCTGCTGAACAGGAACCTTAAGGGGTTCAAGAGTTTGGGGTCAATGAGTGTGTGGTTTCAGCAAGCTGGAGCTACTGCACACACAGCTCGAAGATCATTGCAAGTGCTGAGGGAAATGTTTCCGGATTGGGTGATCTTGTTGTGTGGCGATGTTGGGTGGCTGGCCCGTTCACCTGCCCTCGCCCCTTGTGATTTTTGTCTGTAGGGCTACCTGAAAATCACGAGTGTATACTCATCGACCTCAAACTCTTGAAGCCCTTAAGGTTCCTATTCAGCAGGAGATAGCCACTGTTCCACCCGACATGACCTGTCGAGCCCTGGCAGCCTTCAGAAATCGACTCCAAGCATGTATAGACAATGACGGCCACCATTTGGAGGATGTCATCTTTAAAACATGATGAATAAAAACTGTATTGAATGAAGTTTCATGTGTGCAAATAATATTTTGATTACCTTTAACCATTTTTTTTTTTTCATTTACCTTTGAAATGTGGGAGCTTTTGAGGGGTCACTCTGTATATATATATATATATATATATATTCTTTTTTTTTTTTATGTGAGGAAGAAGGAACCAAAGGCCATGAGCCCGCAGTAACAGTTCCCTCCAAGAGAAAAACAAAATACAATAGAGAGCCAAATTCAAGATCCGATCATTTTGAGATGCCTGGACACACTACGTTTGAAAGACTGGAGATCATAGGCAGAAGGAAATACAGACAGAGGGAGACAGTTCCAGAGCTGACCTGTTGCATAAATGAAAGACTGGGAGTAACGGTTAACTCTTGCATTAGAGAGTTGGACAGAAAAGGGATGAGAGTTTGCTGCCAGACGGGTGCTACGCGCCCGTCGTAGAGGTGGAGGAATGCAAGCAGACAGTTCAGAGGAGCAGTGACCATTAAAGTAGCGATAGAAAAGAGATAAAGATGCAACAGTGCAGCGAAGAGACAGAGGTTGAAGGGAGTCAGTAAGAGGTGGAGAGTTAATGAGACGAAAAGCCTTTGACTCCACCCTATTGAGAAGAGCTGTATGTGGGGAGCCTCCCCACACATGAGAGTTGTACTCCACACAGGGGCGGATAAAACCCCTGTATAGAGTCAACAATTGTGCAGGGGTAAAGAAAGAGCGAAGTCGGCTTAGCACACCCAATCTCTTGGAAGCAGATTTTACAAGAGATGTAATATGATCTTTCCAAGATAAGTCCCGAGTAAATGAAACCCCAAGCATGTTCAAGGATGATGCAGGATTAATCTGAATATTATTAAACATTAGTGGGTATACCTGTGGAAGATTTTGTCGGGTTGATAGGTGTAAGAACTGAGTCTTAGATGCATTAAAGACAACCATATTATTTTTACCCCAGTCAGAGATATGAGCCAAGTCAGACATTAGGTGTGCCATAGCCTCATCCCTTGTTTCTTGAAGTAACTGTTGAGATGGGCGTTGCGGGAACCGAATGGAAAGGTGAAGGGTGGAGTCATCAGCGTATGAGTGGATAGGGTTAGATGTACAGCTTAGAAGATCATTGATGAATAAAAGGAAGAGAGTTGGTGATAGGACAGAGCCCTGAGGAACACCACTGTTGATAGATCTAGGAGAAGAACGATGGCCGTCTACGACAGCAGCTATATAACGACCAGAAAGGAAGCTAGCGATGAAGGCACAGATAGAAGGATAGAAACCGTAGGAGGGCAGTTTGGAAATTAAAGATTTATGCCAGACTCGATCGAAAGCCTTTGATATGTCAAGTGCAATGGCAAAGCTTTCGCCAAAGTCCCGAAAGGAGGATGACCAGGAGTCTGAAAGGTAGGTGAGAAGATCGCCAGTGGAGCGTCCCTGATGGAACCCATACTGACGATCGGAAAGAAGGTTGTGATAGGAAAGATGCCTTAAAATTTTTCTATTAAGAATTGACTCGAAAACTTTTGAAATACAGGACGTTAAAGCAATTGGACGATAGTTGGAGGGTTGGGAGTGGTCACCCTTCTTTGGGACTGGCTGAATGAGAGCAAACTTCCAGCAAGAAGGAAAGGTACAAGTTGACAGACAAAGGCGAAATAGTTTGCCTGGGCAGGGTGTAAGCACAGAAGCACAGTTTTTGAGAACAACAGGAGGGACCCCATCAGGCCCATATGCCTTGTTAGTACTGAGGCCAGTAATGGCAGAAAATACATCAACTGAAGAAATTTTAATGTCAGCCATGAGGAAGTCAGAGGGGGGGAAGTGATGGAGGAACAGCACCGGAATCGTCTAAGGTGGAATTGGAGGAGAAAGTCTGTGTGAAGAGATCTGCTTTATCAGTAGAAGAAATAGCTACAGAACCATCAGAGTAGAAAAGAGGAGGGAAGGATGATGAGGTAAAGTTGTTAGAAAGATTTTTGGCAAGGTGCCAGAAGGAGCGGGAAGAATTCGAGTTGGAGAGTTGAGAGCATTTAGTATGGACGAAATTATTTTTAGTAGAGCGAAGAACAGACTTAGCACGATTCCGGGCAGAAACGTAAAGATTATGTGATTCAGGGGTGGGTTGGCTCTGGTACCTTTTGTAGGCCTTCTCCTTGTTGCGGACAGCATTAGAACAAGCGTGTTTAAACCAAGGCTTTCTTGCGTTAGTCAAAGGATATGAGAAAGGAATGTATGCTTCCATGCCCGAGAGAATAACCTCCGTAATGCGCAAGGCACACTCAGATGGCTCACGGCCATGGAAGCAATAATCATTCCAGGGAAAATCAAAGAAGTACTGCCTGAGGGCCTCCCAGTCCGCTGCTCCAAAATGCCAGAGACGACGTTTCCCTGGAGGGTCCGCAGGCTGTACTGGAGCGATAGGACAGGTTAAGGTAATAAGGTTGTGATCGGAGGAGCCCAACGGAGAGAAAAGATTAACAGAGTAAGCAGAAGGATTAGTTGTGAGGAAGAGGTCAAGTATGTTGGAGCTCTCTCCAAGGCGGTCAGGGATACGGGTAGGGTGCTGTACAAGCTGCTCTAGGTCATTAAGGATAGAAAAGATGTAGGCTTGTTCACCAGGTGGATCCGTGAAAGGAGAGGAGAGCCAAAGGTGGTGGTGAACATTGAAATCTCCAAGAATGGAGATTTCAGAGAAAGGAGAAATGGACAGAATGTGTTCCATCGTAGAAGTAAGATAGTCGAAGAATTTTTGATAGTCAGTAGAATTAGGGGATAAGTAAACAGCACAGATATATTTAGTAAGAGAATGACAGGAAAGCCGAAGCCAGAGAGTGGAGAATTCAGAAGAATCAAGTTCAGGAACACGAGAGCAAGATAAGTCGTTGCGTATATATACACAACAGCCACCTTTGGCTTTGAAATGAGTATAGAGAACGTAGGAGGATACAGAAAAGGGTTTGCTGTCAGTTGCCTCAGACAGCTGAGTCTCCGTTAGAAAAAGAAGGTGAGGTTTAGAGGAGGAGAGGTGGTGCTCAACAGAGCGAAAGTTTGAGGAAAGGCCGCGAATGTTGCAGAAATGAAGAAGAAGAGAGTCAGACAGTGGTTCCAGGCACCTCGAGTCGTCACCGGGAGAGGGGCAGATGGCGGGGGCATTTATGGTCCCCCCCCCCTGGGGACTCCGAGGCTGGGTGAATTGACGCCATTTTGGTGAATTTTGAATAGGAAGTGTAGTGTGTACTGTGCATGTAGTTTGGTGAAGACAGAGAGAGAAATTTGTACTGGAGAGCATGCTGGCCTACTCTCTGTGTAACTGAGACACTGAAAAAGTTCACCAAAGGGGGATGGTCAGGAACTAGTCCTGAGGGCTGATGAAACGGGAGCTCCAGCACTCCCTGTCATCAGCTTTCCATCCACCTCGGGAGTACTGCCCTGCTCGACTGGTGCTACAGTCTATATATATACTGTATATTCTTTGGAAAAACCAAATTATGAAAATAAGCCCGGTAGTGGAAAGGGGATAGGGTGCAGGCAGCCAGGTGTCGGGGTTAAACAAGGAATCCCTTAGCATTCATTAACTCATGAACTTAGTTGCTAAATTTGCTGATTTTTAGCGACTGTAGCTCTAGCTGTTAGTGGTACTTCCAAGTAGCCTCACCCCCGCCAGTTCATTGTCGTTCAGTGGTGATGACGTACCATATGAGTCAGTGCCTGTGGCTCCTAGAGGTGATAGTGATAACAAGTCAACCTTGATTATGATGTCAGGGCTGCTGCGGTTTGTTAGTAGTGTTTTGGTCATAGTTTGGTTTCCTTAGGAATAAAAAACCTACCAAAAGCTATAATAACATCACCACAGGACGAAAATTTACAATAATCATACTACTGGTATATATATTTTTCCAAATTGTTATTACATTCCCATTTTTGGCATGGTCCATCCTATATTATTGGTTTTGAAATGAAATCATTATCTATAAAAACAAGGGAGTTATCCAAGGTTGAAGTTACACAAAATGAACTGTGATATCTGATGTTTTTAAGAAAATGAGCACTCGCTGGTATAATTATTACTTTTTTTCCCAATTTGTTATAACATTCACATTTTGAATGAATTCATTATTAATAAAAACAACGAATTTATCATTCGTTGAAGCTGCATAAACAGAAACAGAGATTTAGACACTTTAAAATAAATAACATCGTACTCTATGATACAATATTAAGTTTTCGAAATTTTTAATACATAATCATATTCAGCATCAATCACGCTTTGCTACTGTTTTTTTTTTTTTTTAATGATGTCTCTACAATAACAACAGAGATATTCTTGGTTGAAGTTTGATATTTAGTAACAAATTGTAACTGCAATTTCAGTTTTTAAAAACACCGTACTCAATGTTATAAAAGTAAGTTTCTCCAAATTTTGATAACATACCAATATTCAGCATGCCGCTGATTGTATTTTAGTCTTTGAATGAAGACTCTTGCTTTAAGGTCTGGTCCCCTCTATAAAATGGATGACTATGTAAAAGTGAAAATATCAAATTTCCAGAAAATACATCAGTATGTACAAGCAAATCTGGCTGTATCTCAGAAGAGCATGTTGCAATGCCAGCATAAGTCTAACTCACATATCAGTATCAAAATTGGAGATATGGTATTTGCTCGTTACTTTACGCGCACCTCTAAATTGGATGACAAATTTATGGGCCAACACCACGTGATATCTCAACAGGGTAACAAGTTTGAAATACAGGTATTGTCAACTAGAGATATCAAGTGGGTGCATGTGGGCGATCTTAAGTGTGCACCGAGAGGCCTGCTGTTGGAGGAGCCACTTCCACAACCTACATCTATTTCTCCTACTTCTCCTATTCCTCAATTTGTACCCACTGCACACACACCTTCTCCCCCCCCCCACAGCCAAGTTGCTTTCCAAACACAAACTTCCTGTCTCTTGGATATTCACCTTCTGATAATCATTCCCATTTATTCGAACTTATTTTATAGGTAAGGATTTTGAGGTCTACCTGTTGGCAGTGCTGACCCTAATAGGGTCCGGATTGGGTGAGGACGATGGAGGAGTACGTCCCGGGGCCTCAAGAGGTGAGGTAATGGTGACAGATGTAGTCTCTCTGAGCTACGATCTCGAGCCTCAGGCCGATGTAGCCATCGCCCTGCCGCACTATGCATATAAACTGGATGAGATACAGACCTTCCTATCGACCATTGTCGGTAATAACAAACCGAATGATTTGGTACCATCTTTATTTATCAGCTTGTTGGAAGCCTGACTATATTCAAATGCAGTTCTCTCACTTAAATGACACATTTTCTAGCCAGGCATCTGCAGATCGTTCACATGTAAATCGCGGTCTTTTTGACCTTAGGGGAGAAATTTTAAGTGGCTTGTTTGAAGCTGCAACAACTCGTGACCTCTCTAATTTCAAATCCGACATAGCTCAGTTAGCCGGTGCCCTTGAGTCTGAAAATCGAGTAATAAATGCTCAACACACTATGCTACAGAAGATCACAGCCCACTTAAATGATGTTACATACACTTTAAACAACTTCACAGGAATTCTAAAGAAGAGACTTTCAAAAATTAGCATTGTCTCCAAGCTCCTCATGTCAAACAACACATGGACAACCTGTAACTCTCCCAAGACTCTCTTCACTCCCGAGTCACTACCTCAGATTGTATTCTAGTTGATGCTGTCGGTGGCCATGTCACTGCAGACCTAGTACCAATCTCTGGTCTTCATTCTGTATTGGAATGGGCTCGCTCTACTTTTGACTTGTCTCCAGTGCTTTCATTTTCCTCTCTAGAATTCTACTCTCCAGTACCTGATGCCACCTTCCTCATTAAGGACATTGTCGTTCATATTCCTCTTCGTTCTACCATCACATTCGATCTCTTCCAAATTATTCGTTTTCCATTCCTGTTCAAAAATTCCTTATTGCTGACCTCTGTTTTCTCGGAGTATTTCCTCCGATCCCAAGATCGTCTCTCCATTCCTTCACATTCTAAAGTGGTCTCGACAAGTGTTCTTTCCCTACACCTGCTCTTGTCTTTGTGTGGCTATTTTTCCGAGTAGCGCCGCGCCCTGCGAGTCTGCCTTGGTTCGCAACCATTCTGTACACTCTGCCTGTTCCTTTATTCCGGCTCCTCAACTCCCAGTGCATCATGCTCGTATAAACCAAATCCAGTACTTCTTCACTGTCCCAGTCTCTGTCAGTGTCAGGTGTCCTGGAACTTCTGTTCGTTCAGTGCCTGCTACTGGTCTCTATATGGTGCCTGACTACTGTACAGTTTAATCAAAATTTGTCATTACGTACGCCACTCGTTATCATCATGCCGTATGCAATTACACATATGAAATCTTTCGACCCATGAACATGACTTCCAGACTCAAATTTGACAATCTATCCCTCACCTCTCCAAACTTGCGTATGTTGGACTTACCAGAGTGATTTTGTTATGGACAAGGTTTAATTGGCCTTCCGCCGTTTATAGATACATCCAGCCTTTGTGTTTCCCCCAGTGGCTATCTCTTTTACTGGATTAATTCTGACCATTTGTGCAGTGCATTGTTGTGTTAGAAAAATGGAAAACGGACTACATGAAATCCGCATCGCAACAAAGATAGTTCAGGCACCACAGGACGTTGAAGCTGACTGTAGTTAGTATCACTTCATATGACTGCTAAAAATGCCAAAAGAATCATATGACTAATGTGGAAAGTAACATGACAATTTGAAAGGTACAATGACAACACTTAATATAATTAAGTGATATGATGGAAAAGGATGATAGAAAAAAAATATGTGTGAGGATATCCAAACAACCCTTGTGTGGTTTTCTGTTGAAAGATCACTATTCCATGTATCATTATATTATTACAGCTGTAAAACTTAACTTCAGCTGTTGAGTGATGAAGAATGCTAATCTACATTATTACTAGATATACTATCTCCATTGTATACATATTACTGTTCCATTTATATATTACTGGATTTCTCACTCAACTCACATGACCATGTATTGTAAATACTGCATATCTTTTTTAATCCAACTACATACTGGTATATAGGAATATTATACCTTATAATTATTATCATTCCAAGTACTTAGAAACCTAGTTAATTTCGCTCTCCTCAAATATTCTTACTAAATAAATGCTTTGTAAAAAAATGGCTCATTGTGTCACGAGACATCATCTTCATCACCATCCGGACCTCCTTTCCCACCCTAGGGGAGGATGAGGAGTAGCAATGTCCAGACAGCCCAGATTTGCCAAGCCCAATGGGCCACACTTCCATTCACTCATCATTCAAGCCCCTGGAATCCTGGCTCTATCGGTTACACCAAAAACATCCACCACAATCTGTATCATCACATTGGCCTAACCCTTATCCGCCGGTTGACGTGTATGCATGACAGGATTCAGGGCACGCAGGGCCGCCGGTTGACTTGCTATACCGCACTCACCTTCCCACCACTGTTTGAGCACAGGACCATTTTCTGTGATACCTGTGGGGTAGGTAGGATCCACAGGTACCCCGCGGTTGTGCGGTTCAGTTTGTACTCGGCAGTGGTAGCGAGAGGAACCATGCCATCTTCCTTTACGTCATCCGATTCCGTTCCACCGCGTGAAGGGCCGATCGCCTCATCGACCCCCACTAAAGTCATGCCCTTTGTGCCAGGGAAAGGGCTTAGTGATAGTGCCATAGGACGTGCCCTAGACGAAACTGTGTCATCTATGACACTTAGTGAAAGTAAATTGTCAGAGGGTAAAGAGAGCTACCACGTGGAGAGCGAGCTCTCTCGCCCTTCAACCCCTACTCGCTCTCCGATGCCAGAGAGGGCTCTCCGACTTCTTCAGGAGGAAGGGACAGCCTTTGAGAACGATGATTTTGTTGATGGGGAGGTGCAAGATGACCCAGGAGATCAGGAAAGCGGCCGTGGACCTGGCGGACATCTGCGGAAAATTACACCACAAAGCCATTTCCCCCACACTCTCCCCGCCTGCTCACCAACGTAACTTCCTCCACCACTCCCCACACCTCAGCCTACCGCTTCAAGGGCAGAATTGCCTTAACCAGGCCCTTCAGGAGTAGTGTTTCCTAGACGGGAGCCACGTGGTGATATGCAGCGCCGAGCATTTTCTATGGAAAGTTCAGTGTCAGGTGAGCCATCACCCGCTTACTCCCCCATGTCTCCCTCTCCATCTTCCTCTCCCTCTCCTCCCCTCCCCCCTGCCCGTGGCCATGCACGTGGTCGTGCACGAGTGATGGAAAAATGCGGTGCAACTGCCAGACGGCCTGCTCTACCACATGTGCATAGAGTGGATACATTTGTGAGGGAGGATGGTGCCGGCTTTGAGCCATCTGTGCCGGCATTTGATGAGGAGGGTGCAGGTGTGCAGGAGGATGCACTTCCCTCCAGGCCCTGGACTATTAGCAGTCTACTCAAGGCCATTTTCACGACTGCAATTATGCAGTACCTGGTGGATGAAATAAATTTACACCAGGCCATGTGCGTGCATTGGCTGGACGTACCTGCAAGCAATAGCACGCACATGAGTGAATGGATACCTGTTGAGGTGGGGGAGATGTTTGTGTGGCTCACCCTGACCATGCTGATGGCGCATGTAAAAGAAAACATGTGCTCCACGACTACTGGTCGGTGGATGAACTCGTTGGCACACCTATCTTCGGCAGGTACATGGCCTGTGATAGGTACCTGGCAATCCTGAGGTTCCTACAATTCAATCGATATTACAGGCCTGCACCAAACGACAGGTTATGGAAAATAAGACCAATCCTGACAATGCTGAAAGAGTCATTCTCCAGGGTTTTCCGTCCATTCCAGAAAGTGGTTATTGACGAGTCGCTGGTGTTATTCAGGGGCAGGCTTGCATTTATTCAGTGTGTGCCATCAAAGCGTCACAGATTTGGCCTCAGATTCTTTGTGCTTTGTTACTGTTCAACTGGATATGTGCTGGATGTAATAGTTTACTCGGCAACAGATGTTGATATACCTAGCAATGATCATCATGGATTCTCTGCATCAGTAGTGGAAGTGCTGATGGAAAGGTATTTCAACAGGCACCACATTCTGTATACCGACAATTATTACACAGCCCCGGCATTGACAAAGTATTTGCTTGACCATGGTACTGGGTCCTGTGGAACTGTTAGGGCCAACAAAAAGAATTTCCCAATAATTCCGGGAAATACTTAGAAAGGAACCCTTCTGACATAGAAATGTGGGAACATGTTAGCCCTTCTCTGCATGACAAGAGACGGGTTAACATGTTGTCTACAGTTCATAAGGGTATGCTGGAGGAAACTGGTAAAACAGACTACAGGACCAGGGAACCCGTGGTAAAGCCAGATGCAGTCAACGATTACAATATCAACATGCGGCTGGTTGATAAATCGTACATGCAAATTGGTGAGGTCGACTGCCTACGTAAGTCCTGCAGGTGGTACAAGAAGGTGTTCTTACACCTTCTTGATATCGTTGTCCTGAACAGTTTCATACTGTTCAAGGAGCTTGTCAGGAAACCTCTCTCTTTACGAGAGTTTGAGAGAGAGCTGGCACGCGAACTCCTTGAGCAGTATTCAACTGCTCAGGTGACAGGTGCTAGGCAGGGGACAGCGGCTCCAGCTGTGCTTAATATTTCCGTCGGCACAAGATTGTGGAGATCGGAAGAACAGCAGCAAGTCTTCCGGCATAGAGGCGGTGCCACGTCTGCTGCACATCCAAAAGCTGTCCCGCAGCACGAAAAGAGACCTCGTACCAGTGTGCAGAATGCAAGGTCCCCCTATGCCCCAAATGCCTCTCAGAGTATCACTCCAAGCGTGAGTACTGAGCAGGTGTGTGGGGAATGTAAATGGTGTACAGCAATGCACAAGTTTGTGTATTTTCATAAATGAGTGAAAAGTGTGACAGTATGAGTGAAGTATAGTCAGTGCTAAGATGTATGTCATTTATAATAAGTTCTACAAGTGCATATAAGTTATTTATGGTAGGTGCAATACAGAAATTGATACTGTGTATTGGATATTGGTTAGAAAATTGGAAATATTTTGCGTTTGCTTACGTGTTACCTGAAAGAAAACCACTTGTGAGCGGGTCACAAAGAACAATACCTGCTTGCTATACCTAATTTATTTCACTCAATACTCAGGGAGATTGTGTCAAATATGAGCATCAGTGTATCTGTGATCTGAAGTACAAATAATGTTAGTTGTGTGAAACATTTATATGATTTTCACTATAAGCCTGATTAGTACAAAGCAGTCTGATTTACAGTACAAATAATTACCTCATACTCTATGATAATGCGTGAAAGAGCAACATTTACTTGTCAAAGTGTAATTATGCGTGATGGTGATCTACAGTGCAGTTCTAAGTGTCATAGTAAAGGAGAAATATGATTATTTATGGAAGAAATGAGAACAGAAAAACGAGGTAAAGGAGAAATATTCCTTACGGAAGAAGTGAGTACAGAAAAACGACGAGATATTTCCTTTTCCACACACCTACGGGGCATAGAGGCATAATGGAGTGGGCAGTAAATCCTTGGCTGAGCCACATGAACCGGGTGATGACTCATTTTCACGGCGGTGAGTAAGGAGTAGAAAAAACGAGTGGAATCTTCCGCATTCCATCTACGGACGCACGGGCAGTGTTACAATCCACTCCAGGCAATGCTGCCAACCCTAGCTGGCTGGGCCAAGGCCACAGCCAGTGGCTCGCGCTCGGAGCCGCGTGCCAAAACATGAAAAACCACTCGTCTTCAACTCTTCCTTACTCATCGACGGGACCACCTAGAGACCTCATGATACCTTCATTGGAAAGAGGAAGAGTTGGTGAGTCTTATGAAAGTTCATCTGAATCTCTAGCTATTATAAGCCGCGTTTTTGTCGTCCAAGCTGAGAGATCGGATTCGAAGCCATCTTCAGTGAAACCAGGCTGCCCTGTTTTTGTCGGCCAAAGTGATACGAAGCCGGCCCAAGCGTCTGTCATCGAAACCAAGACCGTCTTCGTATCTCACCCAAGCGTGGTCGGGAGCAGTCTTGCTGTAGTTTGGGGAGAGTGAGATTGGCCAGCAAGGGCATAAATGATAAATATAATGAAATTACCATTATGTACATAAAATCAGGGTGCAGGTGACTAATATTAACGACATATAGCGCCTGTTTAGCACAAATAACGGCTATATGTAAGTTGCATATTCGTCAAACGATCTTCTTCGGCGAACCCTTCTGTTTACTTGGCGATTGGCACGTAATTTTTCGGTTCTACGTATCCTGGCCTGTTTTTGCGGACAGAAACCAAGCGCCCCAAGACAGGCTTCGAATCCCAAGCTTCAGCTTGGACGACAAAAACACGCCTATAGTTTGTCAGATATAAGGGTTTGAAGACGTTGAGAGGCGGAAGAGAGAGTTATATGTAGAAAGAAAGAGAGAGGTGAAAAGATTAGTAAGAGAGAGTAAGAAGAGAGTGGATGAGGAATTTGGAAGGAATTTGAGTGTAAAATGGAGGGACTGTAAGAAAATGTTCTGGAAAGAGGTGAAAAGAGTAAGACAGGGTGAAAGTGAAGTTAGCAGGGGAGTGAAGGATAAAAATGGTAGATTACTAGTGGAGAAGGGAGAAAAAGTGAGCAGATGGAAAGAACACTTTAAGGAATTGTTGAACATAGAGGATGGAAGTACTGCGAGTATAAGAGATTCGGGAATGGCTGGGAGAAGGAGGAAGGTGAGAAGGCAGGAAGAAATCAGTAGGATAGAAGTTGTGGAAGCAATGAAGAAAGTTAAATCGGGGAAAACCCCAGGAATTGATGGAGTGTGTGGTGAAATGCTGAAGCATGGGGCAGAGATAGTAGTAGAATGCATGTGGAAGATGTGCAGAATGGCCTGGGAGGAAGGTAGAGTCCCGGAGGATTGGAAGTCAGTATAATTATTCCCTTGTACAAAGGAAAAGGGGAAAAAGAAGTGTGAAGTAATCATAGGGGCATTTGTCTTCTTAGTATAATAGGAAAAGTGTATGGTAGGATACTTATTGACAGAATTAGAGAAAGAACAGAGAAATTAGTTGGAGAAGAACAGGGAGGCTTTAGGAAGGGAAGAGGTTGTGTAGATCAGATATTCATTCTTAGATCTTTAGTGGAAAAGTTTCTAGAGAAGGGAAAGAAGTTGTATGCGGCTTTCATGGGTTTGAAGAAAGCATATGATAGGGTGGATAGACAAGGATTGTGGAAAGTGTTAAGAATATATGAAGTAGATGGGAAGTTGTTGAATGCTGTGAAGAGTATGTACGATGGTGCGAAGGCTGCAGTGCGTGTGGATGGTGAACTAAGTGAATTTTTCTCTTTGAAAGTTGGGTTGAAACAGGGATGTGTCATGTCTCCATGTTTGTTCAATTTGTACATGGATGGGGTAATAAAAGAGGTACAAGGTAGGGTAGTGGATGTTGGAGTGGCCCTGGTGAGAGAGGATGGTGTTTGGAAACTCTCTGTACTGTTGTTTGCAGATGATACTGTGTTGCTGAGTGAAGACGAAGGGGAGCTGCAAGGCTTGATGGATGAGTTTGGGAGAGTGTGTAAGAAACGGAATCTAAAGGTGAATGTAGGGAAGAGTAAAGTGATGGTCTTTGAGAGAGGTGAAGTCAGTGAATGTACAGCGAGGTTGGATGGTGAGGAATTGGAAAATGTGAGTACGTTTAAGTACTTGGGTAGTGTGATGAGTAAGGATGGAGGTTTGGAGGGTGAAGTGCTTGAAAGGGTACTGCAGGGAAGATAGGTTGCTGGTTCTTTGAAAGCAGTGATAAGAAACAGGGAAGTGAGCATGGAAGTGAAAAAGTTACTACACGACAGTATTGTGATACCAACTCTAACGTACGGAAGTGAAGCTTGGACGTTGTTGGAAGGACACAAGTCAAGAGTGAGAGCAGTGGAAATGAGTTATTTAAGAGGAGCCTGTGGAGTCACATGGAGAGACAGGCTGACGAATGAGGATATAAAGGAGCGTTGTGGTGTGGATGTGGATGTGATAGGAAGCGTTATGTGGAACACACTTAAGTGGTTTGACCATGTGAAGAGGATGGAGGGTGAAAGACTGACGAAGAGAGTGTATGTGAGTGAGGTGGAGGGGGGGAGAGGGAGGCCGAGGATGAGATG
This sequence comes from Coenobita brevimanus, assembly GCF_032717465.1. NCBI lineage: Eukaryota > Metazoa > Arthropoda > Malacostraca > Decapoda > Coenobitidae > Coenobita > Coenobita brevimanus. The sequence goes on from NC_136958.1 coordinate 20,715,740, forward strand.
GAGGGATGGGGTGGAGAGGTATATGAGAGAGGAGGATGTGAGTTGGGAGCAGGGCAGTGAAATGGCAGGGGACAGGGCGACTTGGAGGCGATTTGTTTGTGGCCACCCCAAGTGGGATTGAGGCGTCTGGCAATAGATACATAGATAGATAGTAAGGGTATTTGTTCCAAAATCTCGGAAATCGCCCGTAGGGAGGAGTGTGCGGTGGCCAGGATCCCCCCGGTGGCTATGGGCTAAATGTATCTGATTGAGTCAATCCGGACGTTGCGACGTTAAAAAGGAGTGCCAAATCCCTGATCAAGCACTTCTTCTCAAAACATTCATCCAGCCAACTCGATATCTTGTCAGTTCCCTAGCCTTACTGACTTCCAAACCTCTCTTCCTCACAGTCATCCACCAATTATCTCTCCACCTTCTCCTAGACCTACCTCGCCTCCTCCCTCCTTCAAATTCGCTCAGATATACCTTTTTCACCACTCTATTGTTATCTATTCTCACCACATGACCATACCATCTCAGTACACTCTCTTCGATTCTAGTGTCCATCGACTTCCTTACTCCACATCTTTCATGAATCACATTATTTCGTATCCTATCCACCCTCTGTACTCCACATACATTCCTCTGCAGTCCCATCTCCACTGTTCCTTACTGTACTCTTGACTTCTCATTTTCATGCCACACCAGAGTCTCACATCCATATGTTAAAGTTTGCACTAACATTCCTGCATGTAAGCCTCGTGCAGCTGCAACACTCAAGCCTCTATTTCTTATCAAGGCCTTCATTGCACCAGCAACTTTTCTTCCTTTTGTCACTCTACTTTCAACTTCTTTTGCACATTTTTCCTCTCTTTTCTATCACTGTACCCAGGTATTTGAACTCTCTCGCTAATTCCAGTCTCTCTCCATTCACTGTAATACCGCACTGGGAGTTACCTTTTCTCTCAATAACTATCACTTTACTCATTTCTACATTTACTCTCAAGGCACGACGCTCGTAGACATCAGCAAAACTCTGCACCTACCTACCAAGTTCTTGTCCAGTACTTGCAAGCAGTACTGCATCATCAGCATACAACAAATTTGAGATATTCCATTCATCACCGTTCATTACCAACGCCATCCCTCTCTCCGTTACTCGTGTTTTACTTCTCTCATCACCCCAACCATATATAAAGTATAATGAAGAACCATGGGAACATCAAACAACCTTGTCGCACGCCAACACCGGTCGTGAACCATTCACTTAGACGCTCGTTAACCCTTACACATGCTTCACTACCATCATAAAATCTCGTGACGGCACCTAGCAGCTTACCATCTACACCGTACATGCGCAAAACTTTCCACAGTCCTTCTCTGTCCACTTTGTCGTATGTTTTTTCCAGATTCATGAATGCCATAAACACCTTATGGTCCTTCTCACAAGTCCTCTCTGCTATTTGTCTCACTGCAAATATTTGATCCACACATCTTCTACCACTCTTAAAGCCACCTGTTCATCATTCACCAGGACTTCTGATATCTCATTTACCTTCTTTATAATAACTCTTCCATATAGCTTCCTTACCACACTCAGTAAACTTAAGCCACGATAATTCTTGCACTCACTTTGCTCACCTTCATTTTTGTACAGGGGTACAATCACAGCCTTTTTCCACTCAGCAGGCACAGTTTCACTCATCCGTGCCTTCTTACATATCTCCAACAAGCACTTCATTCCTCTCTTTCCACTACACTTTTGCATATCTGCATAACCTCATCAACCCCAGCTGCATTCCCATTTTTCAGCTGTTCGTGGCACTCTTCACCTATACGAGTGTCACGTCTCCTTGGACTGCATTCCTTCTCTTCACACCCCCGAAACCAATCATGTTTACAACCGTTCTGCTCTCTCTATTCCCATTCATCAGGTTTTCAAAATATTCTTTCCATCTGGACCTTACTTCATCCTCATGGGTTAATAATCTACCACATGCATCCTTCACACCATCACATTTCTTTCCACTTTCACTTCTATTGTACATATCTGCAGCTCTTTCCAGAATAACTTCCTATTTTCAGAGTAGTTCGCATTCGTTTTTCTTCCTATATCATCATTTACCTCCTTCTTTTTCATCTTCACTAGTCCCTTTACATGCTTCTTGCTCTCAGTATATTCAGTTCTTATTTCAACTGAACCCCTGTCCTGTAACCACTTTAGCTACTTCTTTCTCTTTTCCTCCACCGCTCTCTTAACCTCCTCATCGCACCATGTCGTACCTTCCTTCTTTGTTGTTATTATTGCCACACCTCACACCGCTCGAGCATTCCTGACTAAGCAATCCCCATATGCATTCCACAGGCTGTCCAGATCCATTTCATTCCATTTCACTGATTCTTTCTCCTTCTCTGCTTTGGTCCTGTAATCATCTTCCATTTCTTTGATCCTCAGCTTCTCAACTTTCAGTCTTTCTCCATGACTGCTTCTCTCTCTCCTGATCCACCTCACTCCTCTCAGCTTGATCTTGCATATCACAATCATATGATTTGACAGACCTCCACATCGTCCTCTCACGGCCCTCGTATCAGCAACCATTCCCACTATCGACCTCTGTACGAGCACGTAATCAATCAGGCTTCTTTCAACACCATTTTAATTATACGGGGGAGTATTGTAACCACATTACGTAACCATACCTTGTAACCCCATTCTATGTAACTATACCTTGTAACCATATTTTATACCGTAATCATACACTGATAATCTCTTGAACTTGCAAACTTAAACTAACAGTGTATAAATTAACAGTATAAGTATTTAGAAGTGGGTGCCTACGTGACAATTAGTGCATGTATCAACAACGTTCGAAGAATGCTAACACCTGCAAAACGCCCTCCAAGCCGGCTCCCCGCATTGCTCTCGCAGTGGGCAGTTGAGGAGCTGGCCTAGTAGAACGGATTGGACCTGTGTTGTTTTCTTCAAATAAATTCCCGTTGAAACTACATCAAGACCTCTGGATTACTACTAACTGGGGATACGACAGGGGTGGAACAAATGACAGAAGCCAGGACTCATTCTTACTTTACTCCCACGTCCATGTTGAAGGGTTCGGATATGCTTCCACCTATGGACACTTGAGAGCAATCATACTGTCATGCAGGCTCTTCAGAATGGTAAGAAATTTCTTTGCAACTCCAAATTTTGAAGGAGCATCAAATAAAAGTTCTCTCTTGAGAGTGTCAAATGCTTTTGCAAGATCGATGAATGCAATATTAAGTCTGGTCTTGGCATTTTTCTTGTATCTGTCAGGCAAAAAAAAAAAAAATGAATTTCACCAGCGCTTCGTTACTCTCCAAATCCACATTGTAATTCGGGAAGTGTTGCCTTCGATATTTAGTACTTTGCTAGCATTCTCAAAAAGGGAGATATCTCTACTGTTATTACAATTTAAGTGACCCCCTTCCTTCTTGTAAATGGTTACAATATCAGAAGTATGCCATTCAGATGGAATTCGTTCTTGGTGCTAGATAGTAAGAGATCATGGAGGTGCTGGTGGAGCAACTGGCCACCCTCTTTCGTTAATTCGGATGGTATGCCATCAGGGCCAGGGCTTTGTTATGTTTTAGAGACTGAATGGCCTGAACAGAGACTGCAAGTGTAGGTGAAGCATTGAGATCTGTCGCTTGAGGATCATTTGGGATGTTATCAAGGATATTGTGCTCCTTCAGGATTTTTCTATTCAGAAAGGTATTGCAGTGTTATGCCCATCTTTCTATGAATGTCTGCTTGTCTTTCAGGAGCGCTCCTTTGGTTGATCGAATCGGGAGTTATGTTGTGTTTTGTTGGCCCATTGACAGTTTTTAGGGACTTGTAGAACCCACGTTGGTCATGAATATCAGTCAGACCTTGTAGCTCTTTTGCTTGCTCATATTTTGTTCTCCATGTCACATAGTTCTCGCTGGGTTTCACTTCTGAGATTCTGGAATTCCTTTTTTAGGGTCAAGGAGCTAGGATGAACCAACCAGTTGTCATGTGCTCTATTCTACATTGCAAGATTATATATCCCCTCAGCATTTTCATCAAACCAGCATTTATGGTGGCGAGTGGGGAATTCTGGGGTCTCCTGAGCAGTGCTTGGTAGCAATGCTTTAACAGTCAGTCACTCTGCCTTTAGGTTTGTTGCATTGTTTTGGGGGCCAAGTGGCGAACATTGAGAAAGCTTGCCTGCAACGGTGCAGCAGAATGTGTGAAAAGTTGCTGCATCCTTTTACCACAGTCTATCGTCTTGGAGGATGGCCTTTCTGAACATTTGTTTAGTTGCAGTTTGGTGAGTATAAGGTTATGGTCTGTTTAGCACTCGGCACCTCTTATATCTTGGGATAGCCTATAATAATTTCTGTTCAGTCTCGCTGCCCTACAATACCATAATCAATTAGATGCCAGTGTCTAGATCGTGGGTGCATCCATGTGGTTTTGTGTTTATTATTAAGTTGGAAAATGATGTTGGTGTTTCCCTGAACGTTGTTCATGTTGCCAACAATATGGCAGGCTATAACACCTTACAATAGGTGATTATCTTCTCCTCCTCTGGCATTAAATTCTCCAGGCAGAATGAGTATGTCATTTTTTTGGAGAAACTCATGCAGTAGCTCTTGATATCTCTAAAGCTTTCGACAGAGTATGGCACCATTCCCTGCTGTCCAAACTCCCTTGCTATGGACTAACGTCTTTTGTTCCTTTGATTTCTTCTTATCTTAGTGACAGGAAAATAAGAGTAAAAGTAGATTATGTATATTCGAATTTCCATTCAATTAACGCCGGCGTGCCACAGGGATCAGTTCTGGCGCCAACCCTATTTCTGGTTCATATTAATGATCTCTTATCTGTCACTCACAATCCCATTCACTCATATGCAGATGACTCAACACTACTTAGTTCATTCACACTTAGACATCCATTTACAAAGTCTAATATCTCTACCTCTCAACTCAATACAGCCATCTCCATAAATCAAGATCTATCTACAATCAGTGAATGGGGACAAAACAACCTTGTCTCTTTTAATCCTAGTAAAACTAAATATATACAGTTTATTAATAGACAGATATTGCCAGATTCGTACATTACCTTCAGTGCTACTAATATTCCCATCTCCAAAAGCATTGAAATTCTTGGTGTCTCACTTAACAGTGCCCTCAGCTGGACCTCTCATGTCAGATCACTTGCTAAAACCGCCTCAAAGAAACTTGGATTATTGTACAGAGTCCGTAACTTCTTCGCCGATGAGCAGTTAGCTATAATTTATAAGAGTCATGTGCGCTCTCAGCTTGAATATTGCTCACCCTTGTGGAATGGTTGTGGAGAGGTTACATTAAGACAACTAGACAAAATTCAGAATAAAGCTGTTAGAATCATTAACAACCCTGCCATTACATATAAACTACCTCCCCTGCAAATAAGAAGGAATGTTGCCTCCCTTGCATGATTTTACAGATATTTTTTTGGCAAATGCTCAGACGAAGTTGCGTCCATGGTGCCACCTCTCCATGCCATCCCTCGTGCTACACGGGCATCTGGTAGCGCTCATGACTGGAATGTCACTCAACCACATTGCAGAACTTCTGCCTATCAGAATTCTTTCATTCCCCGAACTGCATCTCTCTGGAACTCGCTTCCCCAGAGTTGTTTTCCTCCAAATTTCAACCTACAACTGTTCAAGTCTAACTGTTACAGATATTTTATGAACAGAGGACACCAGTAATCTGGTGTATGGATTATTTTTTTTCTCCATTTGTTTTTTCTTCCTCCGTTCTGTTATTAAAAAAAAAAAAAAAAAAAATGTGGTACTTAGCGAATGGCACCATCCTGACAGCCATAGAAGGAATCTTTGACAGTGTCCTCAGGGTCAAGCATTGAGGTATGGGCACTTAGAAAGTGATATGTGCCTGGACATTCAGCCTCTCAGATTTACGGAAAGGGTGCAAAGCCAATACCATGGTTTGTTCTTACATTGTCTGGGTATTCCCTTCAGAAACAGGTATATATACACTTCTGCTTCTGTTAGGTTGCCCTTTCCTGAAATGTGAGTCTTACATACGGCAGCAATGTCAGTTTTATATCGTTTCACTTCATGAGCTACAAGGGCAGTCCTATGGAATAGTTATATTTCCTGGTCGGTATCAAGCAAGATTTGTGTAATCCAGATAGCAAGAGTCAGAGGGATTCTTTTGTTTTTTATATCACAATGTGGGATGCCTTGACAGACAAGGTTTTCTGTCCAGGTGGTGTGGAGCAGCAAATGTTTAGCCTACCTTTTATAAAACCCTCCCCATCAGGGCTAAGCAGTTGGGCATCCATTTCCACCTGCTTAGTCGCACTGGATGCTGCCGAAAGCATGACTTGTTCCTATGATTTCATGCCAGTGACCTCTGGTGCTATCGCTGTGCAGGACTCAAGCTAGTTACTTCCACCTACATCCATGAACTCTCACCATTTCCCTATCCTATCATCACAGGTCTTTTTGATTTGCATGAAATAGCAATGGGCTTGCACAATGACTGGATTTAATGTGATGGTGAGGATGAGCAGTCCTTACCACCACATGACTTGATCCTTATCAGCCTGTGATAGTGACATAAAGATTCATGACACCCATCCACTGACCAAGGTTGCAGGAGTCTGCCAAGAGTTCTGTCCGTTGACCCCCACTTTTCGTGGGACTCCGCTCACGGATTTTTTGTTCGTAGTTTACTCTTGTAACTGTAACCCATCCAAGGATAATTCACAAAGCAGTGGGCCTGAGAACACTTATTCTGACCAGTCAGTGATGACCCCTCCAGCATGATTAATTCTGTCCATCTGCTGAGCCGAGGGATCTCCCCACACTGGTACAGCCCACCAGATTTACAGGATACACAAGCCCTCCACCACAACAAGGTGGTATATATATGTAAATGGTAGCCTAAACCTGAGTGAGTTCAAAGGTGGCTGGATGCGTGGTAGGCAGGGCAAGAAGAAGGGGACAGAAATGGTAAATAAGTGCATGACAAAGAGAGATATGGAAGCTGATGAGGCAGGGGAACTGACAAATCAAACTGTCTGGTTGAATTCTGTACAGAGGACCAGGGTTTCGCACCATGTTTAACATGACAGTCGTCAGATTGCGGTATGTTTATATATTGGTTTGTTTGTTTCCCTGTTTTAACAGTCTGATGGACACAGGATTCCATGAGCCTGAATAGTGAATGAATGGATGTGTGGCCCACTCATTTGGACAAACCTTGATTAGTGGCTCATTTGTTCAGGGTGTTTCTAGCTCTCTGAAACATACCTCACCCCTCTCTATGGTGGGAAGGTAGGTCTTGGTGATGATGATTATGATAATGATATCAATCGATCAATCAAACAATGGATGAAACAACCAATTAATCTATAGACAGATGAAGAGGTAGACAGATAGACAGACAGACTGGCAGACAAACAGACAAATATGACTGCGGGGAAGTATGTAAACTGATGAGCTTCCTGAGCAGTAACTGACCGTCTCCCTGGAGCCGTGCGTGCTGTGTGTAAGGTATCGATGCCTGATCAGCACCACTACCACGACCACCACCACCACCATGCCGCTTCCCAGTCCCGCCGCCACAATGATCATGGTGGGTGACAGTGACATCAGCATCTCCCAGGCATCATCCTCCGGCCCGTCCATATCGCCACCGCCGCCACCACCTCCTTCATCCTCCACCGGGGCGCGATCCCTCAGGCCAGGTGGCATCCCTGCATTGTAGAGGTAAATCACGTCACACTTATTGCTCTAATCCATAATAAAGCATATTCAGTTCATGATGAAGTTATGTAAAAAAAAATAAATAAAAAACTCACTGATTTACTATTAACCTGGTCCCTTCTCATAACCCGCCCCAAGCAAATGGGAACTATTTTCATGGAACACTGAATTAATGTCAAAATCTAAATAACTGTTACTACCTTCACCAAGAGAAAGCTACTCCAGAATGAAGAGATTAGTCTGGAGATGGAAACACTATAATAAAACCATGCTTACATGATACTAATCATATTACGAAAATGCTGTGGTGGATTGTGTGTTAAAGTTGTTTGGTATTAAACTAAACAAATTAACATCTTTAGGGACGTAGACGCGTATAAGCTTCCGCCACTGTTAATGAAAAGGAGTCACGATAAGGGATATTAACACTTTTGTGAGTTAGCACTAATTTAATCGTTAACTGTTTGGCTGAATGGTTATAAATTTTGAAAAGCCGATTCTCGTCATGTTCTCTCTTCAATGAACTGAGTAGAGGCAACTGGGCAGAATACTGTGCACTAACGCATCAGCTGAAAAGCGGGAAATCGTTCCAGCAGTCATTCTGGAGCTGTCTTCTGGGCAGGGAGGTGCGGCCCTTTCACCAGGGTGCCAATTGTCTTGTGCACCGGAGTTAAAAACTACCTTAGCACTGCTCTAACGCCTATTTATTTTCATATTATAATATATCTAAATGATCCATATATAATTGGTGAATAATTAGACAATTATTATATGGGACATGACACACTTATGGAAACGCCGAAAACACTTTTGTTATTGCAACAGGTATGCACCAAGTGCGCTTTACAAAAAAAAAAATATATATATATATATATATATATATATATATATATATATATATATATATATATTGGAAACGCCGAAAACACTTTTGTTATTGCAACAGGTATGCACCAAGTGCGCTTTACAAAAAAAAAAATATATATATATATATATATATATCTTCCAAACTACATACGATGTCAACATGCAGTTGGCTCCATTCCCTTTCTAAAGGGTTGTATGATACTGTACGATTGTACATACTTATACCTAATCTCTGCGGGCAAAAAATCAAAACTAAACGGCCATCGGAGGTGCAAAATTATATTTAAACGCCTTTATTACCCCCATGCTTTTACTATTTACAGTATTAAATATGCTGTCATCGTGGACAGCAGGTTCCACACATCGTATACATACCCAGTGAATAACACTACTATCGTAATCGTATGGGCTACGTTGTACATCAATAAAATTGGCCAAAAACACTGTAGAGATGAAATCTGGCAGCGCCGAGACAGCGTACGTAATTATGTTGCAAACATCGAGCTGGTTTCATTCTCTTTCTAGAGGGCAATACTTTATATACTATGCAGGCATAAAAATACCACTTTCCCGTGTTTCACCAGAGAGAGGGGAGAGGGGGGGGGAATGGAAAAATGAATTCCCCCAGCTAGACTTAGATCGACCATATAGCCCCGCTAGGTGGCGAGAGAGCGCTACCTCTCCCAGCAGAGCAGCTTCCCGGGCGGGGCCAAGAACTCTCGACCCTTCGGTCTTGAGTTAAATGCTCTACCACTGAGCCACCCTCCCCCTACGAGAGAGAGAGAGAGAGAGAGAGAGAGAGAGAATAATGTTTTGGTCATGGATGGCAAAGAGTGCTGTTCAAACCTATCACGCTCCCTTATTATTTCCGGTATAAATTTGGGGTTACTTTCATGCTTTAACTATTGAAATTTCCTATTCATCCGTATCCTGTTCATAAGAATAATTCCAGTCGCGGAAAAAAAAAAAAAAAGATGATTACCTTGCTAGAGGTGGATCTCAGTGACATTTTTCGAAATTCAATTTCTCTTGTTCTTATAAGGATATAAACTTCTAGGTTGCTTTATAATCTCCGTAGAACCTATTACTTTACGAGTCTATAATAGAAAACACACTTTTCACAAGTCTGTAGGTAAAAACCAGCTGAGGGTAGTGTGCATGAACATTTCGCACTCATTTTTTTTTCCTAATATTTTCTTAACTCCTATACAGTAGCTCCCGAAAAACTAGGATTTATCTCATTTGTGTTTGCTGCATCGTGGTCAGAGGTATTTCTTTGTTTATGCACACAGATCAGTTAGTGGGGGTACAGGAAGGGAGGGAACGTAGGACTATGCCGAGGTTTTGCAAAGCAAAATATGAAACAGACAGCATCACCATATTAGAAGCGGTTCTTAGTGACATTATTCAAATTCAGTTTCTCTGGTTCTGATTATGAAAAAAAAAAAAAAAAAATCCTAGTTTGTTTCATACCCTTTCCAGTGAGTTGTACTTTACAACTGTGAAAAAAAAAAAAAAAAAAATCTTTAGCTGAAAACCAGGTAAGAGTACAGTACGATATGTATGAATATAACTCACGCAGCATTATTAAAAACTGTTTTAGCTCTCGAACGAGTGGATTTATCTCATTTCTGTTTGCTACACTGTGCACAGAGGCAATATTTATTACTCTCCGTGCCAGATCTTTGCACATGCCGGTACATCAATTTGTGACGATATAAGAAGAGTGGAGATGAAAGTTAGTGATATTCCGTGGATTTTAGTTATACTTGTCGGAATAGTTTTTATGTATCTTCTTATTGTATTTCTGCGGCATCCACATGAATATTCACCAATTCTCTCGTCTCATGACGTGGGTTTCATAACGATATAACTAAATTTAAGTCCGAAAACGCTTGGCAAAAAAAGCTCTGAAAATTAGTTCTTGGACGGCATGTCCGTGGCAGACACCAACGTACATTGAACCTTGGCACAAACTAAAAGGTGTTAAGAGCTTCATCATTTCCGGACAGAATGTTAATGATATAGTTTTTAAACAAATTACTGCCCTGAGATTTTTCTTAGCTGAATATAAGAGTCTGACAGTGCCTTGCACAGATTAGCTGTGCTATTGTGGTAATAAATTGACAGCCAATTTTTTAAGGGTTCGGTAAGATATGACTTTACGCACCAGGATAGAACTGCATGGAGCAAATATAAATTATATAAAAATAATCGTGCTGATGGAGGGAATCATGAAGTTCAATTATTTTTCCTTGACCCCTTCAGCCTGTGAGCCATGTATATGCATGTTCTCGCCCAGAGATTGAAATGAACTTTTACGGATTTTCAGCGGTGAAGAGGTTAGATATAGCCTTCATTATCGCCTTCAGAATGAGAAGTCTTTAAGCTGAATGTAATCGTCTGGATGCAGCGAGAATGAATTATAAGAAGACAATATCAGAATCTAGGGAGTAAGTCATTCTTTGGCATCATTAACCTAAGATCGGCATCTTCAAGAAAGAAAAAAAAAAAACTCTGCTTTCTTTAACCCAACAGATTTATTGATTCCTGGGTCTTTTGCGACCTAGGCGAGTTTCTGAGTTCATCACTCCATCTACTGTATAGTTATTTTTTTCCCTCAAGGTTGACAAAGACTCTTAGTCTCTTTCACCTCCGTTAAGAGTTAAACGCAGTGAGAGCTGGAAGATAAATCTGACTAGTAACAAAGCATTATCATTCTTATCTCATGAATAAGCTAATCGAATATCTTGCTCGACCACTTTGTATTCAAGTTCCATCAGGTAATAACAAATGAATGTAGTTCTCTTTACTTACTGTATTTCTTCCCTTTATTGCGTCTCCGGACGATCACTGTTACCCCAGTCGTTGCCTGTATTAAACCATTTACGACAGACACGACCCACCGTAACCACTTCTAATAGGTTACTGCGTCTTGTCCTAGAAAGTCTTGTTCTTATTCCTTCACTTCATATCTAAATGTTATCTCCTCCATTTCCCTCTTAGCACTAGTAAATTTATATCCATTTTGTTCTTTATTCAAAGGTTAAATATTTTTGGATAGGAATAGCACACTGAATGATTTTCGTTCTTTTTTTCTTTTTCTTTTTGAGAAGTAAGTGCAGTGAGTTTCCACATTGTTTCTCTGTTTTATGAAAGCATTCCACCCATCTCTGCTGTCGTGTAACTTTGTGATTATGACCAAAAAAGTCTGCACTAACTGTACCCGCCAGCAGATTATATAAACTACACAGTTCAAGCTAGCAATTTATCTCCTATTTTTACTTCACTGGATGCTGCTAGAGAGAAGTGCCGTCGCACGGTGGCACTGACAACTGGGCGGCTCTGCTGCCTGGCTACGCAAATGCCTCTAAACTCACTCCCCATCCCCTGAAAAGGGGATGGTGACTGCAGTCTACTGGGTTCGTATTTTGGATAAACCTGGGGTTACAGCAACTACTACTCATATTACTACTGCTGCTTCAAGGGACAAAGCCACCATGGAAAACCTTTACTTCGAAGTGCTACCTCTCAGCTGAACAGTGTTGACTGTTGGTCATCATCATCATTATCAACCTCATCATCATCATCATCATCATCATCATCATCATCAGTAGTCAGTCTACTGCAGGAGAAGACCCCTCCAACCTCTCTCCAGTTTGACAAATTTGCAAGGAAAAAATACGTCGTTATCTTACTGAAGGTGTAAAAATTATTGTTTTCATAACATTGTCATCAACTCCTTTATATATTACTTGTTAAACTCGAAAAATATATTGGTGTAGTTCCTCGACCAGTTCAGTACAGGAACCTACGTCATTAGGTGATCTAAAACAAAACAAAAAAATACGACCAAATTTTACAAAAACGTGATGCAGATTTCATTCATGTGAAACCATATCAAAGACTACATAGATTAGCTTGGCACTGTCATTCACATTCACCGTAAGATAATATAATTCTATGATAAACTTTGAAAAACTAATTTCTGAGAGATCATCCATCACTTTCTGACAATAGCCCGTAGAGCCTGTAGGTAAACTAAGCCTAACCTTGCCCTCCTCTTGCGTTAATGTGTAATGACCAGATTATCCATCGATCTATATAACCCAGAATGTAAACTACGTGGCGATTCATAGTTGGTGTGTCAAGTATATATTACTGAGCAAAAGTATCAGGTTGGCCTAAGCTTCCCTAAGAAACTGGACTCATCAAAATTTCATCCGTAAAATTCTGTCCTCGTCAGTGTACATTCGATGTAAAACAATCTCATACTTTATTCCAATAACAAAAGCATAGTAATATGAAGAAAAACAACTCCCCTTAGCCTTGACGAAACCATTCCTTTCCCGAACACACAAAGTTATCCCGCTGACAGCCTCGTCCCTACACGATATCAGTGACATAAAAGTTTCCTCTGCCCCTCGGGTAAGGAAGTCAAGTACCTGAGCCAAGAGTCATCGCAAGTCGTAAAAGAACAAAAGTTTCCCCGGGCCATATACTTGTGTGAGACTGCGGCAAGTTAAAAGTTTCTAATTAATGGGGAAAATCCACTGATGCAGCATGCAGTTGCAAATGATGCAGAAAATTTATCATATTTACGTCAATATGGGATTACAACGTAAGTCTCCTCTGCCTTATTTTCATCTTGATAAAATTGTCTGACGTTTGTCCGAGTAGAACACGAGAACTGTCCCGATCATTATAAGGTTAAGCAATGATAAATACTAAATAGGTTAATTAAAAAAAAAAAATACAAACTGGAAAATGACATTAATACTAAGCAGGCGAAAGAAAGGCAACGGTACCTCGCAAAGGAAAAAGGGAAAAATAATCCCCTGACAAAAGGCAAAAGGACATTAACACTAGATACACAAGTCATAGATCAAATTAATAGTTTTATTTAGATAAACTCCAATGCGTTTCTATTGATGTTTTAGTTTTTAGCAAGAAGGAAGTTTAAATATTTTTTAAAGGAATGACCTAGGCTGATGGAAATAGGCCAGATCATCCCACGGGAAAAAAATAAGAAGCAGAAAGAAATTAGTACTACAAAGACACCAGACAAAAATCAGCGTAACAATGATAAATTACTGTGTATTTCTCTTGATGCAGGAGATTTAGCAAGAAGGAAGTTTAGGTGTCTCTTAAGGGAATGATCTTGACTGGTGGTGCCGCCCTCCAAGCCTCCGCCTGGTGCTGCAGCCTGAGTGGCGGTGATCTGTCAGCGGGAAGGCACAGTTTGTGGCCCAAATGGGGACATTACGCGAGGGTGCCACTGTGGCCCTTTCCAGCGCTGCCAACACCTCAGACCCACACTACAACACCACATCCACTGCCATCGCGACCACTTAAACAGCACAGCCACTACCACCTCCACCACTACCCTAACACCACAACCACTAGTAACATCGAAACTCCACCATTACATCTACTATCATCATGATTCACGATTCAAACAAAACAACCACACCACACCCACTACCATCACTACACACAATTACTATTACCAACTTTCCTAGTCTTCGATCGAAGGATGTTATTTTACAGTTTGTTCTGCTGCGGAACTTCTTGCTATATATTCTGGTTACTACCATGATGTCTACACGCAACTTTGCAGCGAGATGTATCTGACTGCAGAGGTTAAGCTTGATAACACTACTGAAGGATTATCTTGACTCAAAGGGCGTTGATTTCCGTTTTTTTTTTTTTTTTTTTCAAATCCTTTCTATCTACTGCACTTTCCTAATTTGCTCTGGCTACTTTCATGACGTCTACATTCAGTTCAGCACTGAGACCTCTGTGACTGAAGAAGTTAAGCCTGACAGTTCAGCAACACTGCAGGATTGCACTTGCTGTCCGTACTATTAAATTTCTGCAACTTTTCAAACGACATTCAGAGTTCTGTATGCCACCACATTTTAGCATACTTTTCCCCATCAGCATAACATTACTACATATATACCTACTGCACAAAAGAATCAATGAACACAGGACAGAAATAAACTTGAGACCAATAAAACAAGTTACAGCTGTAGCTGAGTCGACTTGCGAGATCCCCTGAGACGAGACGCAGGCTATTCACTTAAACTCAGGATGTCCAATGTCCTATCTATCTAGCCTCTCCCACCACACGGCCACATCTCACACATGACCCCTGTGCCTCCATACACAACTTTCTTATCTCATCTAGGTTAGGATACCCAATCAAAGCCACATATGCAACGGGGGAAGAAGGGAAGTACTGAATGTATAATGTAGAAATGAATCTAGAAGTGAACCGTGTGTGTGTGTGTGTGTGTGTGTGTGTGTGTGTGTGTGTGTGTGTGTGTGTGTGTGTGTGTGTGTGTTAGAGAGAGAGAGAGAGAGAGAGAGAGAGAGATCTGTGATGGTAAATTTGTAGTTTGATATAGGAAACATGACAACGTGTAACACCCTCATCACGGTAACGTTTTCTTTTCTTAATTCTTGATATCGAGGTTTGATTAAATAGTACTAAGTCCATAGAAAACAAGTTCCACTGCTGTTATCAGTATAATAGTTTACTTTTGCCTGTGCTGGACGACGTCATGTTAATAAGACCAACGGGAGCTTTTGTTGTTCGAAAAATCATTGCAATAAACCTTTACTACACTGAGACCTATCATGCAGCATCCATTTTCACGTGCTCTACTCTTATGGTTCCTTCCCACTCATAACGAAACTTTCAGCACATCAAATATATTTCTTTGTCCCCCACGCCCATTAGCACCCCCTCCTCCCTCCCACCAAACTTCGTATCTTGGATGGCATTTTTAATAGTCCTTCACTAGACTCAGGCCACTAACTTTTCATCCATTGTCACCATATACTTCCCTGGTCCAACCCCACCACCAATCACATTCCAACCCATCCCTCTTATTGCTCTTTTTTTTTTTCTTTCTTTTTTACCTCCCCCCACCCCCATGACAGGCTTCATGGCGGGACGCAGGCCACGGAGTCAACGAACGCGCTCTTTATATTAACCTATGCTGATGCTGGGCGATGTTATTCAGTTGCGAGGGACACGCATCTCCTATGAGGGCGTTAGACAGAGGATATATATATATATATATATATATATATATATATATATATATATATATATATATATATATATATATATATATATATATATATACAATATGTTTTTTTTATGCGAGGAAGAAGCAACCAAAGGCCACGAGCCTGCAATAACTGTTCCCTCCAGCAGAAAAACAAAATACAAGAGAGAGCCAAATTCAAGATCCCATCATTTCGAGATGCCTGGACACACTGCGTTTGAAAGACTGGAGATCATAGGAAGCAGGAAATACAGACAGAGGGAGACAGTTCCAAAGCTGACCTGTTGCATAAATGAAGGACTGGGAGTAACGGTTAACTCTTGCATTAGAGAGTTGGACAGAAAAGGGATGAGAGTTTGCTGCTAGACAGGTGCTACGCGCCCGTCGTAGAGGTGGAGGAATACATGCAGACAGTTCAGAGGAGCAGTGACCATTGAAGTAGCGATAGAAAAGAGATAAAGATGCAACAGTGTGGCGAAGAGACAGAGGTTGAAGGGAGTCAGTAAGAGGAGGAGAGTTAATGAGACGAGTAGCCTTTGACTCCACCCTGAGAAGAACTGTATGTGGAGAACCTCCCCACACATGAGAGTTGTACTCCACACACTGGCGGATAAAACCCGTGTATAGAGTCAACAATTATGCAGGGGTAAAGAAGGAACGGAGTCGGCTTAGCACACCTAATCTCTTAGAAGCAGGTTTTACAAGAGATGTAATATGATCTTTCCAAGACAAGTCCCGAGTAAATGAAACCCCAAGCAAGTTCAAGGATGATGCAGGATTAAGCTGAATATTATTAAACATTAGTGGGTACACCTGTGGAAGATTTTGTTGGGTTGATAGGTGTAAGAACTGAGTCTTTGATGCATTAAAAACAACAAGATTATTTTTACTCCAGTCAGAGATACGAGCCAAGTCAGACATAAGGTGTGCCATAGCCTCATCCCTTGTTTGTTGAGGTAACAGCTGAGATGGGCGCTGCGGGAACCAAATGGAAAGGTGAAGGGTGGAGTCATCAGCGTATGAGTGGATAGGGTTAGATGTACAGCATAGAAGGTCATTGATGAATAAAAGGAAGAGAGTTGGTGATAGGACAGAGCCCTGAGGAACATCACTTTTGACAGATCTAGGAGAAGAACGATGTCCGTCTACAACAGCAGCTATAGAACGACCAGAGAGGAAGCTAGAGATGAAGGCACAGATATATAGGGTTTAAAGTACGTCCGATATTTGGATTTTGAAGTACTATTGCAGCATACATTATATACGAATAACTAATGTCAACACCTGCATAATGTAATGTATTTACTGAGTTCGTATTAGTCCCTGAAAGTGTCTGGTACAGACCGGTCCTTTTGTGATGGAGAGTGATATCCAAACTTTGGCCTGCAGTCTAGCCAAGTACGAATCAGAAAACAGTGTCTGTAGTGACGTCAAACCATATTAAAGAGGAAGTGTTGTATTGGCTATGAGTGTGTATTTTAGTGTCCGTATGTCATCGAAGCGAGCCGACTGAGGGTGGGCACTATACAAGCACACGAAAACACACACACACACACTCACACACACGCACTACCAGTATCCAGTTCAAATGCTCACAACAGCTGAAATTAAACCCATACACACCGCACCGCAGATTCAGATACGAATGTAATAACCTGTGCACCGTCCTGTTTTTTCATAACTGATACTTAAAGCCAAATATATGTATATATGATGGCAGTTCATAATGAAATTTAGTGCTTGCCGACAAAAATTTTCGGGACTAAATAATAGCAATTCCATCACAAAATGTTTGCAAATACGATTATCTTTGTTTCCGTTTTTTTTTTATTATTTTTTTTTTGAGCCCACAATGACCAATTCTAACCAAAATAATAGAAAAAAAGATTTTCGCATAATTTAGCGAGTCGCGATTTCCGAAAATTTCGGGCCATCCAGTCGCATGCTATTGCCAAAATTTTTGTCTGGAAATTTTCTGACACTCCTTGGACATAATGCGACCTATTGCAAAAAGAATTAGGTCGATATCTATTGCCGTTCTCGTGAAAGAAACGAACAAATCCACGGACAGACATTTTCACGTGTAGCCATTTCATACCATTTCGCACCGTCTCGTCGCGAACGATCGCCCTTTTATTATTCTTTGGGGGAGGGGGGTGATTTTTCCGACACACCCTGGACTTACCCCGACCTAATGCAAAAATAAGTAAGTAGATATCTATTACAGTTTTTGTGAGAGAAATGAACACACGCACAGACAGATGGACAGTCTCTCTCTCTCTCTCTCTCTCTCTCTCTCTCACCCACACACCCACACCCACACACACACACACACACACACACACACGCACACACACAGCTTGTTTTATTTAGATTCTAATCATATATTTATGATCAAACGCGAAGCATTTCATATAAACGAACAAACATACAAAATATTAATCGGGTTATAGAGCGATAGTAAATTCTCGACTCCAAGAGACCTCTGTCATAATGAATAAAATCATCGCTTGAAAAATAAAACACGAGAGAGAGAGAGAGAGAGAGAGAGAGAGGGGCGTCACCGTACCGAAAACATGACTCAAAGGTGTCAGATCTCATATACTCGCCTTTTTCTTAAAACGTCGCTCCCGGAATATGAATTACCCTGTTCTTTCAGCAATTCCCAACTTTTTAGAAATGGGTGCAGGAAAATTCTCGCTTTAATTTTCCTCTCATTTAATTTTCGTCTCATTTCAGAACATCATAAAGAGAAGTTTTCATGGACATACTGAAGACACAGAGGCTGGGGAAAAAACGCCCCTGCATATAAGCCAAAAAAAAAAAAACTACGAGCCAGTTTAAGGGTAAAACATTTTAAATTAAATAATAAACTTTAAGCTAGGTTGTAAAAAAGAAATACCCGAATTCCAGGAAGTAGGTGCTCCATGGAACGTGTGTGTGTGTGTGTGTGTGTGTGTGTGTGTGTGTGTGTGTGTGTGTGTGTGTGTGTGTGTGTGTGTGTGTGCAAATCTCCTATTTTCTTTGTATGTTTGTATGTAGGCATTTATTTATGTATGTATGTATTAAATGTATAAATGTGTATATACTGTATGTACGTGTGCATGTGTACGCATGTATGTATCTGTATGTACTTTATGTACTTATGATACGTATAAATGTATGTATGAATGTGTATATATGCCCGTGTGCATGTGTATGTATGTATGAATATGTATTTTATGTACTTATGATACGTATGTATGTAAATATGTATATATTTATATATGTATGTGTGCATGTGCGAGTAATATATATATATATATATATATATATATATATATATATATATATATATATATATATATATATATATATATATATATATATATATATATATATATATATATATATATATATATATATATATATATATATATATATATATATATATATATATATATATATATATATATATATATATATATATATCCCTGTCTAATAAGAGTAAAGTGATTAAGTGTGCGAGGTCGGTAGATGGTAGAAGGTTGAATTTAGTTTTGAATGATGAGTTGCTTGAGGATGTAGAGTGTTTTAAGTATTTAGGGTCACATGTTGCTGTATATGGAAGAACAGATGCAGAGGTGAAGTTTAGAATGAGGTAGGAAAGGTGCTGGAAGGAATGAAAAAATTGTTTAGATGTCGTTCGCTTAGAATGGATATAAAGAGAAGGCTGAATATGTGCGCTGTGGTATCGACTGCGTTATATGGGGGCTGAAACATGGAATATGGGCGTAGCAGAGAGGAAAAGTTTGAATGTAATGGAGATGAGGTGTCTGAGAAGTATGTCTGGAGTGACGCGTATGGATCAAATGAGAAATGATGCAGTGCGAAGGAGAAATGGAGTTGTGGGGAAGATGGCTGATCGAGCTGAGCAGAGGATGTTGCTATGGTTTGGTCATGTGGAGAGAATGGTTGATGAGCGATTGGTGAAAACTGGATCAGATGTGAGACGTGTAAGACCACGATTCGATGGATGGACAGTGTGAAGAGAGCGTTGGATGCGAGAGGGATGCCTGTTGATCAGGGAAGAATGGCTGCACGTGATAGGAATGACTGAAGAGAAATTGTGAATGAACAAGTGGTGATACGGCCCTGTGGGGATATTCTCCAGCATTTGGTCGGATCAATTGATCAAGTCAGGTGCGGGTAATGGGATGGGTCCATTATGATGTGGCAGGGGTAAACCAGCTCTGCTGTCGGGTCCTGCTGTGGATGTCGTTGATTGCACTGTGCAATTGACCCTCGAACGGTGTGGTGTGGTGACGATCTGCCCCTTCTCCCCTTGGGGCTAAGATGCAAATGGGTGTGTGTGTGTATGGATAAGTAAATTGGGAGTGTGTCATCCTGTCTCGGCTACCTCCCTTTCTTTGGTGGAAGCAGCAGCCTAGGTATATATATATATGTGTGTGTGTGTGTGTGTGTGTGTGTGTGTGTGTGTGTGTGTGTGTGTGTGTGTGTGTGTGTGTGTGTGTGTGTGTGTGTGTGTGTGTGTGTGTGTGTGTGTGTGTGTGTGTGTGTCACTTCGATATATTATTAATTACTTGAGTCACACTGACAGCAGAATGCAATTGCTAAAACCTATGAGTAATCATGATCGAAGCAAATATTCGTCCCTGGAAATGTATTTGCTATCCTGCAAGGAATTTAACTAAAGTGTTCAGTTCCTGTAATAGATATTACTGTTATTATAGCTCTCTGTCCTTAATCAGCTCAGATTTTCGTCCTGTTCAAGCTTGTTTCTAGTCGGTCAGTGGCAGAAGAGGATGACACTAAGGCTCTTCATTTTTTCCATACCACTTCTTCCTACAACTCAGCATTCAAGATGGAGAGACGATAATTTTAGGTCAAACCGAGACGGAGTCTATTGCAAATCTAAATGCATTACTGCAGTTTTTTACTGTGATTTTTTTCCATTGCATCTACAGAGGATTAAACTCAGTCTAGGACGGATCGTCAGTAGCCTACTGAATGAGAAACCTTACTTATCATTCAGTAACATAATGCCTATCTTATTGATGCTGCCGCCAAGCAATTTTATTCCATTTATCAAAATTATTCCGATTTGGATTAAATAAGCCCTTCATTACAATGACTTGCCTTTATTAACTCTTTTAATGTTAATCCTATCCTCAAAGGAATTATATTTACTTGAGGACACGCTTTGTGAACTGGAGAGGTTCGAGTTTGACCTTGTTAACCCTTGCACTACAAGTTACATGTATCCCGTGAGGTGAATTAATCCATCTGATAATGACCTGATTCTAAGAAGAAAAAACAAGGAATCGGAACGAAGAGGTTAATATTAAATCACTATTAACGAAGATCAGGATTTATAGATAAACTTATGAATTACTTCCTACCGCAGATCATATTAGTTTCTCTAGGACGGGCAAAGAAAGTACAGACACTTCCCACGTATCCTTTTCATAGTTTTGAATATATATATATATATATATATATATATATATATATATATATATATATATATATATATCCATCCATCCATCCGATCCTACGCTCCCCATGAGGAACGTAGAAGCCCGGGGCTAGGCAAGTTGGTCTTGACATCTAAGATTAGAGTGATATATATATATATATATATATATATATATATATATATATATATATATATATATATATATATATATATATATATATATATATATATAGTATCTATCTATCCATCTATCTATCTACAGATAGATAAATAGATCGATATAGATATATAGATATATATATATCCATCCATCCATCCATCATCCAAACCTAGGTTGTCCCACGAGGTGCGTAGGAGCCCGGGCTAGGTAAGTTGGTCCTGGCATTTAAGATGAGAGTGACCAGCCTCACTCATCCCTGAGTGGCGTTACGTGGGCAATAAACCCCAACCATTCCTTGGATATAAACCTTCACGAGCTCAATCCCATTGGAGTGCCTTTATTGCCCACTAATACACCAGGCGCCAATATTTGGGTATATGTTTACCACTCAGCCGAGTAAATGGTTTCCTGGTGTACAGGAAACCATTTGGCCTGTCACTTAGTGTAGAGTCACCCACAGGAAGAAGGAAAAGGAAAGAATGAAGGAAAGAAAGTCGGAGGAGGGAGTGTAAAGTTACCCGTAAGCAGAAGGATGAGGAAAGAATGAATCAAAGACAGAAGAGGATGGAAAGAAAGAAGGATGGAGGAGAGGAAAGGGCAGACACCCGAGAGCAGCACTACAGTACATCAAGTGAGCGGATTGTTATTAGTACATCAAGTGAGCGGATTGTGAGCGCCCCCACCTACCACTATATATATATATATATATATATATATATATATATATATATATATATAGAGAGAGAGAGAGAGAGAGAGAGAGAGAGAGAGAGAGAGAGATAGATAGATAGATAGATAGATAGATAGATAGATACATACATACATACATACATACATGTACTGTATACACACACACATATATAGATAGATAGATAGATAGATACAGATGGATAGATAGATAGACAGATACTCTTATATCATCGTGATCATTCATAATCATCATCATTATCATCAACCAATCCATGTTCACTGCAAAACAATGGCTTACCCCAACCTATGCCACGAATTCCTTGACTGAGCCAATCTCTGCCACGTTTTGCCTACAAACTTCTCAATCTCATCTCTCCACCCCCTATCTGGCCTTTTTCTGCTACGCTTACAAGCTCTTGGAGTGAAGTCAGTCAGCCTGTTGCTCCGTCGGTTATCCCTTATTTTTGCTATATGATCTGCCAACGTCCATTTCTATTCTTTTATAACTTCTGTAATGTCTTTGACTTTAGTATGCCTGCCCAACACTGACCTGTCCATTCCTCTTGAGAACAGATTAGTTGATTTTCCATTAATTTTGTAAATTTCCACGTTTCACAACCATACGTCATTGCTGGGTTTATACATTCGTTATTACCCGTCCCCGCCCCGGAGGGGATTGGGGACGGGTATTGTTTTGACTCGGTTTGTCTATTTGTTTGCCTGTTTGTTTGTCTGTCTGTCTGTCTGTTAAGAACTTTACGCGAAAACTACTAGAGCGATTTTGACTCAAATTACAGGGATGATGGACTATGACCTTCTCATCACCTGATTAAATTTTGGGCCAAATTGGGCCCCCAAAAAAGTGATGATTTTTTTTTTCCCCATAAATCCGTTCCGATTCGTCATATCAGCATGAAACCAAAGCCTAAAGGTGCATCTTTCAAATCTGCAACCTATAACCTGCCTCATTA
Source organism: Coenobita brevimanus (assembly GCF_032717465.1). Taxonomy (NCBI): domain Eukaryota; kingdom Metazoa; phylum Arthropoda; class Malacostraca; order Decapoda; family Coenobitidae; genus Coenobita; species Coenobita brevimanus. The sequence goes on from NC_136958.1 coordinate 20,738,758, forward strand.
CGTCAGGGGGGGTCACCTCCCAGTCAGCAATAGTGGGGTCGATGTCAGGTGGGTCGGGCCTATAATTTCAAACTGGCATAAAATAGTATTCTCCCGATTCATTTCTAATTTGATATCTGACATCTCTGATTAGATATCCTATTGTGTTTATACGTCAGCACTAGAATGACCACCGGGGACGGGTTTGCTGTGCCTTGGCACCGCTTCTTGTTATACTTTTCATTCCATACATACTGGTGAGATACTTTTCATGATGTCACTACGTTTACCGAATGTTTTCCATCTAACTGTAATGCTACTTTTTATTTTGCTATCATTGTCTTCAGTTAGTTTTACTATTTCCCCCAGGGAATGGCACATCTCAACTTCTTCAGCAATTTCCTCACTTATACTCATGATGCTCTTTGGAGTATTTGGTTTAAACCTTAGCTGTACTCTAATTCGTCTTTAGTCCTTCTTTGAAACTATCTCTGTTTAGGCCATTTAACATTTTCTGCAATGCCTCTGCTCCTTCTGAGGTTAGGACAATGTCATCTGCAAATCTTAAATGACTTAGGTTTTCTCCATCTATGTTTGCTCCTTTGTTCTCTTGAGTTTAGGTTTTTGAAAAAACTTTCCAGGCATGCCATAAAAAATTTTAGTGAAATTTTATCTACCAGACGCACGACCTTCTCAGTCTTTATTTAACCGATTCTTTAAAAAATATAACTGTAGCATTTCCCTCCTTATATTATGTTTTCGAGCAGTTTTACAATGTTCTCGTTTACTCCTTGTTCCTCCAGTTAATTTATAATTGCTATGTGCTCCACTGAGACGAAAGTCTTTTCTTTATCAACAAAACCTAGCCACAGTGGTTTATTATATTCTGCAGTTTTCTCAGTTAGCAGATTCATTGTGTGTAGATGATCAGTAGTTGAATTCCCGCTTTGGAATCCTGCCTGTTCAAGCGGTTGGTTTTCCACCAAATTTGTTGTTATTCTGTTCGTAAGGACTTTAGCGAAGAGTTTGTAAATAACTGTTAATAAGCTAATGGGTCGATAGTTGCTAAGATATTTTGAGCCGCCTTTTTCGTAAAGCAAAATAACTACTGCATTCCACCATGTTTTTGAAATTTAATTCTTCATAAACTAAGTAAATAAGTGGGCGAGCCTGTTTTGTACTTCTACTCCTGCATCCGACAACAAATCTGCTGCTATTCCTTCGTCTCCTGGGGCCTTCCCTTTTTTCATACTTTTAAGAGAAATGTTTACTTCGTCTGGTTTTACCTCAGATATTTCACCTGTGTCAACTGAAAAGTTAGCTATTGGTATTACTGTCTTTGATGCATACAGTTCTTTGTAAAATTCTTCATCTCTCTTCACCATGTTATCTCTGCATTTAATGACTTAACCATTTTGTCATTCAGCAATAACATTTGTTGCTTTCCAAGGACCATTTTACTCGGACTTGTTTCATACTTTTTCCTTTTTTGATGGTATCTCTGATCAGATTCACGCGTCTCTTTCCTTTTTCTTCTCTCTGTCTCTTGTTGATCAGCTTACTTAAGTCCACTCCTTTTGTTTCATCTTTGCTTTAGTTTCATCAAATTTCTACTTTTCATGAGCTCGAGGGTCGCTTCTGAATATTTGTTGGCTTTTGTTGTATTAATTGTCCCTACTACCTCCGCAGATTCTCTTAGCACTTTTGTTATTCTGTCACTCAACTCATCAATGTCACACTCACCATAACTCAGAGCCTGAAATCTGTTCGATATTTCTGACCGGAAGGCTGCTTTGTTTTCGTTTACTTTTGTTGGGCATATCCTTTTATTTTTAATCAGCTTCTCTCGTTCACTTCTGAAAATGAATCTGGCTGTGCAATCCATCATTCTGTGGTCACTTGCTATGCATACTTTGTTGATAACTAAGGTTTTTATGATCGTGTTAAAGATGTTATTCTCATCTGCTCTAATTAAGTCTTTTTCATTCTTGCTTCTCCATTAGATTCTCCCCAGAGTATAGTATATGTGACATTTTCTTCTTCCATAATATGGGAGATGTTTCTATTTCTTAATCTGAGCTTTCAGAAGTCGGTGTATATACTTCCATTACTCTCATGGCGCATCTTTTGCCTTGTCTATCTGCAGTCCATGCTGCTCTGTCAGATACAATGCTGAACTATAATATCTTCTCTGGAAGATTTCTGCTGAATACAAATCCTGCACTACTAACCTTTTTCAGTTTCCCGTCCTCTTTAGTAAAATAGGTGGTTGCTGTCTTGAAGCTGAATTAATTTTTTTCATTTCTGTGGATCTCAATCAGACCTACAACATCCCAACTAATTTTTCTAATTAATTCATTAAGGTTTCAAGTACACAAACCTCTGCATGGCTCCTTACTGTGTACGTGTCGATCTTCATGGATTTCAGTTTGTTTAATATCCTGGTCACTGATTTGCCGAGATAGTGCCTACTCACTTTCAGTCGCACACTGCCCGTAAGCACTAGAGGCAGTGCAGTTGGACCTTTAGTAGACGATGATCCAACAGGATCACCTGTGAAATCATTAACAGTAGAATTCATGTTTGGTTGAGTGAATTGTGGCACATAGTTTCACCTCTCTGCAGCACAGTTTCTGGTGAGATGTAATTTTTTGATGCCGCCTAATTCAGTATATTCGGTGGAGCCGTGTACGTCTGTAGGGGTCTCTTGGTCCGAGCTCTCTCTAAGATGGTATTTTATATTATATATTTGCAAGGCCTTCCCTCATCAGCCGCCTGGGGATGCGCCACGTGACCGTGGGATCCCACCCATGGACATCTGTATATAAATAAATGCCGCGTTGTTTGTTTGTCCTTCAATCATGCCCAAACCAAAGTCCAGAGACCCCCAGACCTATATTTGAATCTGGGTGACCCAAGGATGGATTTAGGGGATCAAAATTCAGATCTTGGTCATTTTAGATCACCAGTGTAGTGTTTGCCTTTTTGGCCCAGTCAACTCCTGCTACCCCTGCTAATATATATATATATATATATATATATATATATATATATATATATATATATATATATATATATATATATATATATATATACATACATATATATATATATATATATATATATATATATATATATATATATATATATATATATATATATATATATAAGCGGGATTAGTGCCCCTCGCAGTAAAACAATTAACTCCAAGCCCTTGGCCACCCCGTTTGGGATACATGGCATCTGGCAATGAATGAATGAATGAATATATATATATATATATATATATATATATATATAGAAAGAGAGATAGATAGATAGATAGATAATAGATAGATAGATAGATTGATTGATAGATAGATATACAGAGAGAGAGAGAGAGACACACACACACACACACACACACACACACACACACACACACACACACACACACACACACGAGGTGCTGTCCAAAAATTCTCGAAATTTGACTAAGGAAGGAAGAGAACTTGTCATCCTAGTCACCACCATCCCCTTCAGAGCAATATTCTTGGGCGTGCACACATCGATTTCAGCACTTCTACCGTGATCGGAATACATACTGAAAGGTTCAGGACCTTCTGATATTCTCCTGGATCTCCTCAGTGTTGTCAAGACTTAATCCTCTTAGCTGGATTTTAATTTTCAGAAAGACGAATATATATATATATATATATATATATATATATATATATATATATATGTAAGCCTCTGTGGTACAGTGGTAAAGTGTGCATTATCGTACACTGAAGAAGGAGGGTTCGCGCCCCGCCAGGGTAGTAAACTTTGGGAGCGTTCTTCTGGCCACGTACCACATTGGCGGACAGAAGGGGTGGTGTGGTTGAACCAGTGTCGCATACTGTAAAATATGTTTGCACCCAGTCTGCTTGGGCGGGCCGATTACACTTGGTTCACAGACTACACACACATCCAAAGCCACTCCAACACTACAGTTACACTTTCAAGCACTTCTCACCCTACATACAATCTCTACCAGACAGTCTAAGCCACTTGGTAGAGATACATTTGCTGTATCGTCCCCACTTCGGTCGGGATAGGCCTGTCCTGCAGTGAATAATCAAACTGGTGATGATATATATATATATATATATATATATATATATATATATATATATATATATATATATAAGTGCTTGAAAGTGTAATTGTAGTGTTCGAGTGGCTTTGGATGTGTGTGTAGTCTGTGAACCAAGTGTAATCGGCCCGCCCAAGCAGACTGGGTGCAAACATACTTTACAGTATGCGACACTGGTTCAACCACACCACCTCTTCTGTCCGCCAATGTGGTACGTGGCCAGAAGAACGCTCCCAAAGTTTATTACCCTGGCGGGGCGCGAACCCTCCTTCTTCAGTGTACGATAATGCACACTTTACCACTGTACCACAGAGGCTTACATATATATATATATATATATATATATATATATATATATAGAGAGAGAGAGAGAGACAGACAGACAGACAGACAGAGACAGAACCAGAGAGACAGAGAGAGAGACAGTAGCACAAGTCATGCAGGGTGGTACTCCCAAGGTGGATGGAAAGCTGATGACAGAGAGAGCTGGAGCTCCCATTTCATCAGCCCTCGGGACTAGTTCCGGACCATCCCCCTTTACTGAACATTCTTTGTGTTTCAGGAACACAGAGAGTAAGTCAGCATACTCTCTAATACAAGTTTCTCTAACTGTCGGCACCAAACTACATGCATATTACACATTACACTTCCTATTCAAAATTCTACCAAAATGGCCTCGGAGTCCCCAGGGAAAGGGGACCCTAAACACCCCCACCGTGTGCCCCTCTCTGGGCGATGACCCAGCGAGATGCTTGGAACCACTGTCTGACTCACTTCTTCATTTCTGTAACATTCGCTGCCTTTCTTCTAACTTGCTGTCTGTTAAGCACCACCCCTGCTCCTCTAAACCTCACCTTCTCTTCTCAACTGAGACTCAGCTGCCTGAGGCAACTGACAGCAAACCCTTGTCCATATCCTCCTGCTTCTTCTATACTCATTTCAAAGTCAAAGGTGGCTGTTGTGTATATGTACTCAAGGACATCTTGCTCTCGCATTCCTGAACTTGATTCTTCTGAATCCTCGAATATCTGGCTTCTGCTTTCCTGTCATTCTCTGACTAAATATGTCTGTGCTGTTTACTTATCCCCTGATTCTACTGACTATGAAAAATTATTATACTGCCTTATTTCTACGTGGAACAGATCCTATCCTTTTCTTCTCCTTCTAAAATCTCCATTCTAGGAATATTCAATGTTTATCACCACCTTTGGCTCTCCTTTCCTTTCACTGATCCACCTGGTGAACAAGCCTACATCTTTCTATCCTTAATGACCTACAGCAGCTTGTACAGCATCCAACCCGTGTCCCTGACCACCTTGGATAGAATTCCAACATACTTGACCTCTTCCTTACAACTAATCCTTCGGCTTACACTGTTAGTCGCTCCTCTCCGTTGGGCTTCTTCGACCACAACGTTATCACCTTAACCTATGATATTGCTCCAGTACGGCCTGTGAATCCTCCAAAGAAACGTCAGTTGTGGCACCTTGGAGGTCCTGAATGGGAGGCCATCAGGCAGTACTTCCTCGATTTTCTCTGGAATGATTATTGCCTCCATGGCCAAAAGCCACCTGAGTGTACCATGCTCATTAGGGAGGTTATTCTCTCAGGCAGGGAAACATACATTCCTTTCTCATATCCTTTGACTAATGCAAAGAAACCTTGGTTTAATCATGCTTATTCTAATGCTGTCCACAACAAGGGGTAGGCCTACAAAATGAGGAGTAGACAGTAGCACCAGTCGAGCAGGGCAGTACTCCCGAGGTGGATGGAAAGCTGATGACAGGGAGTGCTGGAGCTCCCGTTTCATCAGCCCTCAGGACTAGTTCCTGACCATCCCCCTTTGCTGAAATTTTTCAGTGTCTCAGTTACACAGAGCCAGCATGCTCTCCAGTACAAATTTCTCTAACTATCTACACCAAACTACATGCACAGTACACACTACACTTCCTTTTCCAAAATTAAAAAAATTATGGCGTCTCATCACCAAGCCTCGGAGTCCCCAGGGGGGGTGGACCATAAATGCCCCCACCTTCTTACCTCTCCTGGTGACGACTCGAGGTGCCTGGAACCACTGTCTGACTCTTCTTCTTCTTCTTCATTTCTGCAACATTTGCGGCCTTTCCTCTAATTTTCGCTCTGTTGAGCACCACCTCTCCTCCTCTAAACCTCACCTTCTTTTTCTAACTGAGACTCATCTGTCTGAGGCAACTGACAGCAAACCCTTTTCTGTATCCTCCTACTTTCTCTATACTCATTTCAAAGCCAAAGGTGGCTGTTGTGTATATATACGCAACAACTTATCTTGCTCTCGTGTTCCTGAACTCGATTCCTTTGAATTTTCTACACTCTGGCTTCGGCTTTCCTGTCATTCTCTGACTAAATATATCTGTGCTGTTTACTTATCCCCTAATTCTACTAACTATCAAAAATTCTTTGACTATCTTACTTCTACGATGGAACACATTCTATCCATTTCTCCTTTGTCTGAAATCTCCATTCTAGGAGATTTCAATGTTCACCACCACCTTTGGCTCTCCTCTCTTTTCACTGATCCACCTGGTGAACATGCCTACATCTTTTCTATCCTTAATGACCTAAAGCAGCTTGTACAGCACCCTACCCATATCCCAGACCACCTTGGAGAGAGCTCCAACATACCTGACCTCTTCCTCACAACTAATCCTTCTGCTTACTCTGTTAATCTTTTCTCTCCGTTGGGCTCCTCCGATCACAACCTTATCACCTTAACCTGTCCTATAACTCCGGTACGGCCTATGGACCCTCCAGGGAAACGTCGTCTGTGGCATTTTGGAGCCGCAGACTGGGAGGCCCTCAGGCAGTAATTCTTTGATTTTCCCTGGAATGATTATTCCTTCCATGGCTGTGAGCCATCTGAGTGTGCCTTGCACATTACGGAGGTTATTCTCTCGGGCATGGAAGCATACATTCTTTTCTCATATCCTTTGACTAAAGCAAGAAAGCCTTGGTTTAATCACACTTGTTCTAATGCTGTCCGGGACAAGGAGAGGGCATACAAAAGGTACCGGAGCCAACCCACCCCTGAATCACATCATCTTTACGTTTCTGCCCGGAATCGTGCTAAGTCTGTTCTTAGCTCTGCTAAAAATAATTTCATCCATACAAAATGCTCTCAATTCTCTAACTCGAATTCTTCCCGCTCCTTCTGGCACCTTGCCAAAAACCTTTCTAATAACTTTACCTCATCATCCTTCCCTCCTCTTTTCTACTCTGATGGTTCTGTAGGTATTTCTTCTACTGTTAAAGTAGATCTCTTCGCACAGACTTTCTCCTCCAATTCCACCTTAGACGATTCCGGTGCTGTTCCTCCATTACTTCCCCCCTCTGACTTCCTCATGGCTGACATTAAAATTTCTTCAGCTGATGAATTTTCTGCCATCACTGACCTCAGTACTAACAAGGCATATGGGCTTGATGGGGTCCCTCCTGTTGTTCTCAAGAACTGTGCTTCTGTGCTTACACCCTGCCTAGGCAAACTCTTCCGCCTTTGTCTGTCAACTTGTACCTTTCCTTCTTGCTGGAAGTTTGCTCTCATTCAGCCAGTCCCAAAGAAGGGTGACCACTCCCAACCCTCCAACTATCGTCCAATTGCTTTAACGTCCTGTATTTCAAAAGTTTTCGAGTCAATTCTCAATAGAAAAATTTTAAGGCATCTTTTCTATCACAACCTTCTTTCCGATCGTCAGTACGGGTTCTGTCAGGGACGCTCCACTGGCGATCTTCTCACCTACCTTTCAGACTCCTGCTCATCCTCCTTTCAGGACTTTGGCGAAAGCTTTGCCATTGCACTTGACATCTCAAAGGCTTTCGATCGAGTCTGGCATAAATCTTTAATTTCCAAACTGCCCTCCTACGGTTTCTATCCTTCTATCTGTGCCTTCATCGCTAGCTTCCTTTCTGGTCATTCTATAGCCGCTGTTGTAGGCGGCCATCTTTCTTCTCCTAGATCTATCAACAGTGGTGTTCCTCAGGGCTCTGTCCTATCACCAACTCTCTTCCTTTTATTCATCAATGACCTTCTAAGCTGTGCATTTAACCCTATCCACTCATACGCTGATGACTCCACCCTTCACCTTTCCATTCGGTTCCCACAACGCCCATCTTAACAGTTGCTTCAACAAACAAGGGATGAGGCTATGGCACACATAATGTCTGACTTGGCTCGTATCTCTGACTGGGGTAAAAATAATATGGTTGTTTTTAATGCATCTAAGACTCTGTTCTTACACCTATTAACCCGACAAAATCTTCCACAGGTATACCCACTAATGTTTAATAATATTCAGCTTAATCCTGCATCATCCTTGAACATGCTTGGGGTTTCATTTACTCGGGACTTATCTTGGAAAGATCATATTACATCTCTTGTAAAATCTGCTTCCAAGATATTGGGTGTGCTAAGCCGACTCCGCTCTTTCTTTACCCCTGCACAATTGTTGACTCTATACAGGGGTTTTATCCGCCCCTGTGTGGAGTACAACACTCATGTGTGGGGAGGCTCCCCACATACAGCTCTTCTCAGGGTGGAGTCAAAGGCTTTTCGTCTCATTAACTCTCCTCCTCTTACTGACTCCCTTCAACCTCTGTCTCTTCGCCACAGTGTTGCATCTTTATCTCTTTTCTATTGCTATTTTAATGGTCACTGCTCCTTTGAACTGTCTACTTGCATTCCTGCACCTCTACGACGGGCGCGTAGCACCCGTCTGGCAGTAAACTCTCATCCATTTCTGTCCAACTCTCTAATGCAAGAGTTAACCGTTACTCCCAGTCTTTCATTTATGGAACAGGTCAACTCTGGAACTGTCTCCCTCTGTCTGTATTTCCTGCTGCCTATGATCTCCAGTCTTTTAAACGCAGTGTGTCCAGGCATCTCAAAATGATCGGATCTTGAATTTGGCTCTCTATTGTATTTTGTTTTTCTCTTGGAGGGAACTGTTACTGCGAGCTCATGGCCTTTGGTTCCTTCTTCCTCGCATTAAAAAAAAAAAAAAAACAGAACCAACCCAGCCTTAAATCTTTCTCTCTCTCTCTCTCTCTCTCTCTCTCTCTCTCTCTCTCTCTCTCTCTCTCTCTCTCTTTTATGTTTCTGCCTGGAATCGTGCTAAGTATGGTCTTCACTCTGCTAAAAATAATTTCATCCATATTAAATGCTCTGAAGTCTCCAACTCGAACTCATCCAGTTCCTTCTTGCACCTTCCCAAAAATCTTTCTAACAAATTTAAATCGGGGAAAGCCCCAGGAATTGATGGAGTGTGTGGTGAAATGCTGGAGCATGGGGGAGAGATAGTAGTAGAATGGATGTGGAAGATGTGCAGATTGGCCTGGGAGGAAGGTAGAGTCCCGGAGGATTGGAAGTCAGGTATAATTATTCCCTTGTACAAAGGAAAAGGGGAAAAAGAAGTGTGTGGTAATCACAGGAGCATTTGTCTTCTTAGTATAATAGGAAAAGTGTATGGTAGGATACTTATAGACAGATTTAGAGAAAGAACAGAGGAATTAGTTGGAGAAGAACAGGGAGGCTTTAGGAAGAGAAGAGGTTGTGTAGATCAGATATTCATTCTTAGATCTTTAGTGGAAAAATTTCTAGAGAAGGGAAAGAAGTTGTATGCGGCTTTCATGGATTTGGAGAAAGCATATGACAGGGTGGATAGACAAGGATTGTGGAAAGTGTTAAGAATATTTGGAGTAGATGGGAAGTTGTTGAATGCTGTGAAGAGTATGTACGATGGTGCGAAGGCTGCAGTGCGTGTGGATGGTGAACTAAGTGAATTTTTCTCTTTGAAAGTTGGTTTGAAACAGGGATGTGTCATGTCTCCATGGTAGTTCAATCTGTACATGGATGGGGTAATAAAAGAGGTACAAGGTAGGGTAGTGGATGTTGGAGTCGCCCTGGTGAGAGAGGATAGTGTTTGGAAACTCCCTGTACTGTTGTTTGCAGATGATACTGTGTTGTTGAGTGAAGACGAAGGGGAGCTGCAAGGCTTGGTGGATGAGTTTGAGAGAGTGTGTAAGAAACGGAACCTAAAGGTGAATGTAGGGAAGAGTAAAGTGATGGTCTTTGAGAGAGGTGAAGTTAGTGAATGTACAGCGAGGTTGGATGGTGAGGAATTGGAAAATGTGAGTACGTTTAAGTATTTGGGTAGTGTGATGAGTAAGGATGGAGGTTTGGAGGGTGAAGTGCTTGAAAGGGTACAGCAGGGAAGAAAGGTTGCTGGTTCCTTGAAAGCAGTGATAAGAAACAGGGAAGTGAGCATGGAAGTGAAAAAGTTACTACATGACAGTATTGTGATACCAACTCTAACGTACGAAAGTGAAGCTTGGACATTGTTGGAAGGACACAAGTCAAGAGTGAGAGCAGTGGAAATGAGTTATTTAAGAGGAGCTTGTGGAGTCACGTGGAGAGACAGGCTGACGAATGAGGATATAAAGGAGCGTTGTGGTGTGGATGTGGATGTGATAGGAAGCGTTATGAGGAACACACTGAGGTGGTTTGGCCATGTGGAGAGGATGGAGAGTGAAAGACTGACGAAGAGAGTGTATGTGAGTGAGGTGGAGGGGGGAAGAGGGAGGGGGAGGCCAAGGATGAGATGGAGGGTTGGGGTGGAGAGGTATATGAGAGAGGGGGGTGTGAGTTGGGAGCAGGGCAGTGAAATGGCGGGGGACAGGGCGACTTGGAGGCGATTTGTTTGTGGCCACCCCAAACGGGATTGAGGCGTCTGGCAATAGATAGAATTTCTATCTATCTAGATAGATAGATAGAAATTTCCCTCATCATCTTTCCCTCCTCTTTTCCACCCTGATAGCTCCCTGTAGCTATTTCTTTTACTGATAAAGTAGATCTCTTCACTGAGACTTTCTCCTCCAATTCCACCTTAGACGATTCATATGCTGTTCCTCCATCACTCTCCCCCCCCCCCCGACTTCCTTATGACTGACATTAAAATTTCTTCAACTGATGTATTTTCTTCCATTACTGGCCCCAGTACTAACAAGGCATATGGGCCTCATGGGGTCCCTTCTTTTGTCCTCAAGAACTGTCCTTCTGTGCTTACACCCTGCTTAGGTAAACTCTTTCACCTTTGTCTATCAACTTGTACCTTTCATTCGTGCTGGACGTTTGCTGTCATTCAGCCTGTCCCAAAGAAGGGTGACCATTCACGTACCCGTAACTATCGTTCAATATTATTGCTTTAACATACTGTATCTCGGAAGTTTTCGAGTCTATTCCTAACAAAATAATTTTAAAACATCTTTCCTATTACAACCATCTATCTGATCATCAGCATGGGTTCCATCAGGGACGCTCCACTGGCCACCTTCTCACCCACATTTCAGACCCCTTGTCATCCTTCTTTCGGAACTTCTGCGAAAACTTTGCCATTGCACTTGACATCTCAAAGGCTTTCGATCGATTCTGGCATAAATCGTTAATTTCCAACTAGCTTTCTTACGGATTTTACATCTCTATCTGTGCCTTCAACTCTGGCTTCCTTTCTGGTCGTTCTATAGCCGCTGTTGTAGACGGCCACTTTCTAAATCTATCAACAGTGGTGTTCCTCAGGGCACTGTTCTATCACTAACTCTCTTGCTTTTATTCATCAATGACCTTCTAAGCTGTACATCTAACCCTATTCACTCATATGTTGATGATTCCACCCTTCCCCTTTCCATCTCCTTCCCGCAACGTCTATCTCACCAGTTACTTCAACAAACAAGGAATGAGGCTATGGTACACCTAATGTCTGACTTGGGTCGTATCTCTCACTTGGGTAAAAATAATCATGTTGTTTTTAATGGGTCAAAAACTCAGTTCTTACACATATCAACCTGTCAGAATCTTCCACACGAGTACCCACTAATGTTTAAGAATATCCAGGTCAATTCTGCATCATCCTTAAACATCCCTGGAGTTTCATTTTCTCGGCATTTATAATGGAAAGATCATACTACATCTCTTGTAAAATCTGCTTCCAAGAGATTATGTGTGCTAAGCCAACCCAGTTCCTTCTTTACCCCTACACAGTTGTTGACTTTATACACGGGTTTTATTCGCCCCTGTGTAGAGTACAATTCCCATGTGTGGGGAGGCTCCCCACATAGAGCTCTTCTCAACAAGGTGGAGTCAAAGACTTTCGGTCTCATTAACTCTCCCCCTCTTTCTGGCTCCCTTCAACCTCTGTCTCTTTGCCGCACTGATGAGACTTTATCTCTTTTCTGTCGCAACTTCAATGGTCATTGCTCTTCTGAACTATCTGCATGCATCCCTCCACCACTAGGATGGGATCGAAGCACCCGTCTATCAACAAACTCTTATCCCTTTTCTGTCCAACTCTCTAATGCAAGAGTTAACCGTTACTCCCAGTCCTTCATTTATGCAACAGGTATACTCTGGAACTGTCTACCTCTGTCTGTACTTCCTACTTCCCATGATCTCAAGTTTTTCAGACACAGTGTGTCCAGGCATCTAGAAATGAAAGGATCTTTACCTCGACTCTGTGTTGTATGGTTTTTGTTTTTTCTTGGTAGGAACGGTTTGCGGGCTCCTGGCCTTAGGTTCCTTCTTCCTTGCATTTATATATATATATATATATATATATATATATATATATATATATGCTCCTGACCAGGAATCGAACCCTAGACCTCTGGATAGAAGTCAGACACTGATGCTACTCCATCACGGCGTGATAAAAGGAGAGCCACTTGAATATTTTGAAGAACCAAGTATATCCATTATGGGAGGAAATATTTCAGTCACAGCACATTAGGATTATTGCTCAGCCCTAAACAACTCGGCGAGTAGCAGTTTTAATCTATCTCAGACACAACACGAGCGTCTTTATATGTTGAAGAGACACACATTACACGCGTGTGTACAAATGTATTTTAGGCTCATGGCCGGGAATGGAACCCCAGACCTCTAGATAGAAGTCAGACACTGATGCCACTCCACCACGGCGTGATAAAAGGAGAGCCACCTGATATTTTTGGCGAACCAGGTAAATCCACTACGGGAGAATATATTTCAATCACAACACATTGGGATTATTGCTCAGCCCCACGCAATTCGGCAGGCAACAGTTTTTATCAAGCCGTGGTAGAGTGGCATCAGTGCCTGACTTCTATCTAGAGGTCTGGAGTTCGATTCCCAGTTAGGAGCTTAAAAAAACGTTTGTACACACGCGAGTAACGTCTCTCTCATTTATATATATATATATATATATATATATATATATATATATATATGACATGTCTGTGTATACTGTATATATATATATATATATATATATATATATATATATATATATATATATATATATACAGTGACGGCGTCATCCAGCCTCTTCTGGTTACTCAAAAGAGCTGGATGATGCCCACATTTCAGCCTGACTTGTTGGCCAACAAAATGAAAGACTACTAGTCTTGGAAGTAAGTTACCTCCTTGTGTAGAAGTGTTAGCGCGACTTTTCCACCTGATGCGAAAAGAGACACAAACGCTAAGGGATTCAGCATGTGTTCTGTTTGAGGAACTAGGGGATTCTGGGGGTGAGCTCGCATTCCTGCATCTGAACCACTGAATCGTATCCCCAAAATGAATCTCTCAATAAAGAATGGAGAAAGTTGGAGAATAGTAAGAGCAGGAATACAGAAAGAGAGGAGAAGAGAAAGATCTTCCAAGAACAGGTGAATGATCTCTGACACTGCACACACGAATGCCTTCGACCTCATCAAAAAAAAAAAAAAAATCGTGAGGTTAAGGAGTTTCTTGTGACTCAGAGGGAGAAAGGGAGGCGAGGCTCTATGCTAGGTATTGATGTCAAACTCCACTAGCAAGAACGAAGACAGAGACAACAGACAGAACAGGAGAGGAGAGAGTGTGAGAGGAGAGCAGTAAGAAAGGAAATAGTGGAGCTGGAGGAAAACCAAACTGGTGATGAAGACGAAACAGGTGACGGTAATACAGATATAACAGGTCCTTCCTTTTCGGGTGCAGCTCCTCCTCTGAAACACCAACGAGCACGAAAAACAGTTGTCACTTCCCCAGTTGCTGCTGCTTTTGATCAACCCAAGACTTCAGACCGTGCTGCATTCCATCTGCTTTCTGCGACCATTTCCGCCTGTGGACAAGATCCAACAATGTATTCTACCAACAGACACAGTATCCACCAAGATCAAAAGTCGGAGGGAAAATGGAGAATGGCTGATGAAATCACTCCATCCAACTGCGCCACTTGTAGTGCAATGGGATGGAAAACGAATTTGCGATGTAACAGGAGCAAATGTCACTGAACGCCTTCCAATTCTCATCTCAGATGATGGATTTTTAAACCTTTTGAATCTGGCCAGTTTAGAATCAGGGACAGGAAAGGCCATGGTCAATGTCATCATTGAAACCTTGAATTACTGGGGTATATCTGAACGTGTGGTAGGAGTCGCATTCGACACCACTGCCAGCAATATCGGATTGCAGGCAGGGGCGTGCACCCTTGTTCAACAACAGTTGTGCAAGGCTCTCCTTCACCTGGCTTGTCAGCATCATATTTTTGAGATCCTTTCAAAAGTCCTTCACCATTTGCCCTGGAGCGTCCTCTGGTCCCTATATTCACACATTCAAGCAGTTCAGAACCAAGTGGAATACTATTGACACAACACACATTCAGACCTTGAAAGACAACGAGGAAATGTCGGTGATTGATAGTGAGCAATGTGATTAGCTCACAGCATTTTGTATGAAACAGGTGCAAGAGAGCCAACCTCGAGATAATTACTGAGAACTGCTAGAACTGTCCATTGTTGTCTTGGGTGGTGTACCGCCCCGTGGAACACGTTTTAGCACCCTGGCGCTTGCCATGCCAGATGAATGGCTAAAGTTATATACAACATCAAAGTCTATCTTTTCCATCATCAGACAAGCATCACACTGGACCAAGGCCAAGGACTGAAGCGGTTTGTTGTGTTCATCATAATACAGTACATGAAATCATGGTTTATGGCAACAAAAGCAGCTCTAGCCCCAGCAAACGATCTGAGGCTTCTCCAGGATTTGTAACTTTATCCTCATAAGGACATCACACAAGTCTGCTTGAAAGCATTTGGTCGTCATTTATAGTAAGTGTCAGAGCAATTAGTTGGATTAGCCTTTTTTTATTCAACTGTTTACCCTAAAGAGAAGCAAGAAATGGTGATGGCTCTTAACGAAGAAGGAAGCAAAGACCAACTAAAAAGAGCAACAGCTGAACTTGAGGTGACAGCACTGAATCAGAAAACAGTTTCAAGTTTTGCGACCAGTAACACCAAGAAGACCTTCACACTGCTTGGCCTTCCTATTCATTATTAGAATTCAGTCCATCTACATGAGAAAGTCATGAAGATTACAAGGAAGCTGAGTGCATCGTCCAGGGGCTACAGGTAACAAATTACCCGGCTAAAAGAGGGGTAGCATTGATTCAAGAGTTTAATCCAGTGGAACAAGAACGAAGATCAACGGCAGTTTCTTCTCCAGGTCGTTGGGCAACACAAGCAAGTGTATCCAGATCCGAAGAAGGCTACAGCTGGCAGCATTTACAAACCATAAAACTAGGCAACAATGAGTGGAAGTTGGGTTCCCATGATACTGCCCCCAGTGAGGGGCTAATACTCTGCATAGAGGGGGACGTATGTAATGCAGTGGGATATTAACATTAGGCCATAACTGCATGACACTGAATATGATGTGGCACCAGCCAAAATGATCTAATAAGCAAGACAATTTACATACACAATTTTTTAATCAATAGGAACGAAGTCCCGCAGCAGCTGAAGCATATTTTTCAAGTTGAAAATTAAGGACCACCATAATATATATATATATATATATATATATATATATATATATATATATATATATATATATATATATATTCAAAAGGCAGCAGATCACAAGCTTGTTGTAGTCCTTCCAAAATATCGAGATCGTTTAGGCGTTGTCCCTCACGGGACTTCCCCTACGTGCGACATTGCCACAGTTTCTGCTGGGCCAATTATCGGATTAGAGACAAACCTCAAGGGACAACCTTCACTCCCAGGTCATTACCTCTCTCTCTCTCTCTCCCTCTCTCTCTCTCTCTCTCTCTCTCTCTCTCTCTCTCTCTCTCTCTCTGCTTATAAAATAAACATTTTATGAAGATTTATTTCTATAAAATGTCTAAACGGTTTTATGAATTATTAGAATTTGAGGAAAAACCTCCTAACTGTCAATCTGTCTCTGTCTCTGTCTGTCTGTCTGTCTGTCTGTCTGTCTCTCTCCTCTCAGCATATAAAATCTACATTTTATGGATATTTATTTCTATAAAAAGTACATACGGTAGTAGTAGGGGTAGGAGCTTCCATCTTTGATGGCCGTCAGAGAGGAAGTGACCTACGGATTGACACCTGACCTACCCTCCCAGACTCACCCACAAGCGTGACAGTGTTGGAAAGCAACGTTGCCAAGTGTTGAGGTATTAATAAAAAGTCATTGTTATTATTTTTAAAAATACTCATTTTCTTACACTACATAGCCTTATTAGAGAATTATACGGTATAAATATATATATATATATATATATATATATATATATATATATATATATATATATATATATATATACACACATATTGCCGGACGCCTCAATCCCGTTTGGGGTGGCCACAAACAAATCGCCTCCACGTCGCCCTGTCTCCAGCCATTTCACTGCCCCACTCCCAACTCACACCCCCTCTCTCATATACCTCTCCCCCCCATCCCTCCATCTCATCCTCGGCCTCCCTCTCCCTCTTCCCCCCTCCACCTCACTCACATACACTCTCTTCGTCAGTCTTTCACCCTCCATCCTCTCTACGTGGCCAAACCACCTCAGTGTATTCCTCCTAACACTTCCTATCACATCCACATCCACACCACAACGCTCCTTTATATCCTCATTTGTCAGCCAATCTCTCCATGTGACTCCACAGGCTCCTCTTAAATAACTCATTTCCACTGCTCTCACTCTTGACTTGTGTTCTTCCAGCAACGTCCAAGCTTCACTTCCATACGTTAGAGTTGGTATCACAGTACTGTCATGTAGTAACTTTTTCACTTCCATGCTCACTTCCCTGTTTCTTATCACTACTTTCAAGGAACCAGCAACCGTTCTTCCCTGCTGTACCCTTTCAAGCACTTCACCCTCCAAACCTCCATCCTTACTCATCACACTACCCAAGTACTTAAACGTACTCACATTTTCCAATTCTCACCATCCAACCTCGCTGTACATTCACTGACTTCACCTCCCTCAAAGACCATCACTTTACTCTTCCCTATATTCACCTTTAGATTCCGTTTCTTACACACTCTCCCAAACTCATCCACCAAGCCTTGCAGCTCTCCTTCGTCTTTACTCAACAACACAGTATCATCTGCAAACAACAGTACAGGAAGTTTCCAAACACTATCCTCTCTCACCAGGGCCACTCCAACATCCACTACCCTACCTTGTACCTCTTTTATTACCCCTTCCATGTACAGATTGAACAACCATGGAGACATGACACATCCCTGTTCCAACTCAACCTTCAAAGAGAAAAATTCACTCAGTTCACCATCCACAAGCACTGCAGCCTTAGCACCATCATACATACTCTTCACAGCATTCAACAACTTCCCGTGTACTCCATATATTCTTAATAATTTCCAGTCCTTGTCTATCCACCCTGTTATATGCTAACCTGCCCCGTCCTAGAGACGTGAATTCACGTCCTCACAAGCTGTGCACTCGTATCCCGGAGACGTAAATTAACGCGGCAACATTGCAAGGACATTGCAAGGTCCCTAATTTGCACAATTTTCAATTTTCACGAGTGATTTTTGGCACGTATACACGGGACACCTTCCTCTACAAGATGCCAGGCAGGGACAATGCCTTACCCAGCATGACGTCCTTCCCCCCCTGCATGACCTTTTCTCAGCAATTCACCTGTTATGAGTGACCTGGATGGTAAAGCCATGTCATGCCACGGTACGAAATTCAGGGCCAGAGTGATTCCCTAATCGATGACAATGTGGAGGACAAACATCAGAGGAAGAAACAGTCAGAAATGATGATCAGGTAATGTGTCAAAAAAAGGTCAGGAATGGTGATGAGTTAGTGAGTGAAACAATGCTTATAATGCCTATATTACCGTTTGAAAACCAATATACTCTCGTACTACATATAAATTCGTACCAAATAAATAAATAAATACCGTTTATGAGTGGTGTAGAGTAGTTATCCTCCCATAAAACTCGTTTTCTTTGCAGCCTGCCTGATAGAAAACTCTGTAAGGTAAGGAGGTACTCCTACCTGGATCGAGTATTTTAAACCTCAGGTGAGCGATTTCTCTATGAATTTTCGATGTTTCTCACCAAAAGCGGATGTTTGAGCCAAAAAAAAAAAGGTCCAAAAATGTCGGGACTGGGGCATACCACTGCCCAGAAAACGTCGGGATGGGGCAGGTTATATGCTTTCTCCAAATTCATGAAAGCCTCATACAACTTCTTTCCCTTCTCTAGAAACTTCTCCACTAAAGATCTAAGAATGAATATCTGATCTACACAACCTCTTCCCTTCCTAAAGCCTCCCTATTCTTCTCCAACTAATTCCTCTGTTCTTTCTCTAACACTGTCAATAAGTATCCTACCATACACTTTTCCTATTATACTAAGAAGACAAATGCCCCTATGATTACCATACACTTCTTTTTCCCCTTTTCCTTTGTACAAGGGAATAATTATACCTGACTTCCAATCCTCTGGGACTCTACCTTCCTCCCAGGCCAATCTGCACATTTTCCACATCCATTCTACTACTATCTCTCCCCCATGCTTCAGCATTTCACCACACACTCCATCAATTCCTGGGGCTTTCCCCAATTTAACTTTCTTCATTGCTTCCACAACTTCTATCCTACTGATTTCTTCCTGTCTTCTCACCTCCCTCCTTCTCCCAGCCATTCCCCAGCCACTAATACTCGCATTACTTCCATCTTCTATGTTCAACAATTCCTTAAAGTGTTCTCTCCATCTGCTCACTTTTTCTCCCTTCTCCACTAGTAATCTACCATTTTTATCTTTCACTCCCCTGCTAACTTCACTTCCACCCTATCTTACTCTTTTCACCTCTTTCAAGAACATTTTCTTACAGTCCCTCTAGTTTACACTCAAGTTCCTTCTAAATTCCTCATCTGCTCTCTTCTTACTCTCTCTTACTAATCTTTTCACCTCTCTCTTTCTTTCTACATAGAACTCTCTCTTCCGCCTCTCAACTTCTTCCACGCCCCTATTTCTCATCCATTCATTGTATGCTTTTTTCTTTTGTGCCACAGCCTCTCTCATCTCTTCATTCCACATTCCAGCACACTATATATATATATATATATATATATATATATATATATATATATATATATATATACTGTAAATAAATTTTATTTAAAGTGGTAAATAGCTGACATGAGACAGAGAGGTGTGTTTTGGTACAGATTCGGCAGCGTCGCGTGAAAGGGAATTCCCTTGAGGGAGAACTCCCAAACGATCTCGATATTTTGGAAGGACAATAGTCAATCTTGGCCCACTATAGTAGCTTGAGATGACATTTGAATACATCTTGTACTTAATAGTGACCACAGTTCCAAAGTACGTCTATTACGTAGATCATGCACTACAAAATGTTTTAATTCATCTGAATATTGGTAAATGAGGTTGCCGAGAACCTGGGCCCCAAGCTGTTGATGCTTGGTGCCGCTTAGTATGCCTCTGCCAAGCCTTGTGCATAGACCTTGATGACAGGATTGTGGGTTTAAATGAGACTAAGGATAAGTTAATTTAGTCCCATATGACCTTGACCTTTGTCCCTTGACCTTGCTGACCTAATCAGTTCATTGTCCCTTCATACTGTATCACTGATAAAAGCCTGGTCGGAATTCGTCAGGGGATTCAGGATATATCGCGCGCACAAGATAAATAATGTCGACACCATATGACCTTGACCTTTGACTCCTTGACCTAGCTGACCTAATCTGTTCATTATCTTCTCTTACAGCATCACTGACAAAAGTTTGGTGGAAATCCATCAATGGGTTTAGGAGATATCGCGCCCATCGCGCCCATAGTAGTGTTGTGTACCGGACGCACCCACGCACGCACAGACAGACAGACCAGTCACTTAATTCCTCCTCCACCATAGGCAGGCGGAGATAAACTGAAGAGGCAGCATCGTACATGAGGAGGGGAGGAGATTGTTGCTACTTGTTTTGCTTAGAGATATCTATCTATCTATTGCCAGACGCCTCAATCCCGTTTGGGGTGGCCACAAACAAATCGCCTCCAAGTCGCCCTGTCCCCCGCCATTTCACTACCCTGCTCCCAACTCACACCCCCCTCTCTCATATACCTCTCCACCCCATCCCTCCATCGCATCCTCGGTCTCCCCCTCCCTCTTCCACCCTCCACCTCACTCACATACACTCTCTTCGTCAGTCTTTCACCCTCCATCCTCTCCACATGGCCAAACCACCTCAGTGTGTTCCTCACAACGCTTCCTATCTCTCTTGTATAAAACAGCTGACTGTATATAAATGAATGAATAAAGAGGCCATCACACAAATCAATCTAAATTTATGCTTTTTATATTCTTCATTGTGTATGTTTTTATTTACTTATTCCAGAAGAATATCTCCCTCAAAAACATCACGTCTGTACAATACATTTAGGTTCTCAGGTCATGTAGGAAGATCATAATTATAATATTTCATGGATTTACAGAGTAACTTAATACTGAGGAGAATCAGTCAGTCCACAAGCAACTACGTGAATGCTTAATTCTTTGAACTTGAAGATGTCCTCTTCATATTATTTTTCCTAGAGCAGTGCGATTTTGTTCAATTTAGGAGACGGTATTCAGACTGGAGAAATTAATTATAGCATTCAATAACACCTTTGTTATAAGACATTTCCGCTAAACGGCATCGCATCGTTTCTTTGTAGGCCAAAGTGAGTGAGTGAATTAAATCTAAATGCTAGATAGCAAAGATTATATGTCACCGCGCTGTGATTTTAAGGTGTAGTAAGGAGTAAGCAGGACACGGCAAAGGATACTTAAAAACTAATGGGAGGAATTTTAGATTAGATGAAGACTATGACGTCACTGGGAGGTCCTCATTCCATGAAACCAAATACCTAACCTAATGTGACTAAACGGAAAATGAAGTCTAGAACAAACACTGTAATATCAGGAATAGAGGTAAGACAGAAAAGAAGAAAAGGATAATACGGAGAGAAAGACTGGAGGCAAAAAGGCCGACTACAACAAGCAGGGATACTGGGGATGTATTCTCCCCCCTCCCACTCCCCAGGGGGATTCGTACGCATGAAGGAAAAGCTCGGCTACTTTCCCCTTTTTCTACTTCTTTCATCTGGTGGCTAACATTCCTAAACTGAGAGTGATTTGGTATGAGTTTCTGTGCGTCAATAATTACCTCCGTCAAGGAGGTAATGTTTCCCGGCATTGGTTTGTTTGTTTGTTTGTTGGCAGGATTACTCAAAAAATTATAAATGGATTTTGCTGAAATTTTTTTTGAAGCGGCCGGGTATGGCCAAAGAACAATCCATTAGATTTTGGTGGTGATCCGTATCATCATCCGGATCCAGGAATTTTTTGTTTGTTTCTCCACAAGATATCTCCAAAAGTTCTCCATAAATTTCATTGAAATTTTCTGGAAGGGTGGTCCATGGGCCAAGAAATAAATGATTAAATTTGGGGGCAGATATGGATCCGGATCCGGTTCCTGCAATGGCGTTGACGGAAGTATGCGCTCTCTGAGTGCTTTCTGGTTCTCTCTGATATGATGCGCCAGGGAGGAATGTGACTGACATAGGCAGTGGAATGGAGGCCGAACTTTGGTCACTGATCGTATGGAATTTCAGCTATGGTCAATGTAATTCACGCTGGTCAGCTATGCATGACCAAAGTAGGGACTTCCGACGCGACCGAAATGCTGGCGGATGAGGCATTTGACGTTAGGGATGCCCTACTGGTACATTTCTCAGAGAATGAAGGATAAATATTACGGTGGCAGAAAACAGTTAATTATCAGCAAATTTCACGAGTGTGTGAAGTCACTGGAGAGAGAGAGAGAGAGAGAGAGAGAGAGAGAGAGAGAGAGAGAGACAGACAGACAGACAGACAGACAGACAGAGACAGAGAGAGGTTGTTATGGTGGTGGGGGGGGGAGGGTGTTTAAACTCACTGGGATCCATTTTTTGTTAATCCCTTTACACCCCGAGTTTCACGCCATAAAACCATGGATATTCTCCGACTGCTTCAGTCAGGTTCCCCGTAGAAAACAGTTGTCACTAGCCCATAGTACGAGGCAGTGAAACCATGTGAGAAGGTTTGGTTAGTTATCCCTGTCACGGTAAAACCAAGTGTACTGTTGTATTCTGGTTAAAACAATTTTTTTGTTTTTCAACAAAATGTGAACCATCTGGGCCTGAGAGATTTAATATTGCACAAAAATAGCCTCCCTTGATCGGAAGAGCTCTCATATTTTGATCCAGCTACCGCCAGATAATTTTATTTAATAAAAAGTCAGTCATCGGAATCTGAGACAGAAAGCTTCCTACTTAGAGCACTGTACACCCCAAGCGCTTGACGGGAGAAACCACTCAAGAGCGGTCAAAGGAAACATGCATACTGCATCCCAACCGATTTTAACAATGAACATGTCTTCGTTGCGGTTTATAATTATCTGAATTCCTTTTGCTTCTTCTTATTTATTTATCATTTTCCTCTCTAGTTTAGCTGTGAAGTATCCGAGAACTACTGGAGTACGAGTGAATATAAAGGTGTTATGTCGGTCTCATACACAGCTTAGGTTAAACTCTGTGAATACCCTTTGTGATGCTTTGTGATCTGGTATGTGCAGTAAATCTTCCAGTGAATGTGAATAGTCTCCCACAAAACCACTGCAGCAACTGCGAAATACTTTAGCATACCGTATATACGTTGCATCACTTGCATGGCTTTTATTGAGTTGGTCTTGACACCTTATAACCACTGTCATGGAGGAGTCTTCTCCCACATTTTGTATCAGTTATCGATAGATGATGTTACTCAGCTCAGAGTACATCATAGGGGTCTGACAGCGTTAATGACCGGGACACTTCTAGTACTTCATTCAGTCTAACGCCTACTGTTATATTCATATAAAGATGGATCATCGGATGCTGAGTCTTAAATTACATTAATCTTTACCTACGCATTATCTTGGCCTGAAACGCTACATTCTTTTACTGGCGGACCTTAATTCGTGAATAAACTATCTTAACCCATTTGCGCCCAGTGTCCTCAATACAGGATGGAACTGGGCATTTTCCAAACTTAGTAAAGAAGGGAACCCCGGGGTAGGGGCCCATGAGCTTCGCGACTATGAGCCGACAGGCGGAGGGCGGTACTCCTAGCACCCTTCCAGCAAAGTCCCTCGCACAGGAACCCTGAGAGCTAACGGGTTGATTTATTCTAGATTTTATCTGCGTGCACTGAAGGTACTGTTAAGATACCTCTGCAGGAGTTTCCTTGTAACATTAGCTTACTTGCGTTGGCAACCCTCTAGCAAGGAGACGACGGTGAAACAAAAACTGCATCATTACGAGAGAGTAAAAACAGTATATTACATTTAACTTCTGTATCTCAGTGATCACTCCAGAACTGAATAAATTATTCTGATTGTAACAATACTGCATAAAACAGGCATCATCGTGGAGCGGGGTTTTTATACCTTTGCACTATGAAGTCGGTAGAAAGCCTCCATGAAATTAATATTCGTGTCGATGATGGTAGTGATGATGATGACATAGATAATATAACTTTATCATCTTAACTTGGCTTAAGTTTGTGTACTTATGTGTATATTATTTAGATTATTTCCTGCAGCTAAGTGACAGAATCAAGTAATGCTGCGACTCAACATCCACTCAGCACTTCATTGTGACTAATATCATATTCTAGTATTAATCTGTTATCAAAACTCAGGATTCAAGATGGAGATACGTCAAATTTAGGCCAACATAAAGCGAAAAGAATATAGTGATGATAATGATGACTGCGAGAGACGGCAGTTTTAGGTCAAGCTAAGGTAAAAAAAAGAATACCGTATGATGATGATGACGATGATGATGATGTCTATAAGAGATTTTAAACCCAGTTATTGTGAAAAGAATGCAGTGATAATGATTGTGACGACTAAAAATGACAATTTTAACCCAAGGTAAATTAGAGAGACAAAAAACAAAAAACTCAACGGATTACGATGGTGACTGCGATACTAATTACGTTTATTATGTTAACACTCTTGAGGAAGGAGTGGAAGTCCGGACTCACCTCATTACGGGAAGCGCTTTGATCCCGACCCAGCCTTGGATGTGAGAGAGAATTACCCTGATTTCATATTTTGGTGAGCTGATCTAGTTGGGACTGATGGTTAGCGTGCCGGATGAAGCAGACGGGAGTGATAAGGATGGGGACGAAGCAGATGATAGGATGAGGATGATTATGATAATGACTTGGAGGAGGAAGGGGAAGAGGAGGAGATTTAGAATGAGAAAGACTTGGAGGTTTGTGGCGGATGGGGTTAGAGGTACTATTAGAATCTGGAAGAGGAAGAAGAAGAAGAAGAAAAAAAAAGGAGAAGAAGAAGAAGAAGAAGAAGAAGAAGGAGGAGGAGGAGGAGGAGGAGGAGGAGGAGGAGAAGAAGAAGAAGAAGAAGAAGAAAGAGAAGAAGAAGACGGATAGAAAGAAGGCAGAGCTGTATATATAGCTCTTTTGAATTCAGGCAATGTATATCAGAGTTAAGATTTTTAGAAGCTCCTTGTCATCGCCACAAAAACAGATGTTATTAGGAATCATATATCTTGACTCTAATATACATGTTTTCTGCCCCGGGTTAATATACAATTTTTTTTTTTTCCAGTCAGCTGTGTCAGAACTAAAGCAGCTGCGCCATTCAACGTTCACAGGCATTTCTGTCTTGTTCTTTGATAACAATAGGAATGTTTGCCCTAAATCTTTAACGAGAGAAAGTATTTTCGAACAAAACTTACAAGTGCATCTGGATACCCCTGAATTATAAGCTGAGCCACAGTAACGACAAGGAGCGTTCTCAGCGTGCAACATTTTCTCCTTTCAGTCGGTTTCAGACCGAACACTTTTCCCTTCCCTGTGCCCTTGACATTTGATGGATACCTCTCAGAATCGACTAATTTCATCCTTACCTGACCCTCAACCCATTCATCAGGTTTGATTCAAATCGGATATGAAGTATTTAAGGTGACCTTTGACCAAAAATTCTAAAAAGATGATAATTTCATCCCCTGCTAACCTTAAATTCTTCCTCCAAGTTTGATCCATATCGAATACAAATTGTTTTAGTTAAAAGGCCGAAAGCTGGACCTTGCCCTGTGACATTCACCTCTGACTGATTGTTCTAAAAACAATCACCTCACCTATTCCTGTGCATCAGTCATTCCACCAAGCTTGACCAAAATCACATCACAGCCGTCTGGATTGCCATTGCCTATGTCCAGTGATCTTTATCGGACAAAGCTTAAGTGTTATTATACCACATTTAGTGCTATTCTTTTTTTCTTATCTTGCTAGTAACTAGACACACCGAATGCAAAACAGACAAACCACACCAAACAGGTAACCCCATCTGGCTTTCATGCGCGGTGCAACCTTTTCTTCTTACCTTTAGTGAGATGCAGGGATCCAGAGGTAGGTGACAGTAGTATAGAGCGATTAAGACCAGGTAATTAACGTATGCCTTTGATTGCTTTACTACTTGCAGCAAATTCAGTGATGTGCACAAGACACATAACTGTCATTTCAGCTATAACCTATTCGATATCCTCTGAGAAGAGACGAGCCTTAAGCTTTTGAAAGCTGACACTTGATGAGTTGTGTGAATGCGTTCATTATTAACGGCTCAGTTTAAATTGTTTTTATTATAAGGGTTACAGTAACCGTTTGACAATATGATTGCCGAAATAAATTTTTTTATAATAGTTATTCGCATTCACTAACCTAAAAACGGGGCCTTACTAAGTTTATCAGATGGCCTAGATTCGTGTGAAATTTTGAATTATCGGGACAAATCAAAACACGTCCAGATAAAGTTTTGCAAGTGCTTTGATTTTTTTTTTTTTTTCATGGAATTCAGGAAAAATTAGGTAAATCATGTCATTATTGCGACATTATGAAAATCTAACCAAGTAAAACATCGGAATTCCAATGAAGAATGGCTGGTAGACATAAGCGAAGAAACTACATATCATCATCAGTTTTAAATACCCCACAGTTCATTCATTGTCACAGCTCTGTTGTAAGTTGTAACTCGATGTTTGAAACTAAAAAGATAGAAAGCTCAATGATGATGCGAAAGTAGAAAGCATAATGCATAATGATGCGACAGAAAAACGCTCTAAAAAAAAAAAAAAAAAAAAAATATTCGTCTGCTTAATCAAACGGGACATCCCAAGAGCAGCCTACACCTCCATCCCCCACCCCTGTCTATCATTCATCAAAATTCAGGGCTTATGTCATGTTTCTTTGAAATTCCAATGTTTTTCTAGGTTAGATTTTACAAACTATTGCAGTAACGACATATTTTACCCTAATTTGCCTGAACATGAGAAAAAAATCAAGGTACACAAAATTTTACCTGGACGCGTTTAGATTTATCCCGAGAATTAAAATTTCATACCTATCCGGGCCGTCTGATAAACTTTGTAAGGACTCGTTTTTATATTAATGTATGCAAATAAGTATACATAATATTTCTCTGGGAAATCATACCGTCAAACGGTTATCATAAGCCTAATAATAATTTTAAATGCATCGTTAATGATGAATGCACTCGAACAACCACTCAGCTGCCTGTTTCCAAAAGCGAAAGGCTCGTCTCTTCCCAGAGGAGATCGAAACAATTATAGAGCCTCAAACAATTAAACCACAATGCATTCAATGATACATCTAATATACTATAGCTCTAGCCGTGCGTGCGTGCGTGTGTGTGTGTGTGTGTGTGTGTGTGTGTGTGTGTGTGTGTGTGTGTGTGTGTGTGTGTGTGTGTACTTTGGGCAACCGAAACTACACATTCAAATCGCACCAAAATAGGCACAAAAATCGCAAAAAATTCGCTGATGTGAAAAAACTTGGTCCCATCATGATTGAAAAACTTTTATTATATTTAATGAGCAATCACATTTTGACCAAAAAAACGCTGCTCCCGGAGCCCGGCATAGGATCTCCGTAAATTTTTTTTGCCAAGAGGTAGAACTAAAATAAACTGTAGCAGTAGCCGTGTGTCTGTGTGTGTACTTCGGACTTGCGTTCTGACAACTTGGGTTCCATTCCCGAAGCTGCAAATAACACGATAAATTGGTTAGCTGCAAAAAATCCAAGTGACAACGTTACACTAGAACAGCACATACACGCGGGAGCCCTCCGCAGGAGCAAGTGAAACTACTTTTGAGGACGAGTGATATAACTTTCGCCATACTCTTATTTTTTTCCTGTTTTCAGGAGAAGCACAGAATGGATCCAACACACACACGCACACACACACACACAGACACATATATATATCTCATCTCATCTCATCAGCCGTTTGAGTGTCCACTGCAGGACTGGCCTATCCCGACCGAAGTGGGGACGATGCAGCCAATGTATCTCTACCAAGTGGCTTAGGCTGTCTGGTAGATATTGTATGTAGGGTGAGAAGTGCTGGTAAGTGTAACTGTAGCGTTGGAGTGGCTTTGGATGTGTGTGTAGTCTGTGAACCAAGTGTAATCAGCCCGCGCAAGCCGACTGGGTGCAAACATACTTTACAGTATGCGACACTGGTTCAGTCACAGCACCTTCTTGTGTCCGGAAAAGTAGTATGTGGGCAGAAGAACGCTTCCAGAGTTTATTACCCTGGCGGGGAGGGGAGCGAACCCTCGTCCTTCAGTGTACGGAAACGCACACTTCACCACTGTACCACAGAGGCTACACACACACACACACACACACACACATATATATATATATATATATATATATATATATATATATATATATATATATATATATATATATATATATATATATATATATATATATATATATATATATATATATATATATATATATATATATATATATATATATATATATATATATATATATATATATATATATATATATATATATATATATATATATATATATATATATATATATATATATATATATATATATATATATATATATATATATATATATATATATATATATATATATATATATATATATATATATATATATATATATATATATATATATATATATATATATATATATATATATATATATATATATATATATATATATATATATATATATATATATATATATATATATATATATATATATATATATATATATATATATATATATATATATATATATATATATATATATATATATATATAGATAGATATATATATATATATATATATATATATATATATATATATATATATATATATATATATATATATATATATATATATATATATATATATATATATATATATATATCATCCAATCCTATGTTGCCTCATGAGGAGCGTAGGAGCCCGGGGCTAGGCAAGTTGATCCTGACATTTAAGATGAGAGTAACCAGCCTCACTCATCCCTGAGTGGCATTATGTGAACAATAAACCCCAACAACCCTTTGGAAATAAACCTTCACCGGCTCAGTCTGATTGGAATGTCGTAATTACCCACTAAATCTCAAGGCGCCAAAATTTGGTTATATGGTTACCACCCAGCGTAGCAAATGGTTTCCTGGTGTACAGGAAACCATTTGGCTTCTCAGTCAGTGTAGAGTCACCCACAGGCAGAAGGAAGAGGAAAGAATGAAAGAAAGAAAGACAGAAGAAGGAGTGTGAAGTCACCCGTAGGCAGAAGGACGAGGAAAGAATGAAGGAAAGACAGGAAAGGATGGAAGGAAAGAAGGATGGAGGAAAGGAGAGGGCAGATACCTGAGAGCAGCACTACATCAAGTGAGTGGATGGCGAGCGCCCCCATATATATATATATATATATATATATATATGGAGCCTCTGTGGTACAGTGGTAGAGTATGCTTTTCGTACACGGGTGAGCCAGGGTTCGCGCCCCGCCAGGATAATAAACTTTGGAAGTGTTCACCCGGCCACGTACTGCATTGGCGGACACAAGGGGTGCTGTGGTTGAACCAGTGTCGCTTACTATAAAGTATGCTTGCACCCAGTCGGCTTGCGCGGGCCGATTACACTTGGTTCACAGACTACACACACATCCTAAGCCACTCCAACACTACAGTTACACTTACAAGCACTTCTCACCTTACGTACAATCTCGACCAGACAGCCTAAGCCACTTGGTAGAGATATATTGGCTGTATCGTCCCCACTTAGGTCGGGATAGGCCGATCCTGCAGTGGATACTCAAACGGCTGATGATGATGATGATATATATATATATATATATATATATATATATATATATATATACCTAGGCTGCTTCCCCCAAGGAAATGGAGGTAGCCGAGACAGGAAGACATCGCCCCATTTACTCATCCATTCAAACGCATTCATTCGCATCTTAGCCCCAAGGGGGATAAGAGACAGAACCTCACCGCACCACACCGCACAAGGATCAACTGCGCAGTGCCATCGGTGACATCCGCAGCAGGGCCCGACAGCAGAGCTGGTTTACCCCTGCCACATTATAATAGACCCATCCCCTTACCCGCCCCTGATCTGACTAACTGATCAGACCAAATACGGGAGAATATCCCCTCAGGGCTGCGTCATCATTTATTCATTCGCAATTTCTCTCCATTTATTTCTGCCAAGTGCAATACCACATTGAGTGCACTGCTAATCGTCTGAGCAGCGAAATTAAGCAACGTTGGGTGTGGTTAGTACTTGGATGGGTGACAGCCTGGGAACATCAGACGTTGTTGGCTTTTTTTGTTTTGTTTTTTTAGTGGGAAAGGGGGGCACTCACCATCCACTCACTCAAAGTAGTGCTGCTTTGGGTGTCTGCCCTTTCCTCTCGTCCTTCCTTCCTCTTCTGTCTTTCTTTCCTTCATTCTTTTCACTTCCTTCTGCCTAAGGATGGCTTTACAATCCCTCTCCTGTCTTTCTTTCCTTCATTCTTTCCCCTTCCTTCCTGCCCCTGGGTCACTAGACATTAAGTGAGAAGCGAATTGGTTTCCTGTACACCAGGAAACCAAGTACTACCCTGGGTGGTAACAGTATAACCCAATTATGGCGCCTTGTGGTTTAGTGGGTAATTACGGCGCTCCTATCGGATTAGGCCTGTGTAGGCTGGGGTTACTGCTCACGTAATGCCACTCAGGGATGAGTGAGGCTGGTCACTCTCATCTCAAATGTCAACTTGCCTAACCCCGGACTCCTCCGGTCCTCATGGGGCAACATAGAATTTGATGATGGGTAGATGGATGGATATACCTATATATATATATATATATATATATATATATATATATATATATATATAGATATATATATATATATATATATATATATATATACTCTCTCTCTCTCTCTCTCTCTCTGCTGTCGGGCAGTGAACCACTTGCCTAACTGACAGCCGTATCTGAGGAGCTACTACCACTGCCACCACAATCACAGTTACCACCTCCACCATCATCATGGCAGTTACCACCACCATCAGAGTTACCACCACCATCATAGCCGCCACCACCACCACCATCACAGCCGCCACCACCACCACCATCACAGCCGCCACCACCACCACCATCACAGCCGCCACCACCACCACCATCACAGCCGCCACCACCACCACCATCACAGCGCCACCACCGCCACCATCACCAAAGATGCCATCACCACCCTCAATACAGCTACCTCCATCACCATCATCACAGGTACCACTACCACAGCTACCACTCCCACAATCACCACCACAACCACAGCTACCACTATCACCATCATCATACCTACCACCACTACCAACACAGTTACTACTACGAACATCACCATAAAAGTTACCACCACCACCACCATTGCCATCACACCTATCACCACCACCACACCGCCACCACCATCAACACCACCACCACCACCACCATCCGTACCACCACCACTGCTACTAACACCACCACCACCATCACCACTGCTACCAACACCACCACCATCACCACTGCTACCAACACCACCACCACCACCACAGCTACCACAACCACCTCATCTACCACCATCACCACATTTGCCACCATCACCATCAGCATCACTACAATACCACCAATATCATCCCAGCTACCACCATCACAGCTGTCACTCCATCACCACCACAACTACCACTTCTACAATTACCACCACCACCACCACAGCTATCACCACCATCATCATCATCATATCTACCGCCACCACCACCATAGTTACCATCACCAACATCTCCATCACAGCTATCATCACTACCACCACCACCACCACAACCAGTGTCATCACACATACCACCACCATCACCATCATAGCTACCACCACCATCATTATCATCATCACACCACACCAGCACTATCACACTTACCATCACCACCATAACCACTATCATCATAACCGCTACCACAGCTACCACCATTTTCTGCTGAATATAATCACCTTTTCATAACATAAATGAAGTAACATATATCGCACTCTAGATACACAACTCTCTCTCTCTCTCTCTCTCTCTCTCCTCAAAGATGCATGAAACTCCATGGAAATGTCCCGCCGCCTCTTCCACGTGCGCGTATTGTAACACCAGTGGAGTCAATCTTTAGGGTCCGCAACAAGCCCTTCAGAAAATATCAGTTGGGATCAAAATGAAACTGGTCCATCTGGGACATATTTCCAACCATCCTGATAAATTTCATTAAATCCTTTCACCAATTTTGTCTGTATTAAGCACCCACACACCCACAAACACACAAACAGGATATATATATATATATAATTGTTTTGAATACACGAATTCACAAAACATTGTGAAACTTCAGAGGATTTCTGACTTGAAGATGTCATCACATTTGGCTAAAAATAACTGTTTTTTACAAGCCGTTAGCCAAAACGACCAACAGTTAGCGAGATACTGCTTGCGCCTGGAAATAGAAAACAATTGTGGCTTGCTGTTTGCTACTGCATTTAGTACAGAAATGAGCTTAATATGAATTTTAGACTGCAAATTAAATGCATTCTTAGACCTCAAGGAAATAAAAGTACTGTTGAAATATAGTTTGAATCCTGTGCTTCTAGGTGAACTCAAAATATTTTTTACATTTGTAAAGTCATCCTTTGAACTCCGTGATGACCACACGAGGACAACATTTTTACGCACACTTCACCATGACCTATTTATCATCTTTTGAACATAGTAAAGTTATTATTTGGATGATATAAACATAATACCACTTTGCAGAATCACAAGCTAGGTCTGTCAGAGCACTTTTTCATTGCAGGATCCTTGACGATCTCTGTTTGCCTTTGCTGGCACCCCACTCATCAGTATCATGCTATGTCAATTGTTTCGACTTGCAGAAGTAGCTAACATGGTAGCCAAAAATAAGGTAATGAATTTTCTGAACGTCGTAAATTAAGTGTAGATTGTATGTACAATGAAAGACAAAAGTCGTATCGTGAAATCTAGTGGAAAGATCTGCTGAAGGCCCAGACTTTGGTGTGTCGTCCTGCTTTATGCCATATGGACGATTGGTAGCACTGACATGAGGTGCCATTTGCTCCTGGTGACAAGCATGTGGACACATGCATGTTTTGGGTAACGAAGCAAAATTAGTCTATTTAATTGTCTTTCTGACACCTAATTTTTTTTGGATGAACCCTCTATGAAGAATTTCTCATCTCTCTTCTTTTCTCCCTCTATATTGACAACAACCCTGCAAATCAACTAGGTTACTACGTGTCCGGAAGTCACTTCTCCAACTTTACTCATTTAACTTTTAAAAGAGCTTGTTAAATTGTTGATTATAAGCTTTGATTGTCATTATCTGTCAGTGGTATAAAAAAAAATTAAGCAAAATATGCTTCATATGAAGATAAAATTGATGTATAATGAAAATCAAATGTTTTATTTGCGTGAAGAACTGAATCTCGAAGTCTACGCATAACTGCTCATGTGGTGCATTCTAGATGCAATGCATTGTAAGCAGTGCTTGCAGGTGCTGCGTCCATTATGATTATTTCTCGGTCTTGTAGTGGTGTGGCAAGACGAGGGCGAACTGAACGTTGACTGTTCTCCTCTGTGCCTCTCTCCTCAAATCGTTTAATCCACCCTTTTATGATTCTGCTTACACCGAGTGCTTGCATTATCAGTTTAGGATTCTAATCCAGTAAATAAAGGGAGTTCATACCAGCTCTCATCTCCAACATAATAGCAATGAGAATGAATTGGCTGGGACAGATTAAGTACTTTGTCACTTGCAGAGTAACGTGGGAATAGGTAAAAATCCAGATAACTCTAAAATATGCATCATATGGGCTCAAGTTCAAACATATCCTCCCATAATGAATTAACAGAGTTCTTAATAGAATTCGAATGGCTTAGTTTTAATCACACATTTGCGTAGTGATATCAGCGCCTGCTTCTTATCTAAGAGTCCCGGATTCGAAAGCAAAGGCAGTTCAAGAGGGGATTTATGTCTAATTCAAAGTGGCAGGGAAAAGTCGAATTTGAAAGATCTGTGGGCCTGCGAAAAGGGAAAGGTGGCCTGAGGAATGTACCACCCAAACAGACTAGTTTCCTTACAATATCTACACATTATCCCAATTAACCAGTTATATATACATACGGTGAGCACAGATAATACTTCACAAAAGAATTGGAAAGGGACGAAAAGACTTTTGTGCAAGGCCGCCTTAGAGGAGTGGTCAACTATACAAAAGTTTCCTCGCTTTAGAGCTTAGAAAATAAGAGGAAGCGATGGTGGCCTGGTTAGCAAATTCAACTCGTAACTCGATGATCCTGAGTCCGATTCTCTGACCGATCGAAATCGTGGGCAAAGTTTGTCCCCAGTGTTGCTGTTTGCCTGGCGATATAACTATAGTAGGAGCCTGTATGTAACATCGACGGCTGCGGGTCATGTTTTAGGTGAAGGTTTGAAATTAGCAGACACTGTCTGCTCTGATGATTCACGCCTAATTGGTAATTATAAAACCTAAGCCTTCTATGTAAACAAGAGGAGACCATCTTCACAGACATGCAGGGAAACTACTGCTGCCAATTTTTAAAAGCATCTCTCTTTGAAGCTCATAGAATATCTGAATTTGGTTTATTAAAATGCCCCCTTGCGGGCAAAATTAAAAACTGCTAAACAGTCAGTTGATCCATCACCTGGTGCAACAGTTGACGTGTCATATCTGCTCACAGTTTCAATATGAGCAACTTTGTATTTCATAAGGAAGTCGTTGAACTGCCTCATTATAGCCGATTTTGAAAATCGCCTGATAGTCAGCTAGTGCTTCAGCCGTCGCAGCAGCTGTTACGCAGCAGCCGACATGTTAAATGAACTCTTAGTTTTAAGCTGAACAACTTTGTATATCATTAGAAAATCGCCCAGAGCTCTCCAAGAACAAATATTTGAACTTTTCTTGAAGGAGAAAAGAAAAAGATCCCCCAGAGTGTACCACTTAAAGACTTGTCGGCTTCGCCCAAGTTTAAAAAAAAAATAATAAAGAACAAATAAGAAAAATGTTGAAATAAGTGTCAAGACCATTTAATGCGATACATAAGCGAACGGATTAACTCCTTCGCGAAGGTTACACCTTCCTGTACAAATTCTTGCTTGCAACCAGAGGAGTAAATTCAGGTAGCAGAATGCATGTCGTAGTGAGGGGGTTAATGGAGTTTGTTTCTAACCTTTTTACTAATGGACGTCCGGTTTAGGCTTGGTAATATTATGTAGTGATAGCAAGAAATCAATCCTGGTGCCGGATAGGAACGCTTTCACGTGGTGGCAGAGCTGACCTATGATGCAAACGTCCGTCAACTACTCCCTGTCCTCCGAAAGCAGGATGGTATACTGTAGGAGATGGGTAACTTTAGCCTGCAGCCCACTTGGTTCAAGTCTAGACGAATTTGACGTACAACAGCAACACGAACTTGATAAGTGAAGACGTAGCCGTACTAAGGTGACCAAGACAGGGAAAAATGAAGACGCAAGAGACTTCCTTTCATGTCGAGAAGTTATGCTCATTTATGGAGCTGTGTATATTGACAAGATACAATAGTTCCAGGCTGACTCATGAATGAAGACAGTTCAGGTCGTGCTGAAAAAAATTGCATCGTATCAATACATACAATGTCCATATAATAAGTCTCCCATTTTAAAAATCACGGCATTGTAAAATCAAGACACTTTCTCTCACTTTGTTGGAAGAAACATGGTATGAAACGGTCTCCCTAAATCGGTATCGGGATAAATATAGTCCATGAACAGAACCAAGAACTCCCTCCCCTCCTCCCCTTCACGGACACGCATACATTTAGTCTAAAATAGATCAACAACATGGCGCGGGATTACACGGTACACCATGAAAATAAATTTCACACATTATCCTTTTGCCACTAAGAAGAAATTCAAAAATAATAACTATGACCAATGCTAAAAAGACAAACAGTGAATAACACTGCACTTCTCCGAAGGCGTGCTACCTGCCTGATAAAAGTACATTGTGGATAAATTATCCCGTGAGCAAATGTTGTCAGAGAGGGGACGAAATGTGAAGCTCATGCTCCTCAGTCTGCGGAACCGCTACGCAGATACACAAACTCCTTCAGTACAGTTGCTCTCCACCCCCACATACTTCATCTACTCGTATGTTGCTAGGAAAAGCGCTCGTAGCCGAATGCGTATTGGAAAAGAGCAAAATAATATTGTGCTTGACTTAGCGTATTTATCGTGCTTGGGTAGACTGGGATTACTTCCCTAAACAAATCCTTCCTCGCTGATTAGAATCGAGATGTGTTCCGTTTTATATGTTTGCAACACAAAGCTGACAATATTTACTCACATTTAGCAGGCTGCCCTAGGCATTAGTAAATCTAATATTCCACCCAAACTTACACTATTATAAATGGTAGAGTCACCTCTCCTATCTGATCTCTCCAGTTCTCCGTGACTGATTTAATTGCATTTATAGCACCATTTCATTTATGTTTAATCCTTGCTTCCTTCACACGATTTCATCCAGCCAGTGAGAGACCTCTGTCAGTGAAAGGTTAATGAAAAGCTAATTAGGACTGCACACACTACATGCCTGACTCCGCAATACTTGCCACCACTTCCACAGATTTCGGTGTGGTATTCTAATTAGCAATCTAATTTGCATATTACACCTCAGTATTCTCTTGCACGTTATTTACACTTTCTCTTATTTTTGGCAAAGTTTTAAATCAGCATAATTCAGTGATGTTAATGAAAAATATATCACATGGGAAGTGAGGTTATGAAATCTTCAAAGCTGATGAGGATATGTTTCCTGTATCATTAAAACAGTGTGACCGAAGTTGTAAACCCATCCTTACTTACGGTCAGTTAGTAATTGTTATAAATGATCAATCTCCATCGTACATTACAGGATCTAGCTGGCAACGGTTTAGAGAGGTCAGACATATTCTATCACAATCATGTTACAGAAATTATCGTCAAAATCTGAAAGGTTCCACACACCTCCGCGTTCTCAGTTTTAATAATACTGTCCTTACTCCCAGTCGCCCCCTCTCATATCCAGTTAATAGCTCTGCCAGGATATTAGGGTAGAAAGGGAATGGAAATGACATATGCGCACAACCATCTTTCATGACGACGAGGCAAGGTGAGATAAAAGAGAAAGTGAGGAGAAATGAAAGTAAATGAATGAGGAGGGGAGGATGTAGGAGAACTTAGGGACAGAGTAGATGAGGGAGGGAGGATGCAAATGAAAATAGAAGGGAGTGTAAATGAATGACGGTAGGAAAAAGTAGGTGAACGAGGAGAGGAGAAAGTCAATGAAAAAAGGAGGGGAAAGATAAATGGAGAAGGAGGGGGAGAGAGAAGGTAACAGAGAAAGGGCAAATTCATGAAAGGGGAAGAGGGGATGTAGACACAAGACCAAAATTATGGCCAAAAGAGGTTCGAAGAAGGGAATGGAAAAGGAAAGGATGACAATGGAAAACAAGTTAGAAGGATGGGAGAGAAGGAAAAGAGAAGTAAATGGGGGGATGATTACAGACAAGGCATGATAGTATAATGAGGCAAATAAGAATAGAGAAAAGGATAAGGAAGGGAAAGATTTGAAACAGACACTGGAAATATGGAAGAGAGGGCGATTTAAGAGAATTATAAGAGACAACGATAACTGAAAATGAGAGAGAGAGAGAGAGAGAGAGAGAGAGAGAGAGAGAGAGAGAGAGAGAGAGAGAGAGAAGAGAGATGCATGAAGAAGGGAAAGGATTCGGTGATATTAAATCAAAGTGAAGATGATTTGCGGATATAAAAGGGGAAGGAAGAGAAAGGTGAAGACAGACAGGGGAAGGCAGGGGATGCTTATTTTAGTCTTTAATCATGAATGAAATCGAAACATTAGTTTTTCCTTTCTGTTTAGATATTAGATACTGTAATTTACAATTGCACGGGCTCAGAGGTACAGACTGATTATTTTCCATTTACAAGTACCATTATCTTTTTGTTTTACTTCTGGTATCATCCTTTAAGGCCACCAATAACTTTTCCTGTAAACGTTCACCTGAAGCTAAAAATTAATATATACATATAATCTCTTTCTTTTTCTTTTTCTTTTTTTCAAACTAATTAAAACTTATAAAGCTATCTATTACTAATGCTTCTCATAAAGTTTTTATTATTATTATTATTTTTAATCCGAAACATTCAGATTTCAAAATACCTTCAAAACAGAGGATGTTCACTGCCTGTTTTCGACACTTCACTGGAAGCTTTTTGACCGACTCTTCTCTCGTTTGCAGGATGTGAAAACTTCGATGCCATCTTTAGGAGAAGTTAACCAAGGATGTTAAAGAAATACAAATAACACACTAACTGCAGTATTTACACATAGCAGGAGTTCGCAAAAAATACTTTGGATGCAGTGTCGAGTCGAGAAGAGCTGTTAAGCCAAGGTCTTGATCAATCCAAAGTAACAATCTGATTTCCCCTCATGCTTCCACTTCAACTAATCCTCCTCTGCTTCATCAGAATTGATTTCAGCTAATGTGAATTAGCGCACGCCCAATGAGGACGTGACGGATCATTCCCATAACTAACTACACTTTTATTCCACACCCCGGCTGAGGCAAAGGAGCTCCACGAGATACAATTGATGGAGGAATCCATGATCCGTGGTCAACTGATGGAATTTTTGGACATGGCACTTACTAAAATAAAAATTTTCTTAATCCAAGGTGCCTGACTGGATGATGTAACAGTGACTGTTGACGATTTTACTGAAGACACAACAAACACCACTCTCTTTATAATTATTCTTGCAGGAATGAACGACGCGGTACGGACGAGATACGAGGAGCTGATTGTAGAGCACAAGAGGATCAACTAGTGTTGCAAGACAATCACTAACATTATCCTAACCTTCTTGGAATTTTCATAAGCCATTTATGCATAAGAAATTCTTCACCTATTAGTGTTTCTGATAAGCTGAAATGCATTTGAAGTCTCCCATTTATAACTGCTAAAACTCATGTCTATAAAGTACATTCACATGCACTGTGTTTCAACGAAATTACCTTTTCAATATGGTTACTATTCCGATACCGCTTTACATATATTAATGATATTTCGTCATGATAATGTTAAAAGAATATACTTATATTTTTTATATTCCGATTATTCAAAAATTCACCATTTGTAAAAATAATGTAATTCACAACCTAAATTAAGAGTGAATTTATCATTTACAAAAACACATAAAAAAAAAAAATCAGTGTTATATCATTTGCCATTCTAATGCTTCAGTGAGTAACTCGATATCATACTAGGTTACTGTTCGGAAGCAAAAGACATACTCGTAAACATCAGGCAGGCTCCGCTCCAGGGTTTAACTGCTCATAAGCTGTAAAATTACCTACGTAATCACGCAACAAAGCGAATGCCTCTGTAGATTTTTACCTGTGTCAGGAGATGTCACTTACTCGTACATGAGACAGATGCGTGTTATTTTCGTTTTCTGTGCTTAAAGGTTTGAAATACATCACTGTTGTATCCAACCTGCCCAGTCTACAGTACAGTGTCCATATGCACATAATGTCTTGTCCAACACCCCCCTCCTCTGCGCCGCCATCAACAATTATGCCCATTCCCAGTCACCTTTTTACTACCTTGCTTCTACACTAAACTTAAAGAGAAATCTGTTCACACCATTAATTTCATGTCCCCGACAATATCCATCGTCAATCAGGGTACTCATTAAGCCCAACCCCTCCATCCAATACAATCTTAATCCTATCTCACCCACCCCACCAACTCCTTTCCGACGTTCACATCCATTGTTCTCCTTGTCTCATCTTCGATCTGAGCCTTCCTCTCCTATTTGCACTACCAACCTCCGTTGCAAATGCACCTCCCCACACTACCATCACAAGCCCATCCCACTCTGTCGTCTCGTCCCACTCCTCCCCGTACTGAAAAACTTGAAACTCGTTTTTAAACTGCACTTGTATGGATAATATTTGGCAAATTAATTTATTGACATAATCTGGATCAATCACTGTTGATCACGACGAACATGACAAAGTTACCTGAAAGGAACTACCTTTTCTGAATACCTCAGATGATCTGCATGGGCCTGCACATAGTCAAAATGAACTATAACAAAAATGGTTCAAAGTTTCCTTTCACGATTTTGTGGATCTGAATTGATCTGACTGGGTTTGATTAACTGTAAAGGACGTGAATGGATCAGACTGCACCTGAAAGCTCCTGACTGAACCAGCATTATTTTTTTTTAATAAATAACAGAACGGAGGAAGGAAAAACAAATGAATAAAAAAACAAAAAAAAACAATCCATACACCAGATTACTGGCGTCCTCCGTTCATAAAATGTCTGTAACAGTTAGACTTGAACAGCTGTGGGTTGAAATTTGGAGGGAAACAACTCTGGGGAAGCGAATTCCAGAGAGATGCAGTTCAGGGAATGAAAGAATTCTGATAGGCAGAAGTTCTGCAAAATGGTTGAGTGACATTCCAGTCATGAGCGTTACCAGATGCCCGTGTAGCACGAGGGAAGGTATGGAGAGGTGGCACCATGGACGCAACTTCGTCTGAGCATTTGCCAAAAAAATATCTGTAAAATAATGCAAGGGAGGCAACATTCCTTCTTACTTGCAGGGGAGGTAGTATATATGTAATGACAGGGTTGTTAATGATTCTAACAGCTTTGTTCTGAATTTTGTCTAGTTGTCTTAATGCAACCTCTCCACAACCATTCCACAAGGGTTAGCAATATTCAACCTGAGAGCGCACATGACTCTTATAAATTATAGCTAACTGCTCATCGGCGAAGAAGTATGGATGTGACAGACCTATATAATGACCCAACTGGGCGAGAATGGACATAACTGGACCTGAACTAACTTATTCGATGTCAATGGCTGTGATTAGAAGTGAGTCGACATGACTGAGTCTAAACTGGTGTGAACTATCTAAAATAAACTAACTGATCTGATTAGGCCTCATTAGATCTAAATTTACTTAACTGATACTGATTGGTCCTGAGCAGACTGACACTAACCCAAGTTTGAGAGCAATCTGAAAGGGAGTAGATGGCCTGAATGGGTAAGCCTTAGGCCATCCTGACTGCTCTTTTGCTGACTTATTCCAGTAGACCGTCATACTGGCACGACACAAGAAAGTGGTCGATGAACTTGCTGGTTTATTGATGCTTTACATGATTACAATAAAGGAATGAATAAAATTTAGTAAGAACTACTATATTCTCTTAAAAAAACATAGTCATTATTTCACACGATTGACCCATTCTCTGCGATGACGTATTGTCACGTTTCTTCTTCTTGTCTCCATGTGGGTGAATTCCACTTACGAGAGACTATTCGAAACTAAAAGATAATATCGCCTTCACTAACACTTTCGGTAAGAAAGAGATTTCCTGAGATAAGGAATATGCTCTGAATGTAGCAAGATTAATTGAAAAATCCCATCATTGGCCTGAAGAATAAATCTGAAGTAAACATATCACTTTACAAACATTCTGAAACAAATTACATCGCAGGAGGTGTCCCGGTGGCGAGTGAAATCGTCTGGCTTTGACATGAGTAAAATTGACAAGACGTCCCCATAGTCTTAAGGAACCAAAGCGAAGGTTACCAACTGCTTTTCTTGGGTGACACTGTGAACAATAAACTCTCCACTTCCTCGGACTTGTACTCATTAAAGCCACGTCCACCTGGAGCGCCATAACCCATTGGACTGCTTAATTAACATTTGTTGGTTATGGGTTCACTGTCCAATGCGGTAAATGGTTTATTGAGTTACAGGAAATTTTTGGCTTATCACTAAGTATAGACTCATTTGATGGTAGCATTATAAAGAGTGAA
The DNA here is from genome assembly GCF_032717465.1 of Coenobita brevimanus. Taxonomy (NCBI): domain Eukaryota; kingdom Metazoa; phylum Arthropoda; class Malacostraca; order Decapoda; family Coenobitidae; genus Coenobita; species Coenobita brevimanus. The sequence continues at coordinate 20,780,628 of NC_136958.1, forward strand.
TGAGAGGTTTACACCCCCTGTACCTTGTGAATATAATCTATCTATCTATCTATCTATCTGTCTATATATGTATGTATGTATGTATCTATCTATCTATCTATCTATCTATCTATATATCTATACATATATATATATATATATATATATATATATATATATATATATATATATATATATATATATATATATATATATATATATATATATATATATATATATATATATATGAGTCGCAGTGTTTGTTTGTTTGTCGTTCAGTCACGCCCAAACCAAGGACCAGGGACCCCCAGACCCCATATATATTCTGAATCAGGGTGACCTAAGGATGGTTTTAAGGAGGTCAAAATTCAGATCTGTGTCATTTGAGGTCAATGGTAGGGTGTTCGCCTTCTTGGCCTGGGCAACACCGGGTACCCCTGCAGCCCAAATTTTGGCATGGACACTCACATAACCTCCAGTTCGGAGGTAGGCTATGTGAGGTTGACCTCCGAGGTCATTTGAGGTCAGCAATCGGAGGTCATTTGAGGTCACCGGTAATACACGCTCTAACGATTAGACCCAGCAGCCCAATTTTTGGCATAGAGACTCACATTATAGGTATGTGAGGTTGACCTCTAATGTCATTTGAGGTCACCAGTCGCGTTTTTTTAAGGTCACCAGTAATAGTCAACAAGTGCCCGCAATACTGTGCATTTATCTGCGAAAGTCTAATTAGAAAGTTCCTGGACCTCTTATAATCCCTCTTCAAAAGCATAAGAGGTATGTACATGGTATTTCTGGAGTAAGAAGAAAGACTGAACTAGAACAAATATGATTAGAGTGTTCGCCTTCTTGATCCGGGCAACGTCGGGTAATCCTGTTAGTATAATAATATAAATAATAATAATAATAATAATAATAATAATAATAATAATAATAATAATACCACCAAAACAACAACAACAATAATAATAACATTAATAATAATAATAACATTATCATCTTCATTTATATTATTATCATTGTTATTATTATTATTATTATTATTATTATTATTATTATTATTATCATTACTGCTACTACAACTACTACTACGACGACGACGACGATGACAACGACGACTGTTTTTTTTTTTCTTTTTATCACCTCCATCAATTTGGGAATTATACTATGAAGATCAAAACCAACCGTCAAAATACAGTTCACCATTAGGAGTTGTAATATGAATGTTCAACATTAGGAGTTGTAATGTGAAGGTTAACACTAACGCTCAGATCACAATCCGTTGGCCCCAATCATGCCAATGGCTGTGGTTACCAACCATCTACTACTAGCTTTATTAATGTATTTTTATTCATTAATATTACAGTGTTAATAAAGACAATGATCTATTGGAGTCGCTGGTCTAGGCGACTCTCGACCACAGTGGCTTCGTAATCCATACCCACCAGAGAGACAGGCCTGGGGGCCTGTAATCTTGTGCCCCTGAGGCATAGTAGTGCAGACCTCACGAGAGAGAAAAACAGTCGACATTTCACGCAGGCCATGACAGAACTCTGAGGTTAACCTCTGCCAGTGAAGAGTAGAATCTTACCACCTCTTGATTCATCCCTCCTGATGTTGTTAACACAAGGGACGTGCATCGACTAAGTGCTCGATCCTTTCTTGATAGTCTCAGCATTTTTTCCTTTTCCATTCCCCGTGTGTGCAGACTAGAGAGACAGAGCACGATGAAATGCTGAATCAAATATCCTTATGTCAAAGAAAGCCCTCTGTCCATGTGTCCAAAAACCTCGAGCACTGACATCCACTCTTGCATCATTTAATGTATTTTCTCTTCTTTGGATGAAGCGCTCGCCATTTGGAGGTAGCAGAACTGGCTCTATGGTGACATCATGGCATATTTCCTGTAGTATTTTCGCAATGTGGTCGCGTAATTCATCATGTCGAATCCAAACAAAGCCTCCTCACTTGCAAACCAATAATTGGTTTCCATTAAAGACAGTGCTACAGGCACATAGTTGAAGTTGGTTCTCTATTAGCCACCCATATCTCAAGGCCATGGCGTCAATAAGTTCTGTTTGTTGAAATGGATGCTTTTTGCCTTGAGAGGCAGGGTTGGCAGCCAATTCGATGAACCAACCTCCTATACTATTTCAACTATTCTACACTGGTCTGATGTAAGATGTTCGGCTGCGTGCTGCAGCTGGTCCTTTTTTCTTGCTTCCAGCTCTTTGCTTGTCTTTGTCTTTATATCTTTCTGCCTTTGTTGGTCGATTTCATTCATCTCAGCCTGGGCACAAATCTTTTGTGACAGGGATTCGGTGAACCAAAGTGAATTTCTATGATCGCAGCTTACTATGGCTGCTGGATTTATAATGTCAAGGTCTCCCATCCTGGGTGGTAGTGCCAAAAGATCCCTCTCTTCTGTTGTGGGGATGTGGCCATTGGTCAGTGATGGGAGGGTTGAATCCCTGATAGCATCCTCCTGTGGTTGTAGCAGTAACTCGATGTCGAGGATGGTCCGCATCAAGAAGATTCATTTGTGCTTTATACCATAGGTAAATGAGGTGTATGCTGCATGGGATTCTGTTTTTGTGTGGCTGGATAGTAAATGTATTTCTTCTACGCCTGTCTTTACCTGATCACTCACATATTGATTTTTGAATTCCTTAGTTCCAATCACAGTACCTAGATGCCTCTGACCTTCTTTGGTATCAATTTTGTGTTTCTGAAGGCCTCCTGTGCATCTAGAATTTTAGATAGTAAGCTGGTTTTACGATCAAGATGGACTTACTTGCATTAGCATAGTAACCTATTTCAGGACCATGAGATGTTACAGGGTTCCACCATTTTCTCACCTTGCCAGCCCCTGTGAGATCATCTTCATAGGCTATTTGTTTTACATTGATGGCCTTGTATTTAATATGCTGATGCAGCACTGCCATAGCCAGGGTGTACATAATCATGGCAACGGGGTCCCACTGGGAAGTTCTTTCTCTGGATTGGATTACACCAACATCATGAGCAACTGTCTTACCCACATTGTAGAGGTCTGCTGGTTCTTTGTGGGTGTTTTCTACAGATTTGGCAAATGCTGGGCATTTAATCTTGATGTTGTGCAGCATTGCCTCTTGGTTGATGGAATGAAATGTGTTTGAGGCATCAACTAGTAATACTGCTTGACAGTCCTCTTCTTCATATATTTTCTCTTTCCTGGCGTACACACACTTGGAGGTTGCCAAATGCCTGCATAACTTCATCTTTCTTCACATCCATGATGCATTTTCCTATAATTCATCTTAAGAATTCACCCATTCCGATCTCCTGACTGCTACTACTACTACTACTGCTACTACTACTACTATTACAACTACTGTTGTTGCTGCTGCTGCTATGAACAACAACAACAACAATAACTAGTTACCTATTTACTATACTTATTCTGTAGCCAAAGTATGGAAGTTTCGCCATAACTATTAATGGTATTGGTTGTCTTCGTAGTTATACAAATGCTGCTTTAATGTTCACTGCCTAAAAGCTTTGCATGAACACAACACTGATATTTGCACAGTTTTAACAGGCTAACTGTATGCATAACTATAACCATATTCCTTTCAGATACACAGCTTTATTTCTGTAAAGTTGCAGTTTTACAGCATTTGTCGTTTTCTCTAAAACATGTTACAAGGAAAACACTGAGCAGATTTGAATTTGGTACTTTCCACTAGGCTAAATGGCAAAAAATTCGGCCCAAATTTGCAGCAAACTTTTTTATCATGTGATTTTCAACCAAATGAATTATTTCAATTACTTTCTGAAATATTTTCGTTTCTGATATGCAATATTTGCACCAAAAATTAGTACGAGACCTTCAAAGGTCAGTTATAAATGGCACAAGTACTTTTATTCAATGGAAGGAAGAAGGAACCAAAGGCCGGGAGCCCACATACCATTCCTTCCAAGAAAAAGCAACAAAAACAATACAAAAGACAGCCAAATTCAAGATCCATTCATTTCGAGATCCCTGGACACACTGCGCTTGAAAGACTGGAGATCATAGGAAGTAAGAAATACAGAAAGAGGGAGACAGTTCAACAATTGACCTGACGCATATTTGAAGGACTAAGGGGAACAGTTAACTCTTGCATTTGAAAGTTGGACAGAAAAGGGATGAGAGTTTGTTGCTAAATGGGTGTTACATGACCGTCGTAGAGATGGAGGGATGGAAGCAGGCAGTTCAGAGGAGCAGTGACCATTGAAGTAACAATAGAAAAGAGGTAAAAATACAACAGTGTGGCGAAGATACAGAGGTTGAAGGAAGCCAGTAAGACGAGAAAAGTTAATAAGATGAAAAGCCTTTGACTCCACCCTATTAAGAAGAGCTGTATGTGGGGAGCCTCACCACACATGAGAGTTGTACTCTACACAGGGGCGAATAAAGACCCTGTATAAAGCCAACAACTGTGCAGGGGTAAAGACGGTATGGAGTCGGCTTAGCACACCTAATCTCTTGGAAGCAGATTTTACGGGAGACGTAATACGGTCTTTCCAAGGTAAGTCCCGAGTGAATGAAACTCCAAGCCGTTTCAAGGATGAAGCAGGATTGAGCTGGATATTATTAAACATTAGAGGGTACTCCTGTGGAAGATTTTGTCGGGTTGATAGGTGTAAAAACTAAGTCTTTGATGCATTAAAAACAACAAGATTATTTTTACCCCAGTCAGAGACACAAGCCAAGTCAGACATTAGGTGTGCCATTGCCTCATCCCTTGTTTTGTTGAAGCAACTGCTGAGATGGACGTTGCAGGAACCGAATGGAAAGGTGAAGGGTGGAATCATCAGTGTATGAGAGGATAACGTTAGACGTACAGCTTAGAAGGCCATTCATGAATAAAAGTAAAAGAGCTGGTGACAGGACAGAGCCCTGAGGAACACCAGAGTTGCTAGATCTAGGAGAAGAACGATGGTCATCTACAACAGCAGCTATAGAACGACCAGAAAGGAAACTAGAGATGAAGGCACAACTAGAAAGATAGAAACCGTAAGAGGGTAGTTTGGAAAGTAAAGAGTTATGCCAGATTCGATCGAAAGCCTTAGAGATGTCAAGTGCAATGGCAAAGCTTTCGCCAAAGTTTCAAAAGGAGGATGACCAGGAGTCTGAAAGGTAGGTAAGATCACCAGTGAAGTGGCCCTGATGGAAACCATACTGATGACCAGAAAGAAGGTTGTGATAGCAAAGATGCTTTAAAATATTTCCGTAAAGAATTAACTCAAACCTTTAAGACACAGGATGTTAAAGCAACTGAACGATAGTTAAAGGGTTGGTAATGGTCACCCTCCTTTGGGAATGGCTGAATGAAAGCAAACTTCCAGCAAGAAGGTAAGGTAACATTTGACAAACAAAGGCGAAAGAGTTTACCTAGGCAGGGTGTAAGCACAGAAGCACAGTTCTTGAGGACAACAGGAGGGACTCCATCAGGCCCATATTCCTTGTTAGTATCGACGCCAGTGACGGCAGAAAATACATTAGCCAAAGAAATTTTAATGTCAGTCAAGATGAAGTAAGAGGGGAAGTGCTGGAGGAACAGCACCAGAATCATCTGAGGTGGAACTGGAGGACAAAGTATGAGCGAAGATATCTGCTTTATCAGTAGAAAAAATAGCTACAGAGCCATCAGAGCAGAAAAGAAGAGGGAGGGATGATAAGATAAAGTTGTTAGAAAGGATTTTGGGAATGTGCCAGAAGAAGCAGGAAGATTTCGAGTTGAAGAGCTGAGAGCATTTAGTACCGATGAAATAATTTTCAGCAGAAAGAAGAACATACTTAGCACGCTTCCGGGCAGAAACATATAAAAATATGATTCAGGGGTGGGTTGGCTCTGGTACCATTTATAGGCCCTCTCCTTGTTGCGGACAGCATTAGAACAAGCGTGATTAAACCAAGGCTTTCTTGCATTAATCAAAAGATATGAGAAGGGAATGTATGCTTCCATGCCCGAGAGAATATCCTCCGTAATGCGCAATGCACACTCATATGGCTCTCAGCCATGGAAACAATAATCATTCCAGGGAAAATCAAAGAAGTACTGCCTGCAGGCCTTACAATCAGCAGCTCCGAAGTACCACAATCGACGTTCCTTTAGAGGGTCAACAGGCTGTACTGGAGCGATAATACAGGTTAAGGTAATAAAGTTGTGATTGGAGAAGCCTAACGGAATGGAAAGATTAAAAGTGTAGCAGAAGGATTAGCTGTAAAGAAGAGGTCAGGTATGTTGGAGCTCTCTCCATGGCGGTCAGGAATATGGCTAGGGTGTTGTACAAGCTGCTCTAGTCATTAAAGATAGAAAAGACGTAGGCTTGTTCACCAAGTGGATCAGTGAAAGGAGAGGAGAGCCAAAGGTGGTGGTGAACACTGAAATCTCCTAGAATAGAGATTTCAGAGAAAGGAGAAATGGATAGAATGTGTTCTATCGTAGATGTAAGATGGTAAATGAATTTTTCGTTGTCAGTAGAATTAGGAGATAAGTAAACAGCGCAGATATAATTAGTCAGAGAATGACAGGAGACCCGAAGCCAGAGAGTGGAGAATTCAGAAGAATCAAGTTCAGGAACATGAGAGCAAGATAAGTCGTTGCATACATATACACATATACACAGCAGCTACCTTTGGCTTTGAAATGAGTATAGAGAAATTAAGAGGATACAGAAAAGGGTTTGCTATCCTTTGCCACAGACAGCTGAGTCTCAGTTAGGAAGAGAAGGTGAGGTTTAGAGGAGAGGCGGTGCTCAACAGAGCGAAAGTTAGAGGAAAGGCCGCAAATGTTGCAGAAATGAAGAAGTGAGTCAGACAGTGGTTCCAGGCAACTCGCTGAGTCGTCACTGGGAGAGGAGCGGATGGTGGGGGCATTTATGGTCCCCCCCTCGGGGAGTCCGAGGCTTGGTTACTGGTCATCATTTTTCTTATCTGATTTTGAAAAGGAAGTGTTGTGTGTACTCTGCATGTAGTTTGGTGTTGACAGAGAAACTTGTACTGGAGAGCATGCTGGCCTACTCTCTGTGCTACCGAAACACTGAAAAAGTTCGGCAAAGGGGGATGGTCAGGAACTAGTCCCGAGCGCTGATGAAACTAGACTCCAGCTCTCCCTGCCATCAGCTTTCCATCCACCTTGGAAGCACTGCCCTGCCCGACTAGTGCTACAGTCTACTCCTACTTGGGTTACCCTTGGGTACCTTCCTGTATAATATCAAGATCTAAGAAAAAAAAAGAGCGAAGAAAAATAATACTTAAAAAAACAGTAAGCTTTGCCATGTATATGGCAAAGGTTAATACTACTACAACCACTACTACTACTACTACTACTACTACTACTACTAATAATAATAATAATAATAATAATAATAATAATAATGATAATAATAATAACTAGTTGCCTGTTTGCTTAGTGTGTAGCCACAATAAGTAAATCTCTTCATGAATATTTATGGTATATAAGGTATGATATTTTGGTTTGAGAAACAAGTATGTGACCTCTGAAAGTAGTTCAAGGTCACTCATATTTGGAATATGTACTTAGAGTAACCTAAGGTAGCTTCTTGTGTAATATCAACAAGTTCTGAAGACAAAGGTGTGGAAGAACGCTTGGGTACATTTGCCATTTGTCTCAATAACTGGCTAAACATAAGCTTGTCTGTAGCCATATTCCTCTCAGTTAATAAGAAAGACGAGAGCTATATATCTGTAAAGTTACAGAAGTAAAGCTTTTGTGGTTTTATGTAAAACGTGTGAGAAATAAAACACTGAGCAAATCTGAACTTGGTATTTTCCACTAGGCTAAATTACAAAATATTCAGCCAAAATTCTCAGCAAACTTTTTTTGTAATAAACCTTTCAGCCCAATAGCTGTATCTCATTTAGTTTCTGAGATATTCCAATTTCAAATATGTAATTTTTATACCGCGAATGAGTAATGACCTTCAAAAATAGGTCAAGGTCACTTACATTTAGCACAAGTACTTTGGTTACCCTAGGGTACCTTCCTGTATATTATCATCAAGATCTAAGAATAAAAATGCAATGAAAAGTAATAATACTACGAATACAATAACCTTCACCACTTATGTGGCGAAGCTCAATAATAACGAACAGTGGTGCGAAGAATCACGTGACAGACAGCAGTAATGATATCAGTGTTAAAAACACTGCCAAGTCTTGTCTCACGTCCCTTTGTCCGATACCAGAAGTTACAGGAATATTTTTGATAATTTTTGTGCGTCCTGAATTTGTCCTCTCTCTCTCTCTCTCTCTCTCTCTCTCTCTCTCTCTCTCTCTCTCTCTCTCTCTCTCTTTCTCTCTCTCTCTCTCTCTCTCTCTCTCTCTCTCTCTCTCTCTCTCTCTCTCTCTCTCTCTCTCTCTCTCTCTCTCTCTCTCTCTCTCATCCTGCTGAAAATAGTGCCAATTTTTATGTCGACTTTTTTTCTATTCTTAATAAAAAAAAAAGCTCTAAGTAAATCCTAAGGAAATCATTATCTACCTTTTTTTGTTCTTTTCACTACATCTTTCACGTTGGCGATGCCTTGTAAACAAGCTCACTTCGCCTTCAGCTACATATTATATATAGGCTACATACTGAATGGGTATTTTTGACGGTTGTCGCAAAATATGAAGGAAAATATTATTAGGAAAATATTTCACAATGATGAATGTATTAAGAATACTTCACTTCAGATCATATTGTTCTTACAGTTGTTGTTCAGCCCTCGTCTACCTGGCTCACCAGATCCTCTGACCACAGATAAGCAACTGTTCATACGGGGACGTTGCGTATCATCCCTTTACTGCTGATGTTGTGTCTCCGTCATAGTGTGGCATGTGAAATACTGATTGGGTCTGTTCTACAAGCATGGCATGTATCATCTGAGATTCGACCTAGCTCAAATCTAAGCTGGTAACTGAAGAAGACTGGATGATGTCCTGATCTAAGCCTAGCTTAGTAAACTCAGTCAAGTTTACAGTATTTAAGGGCATCTCTAATGGGTGGATGTAGGCAAGGGGAACTTGTAGCATTATCTTCTGATAAAGGTGTTGTAGTGCTGTACATGTGAAATGATCATGTAAGTGTTTCTTCAATGCTTGTGTTTTATATCTTGAGGTGGGGTATTGTTCAAGACGGTCTGACAATGTTTGTGTGGTGATTGTTTTATGTGCCAGGAAGTGTTGTGTCGCTCTGCTGTGTAATGACATGGGTGTTGTTCGATAGAACAGACTGTCGGGTATAACTGAGTGCCTCTTATACCAAGATATTTTCTAAAAAAAGGGGTTTTACTTTCAAAGTGTACCGTAATTGAACTGTGGGAGTTGTACTGTTGCAGCCAGAAATAATGCATGGATTATTGATCAGTATGGTCCGCAACGTGTTGTAGCGGATATAAGATAAGATGGAGGCCCATGCCAAGGAGGCATATGATATGAATGATCAGATATTTTGTTTGTAGGTAGGGAGAGTGTTCTTTCTTGTTGTCCAGTGTTTCTCCCTGTATGTGCCCAGAGTGTGGCGAGTCTGGGGGTGCCCCATCTCTTGATGTCCTGTATGTGGTCCATGAAGGTGAGTCCAGTGTCATTTATCACTGAAAAAAAAATAGTGAAGAGATATGTGTGGCAAAAGTATGTTATTATGTGTGATGCTTGTGCTGTACCTGGACTCATGTTTGCTGCTGGTGATGATTGTGGTGGTGGACATGGCTGGACTAATCATCAGTCTGTTGTCCTTGACCCGTACCTGAAGTGTTTTTAGGTTTGTTAAAGTTTACAAGCTGTATCTGCAATGTGGTGAGTGGATGATATGGTAATGTAATTTGCATATGAGGGCAATGTTTGTGGGTAGTTTGGGTGTGGAAATATAATACATTTGTAGGTTCAAAAGTGTACGTGAAAGAAGGGAGTTCGCTGGAACTCGTTTTTGGAAGCTTCATATACATGATTATTTGCCTAAGAGTATAACTTGAGCTTGTCTGTCTTGTCTGTCAGATCAGTAGATGGACAGCCAATCTTTGATATTGTTCTTTATGGTTATCTCATAGATTTCCGTGATTAATTTGCCGTGAAGGATATCATCAAAGGCTTTACTAAGGCCTGTTGTTCTATGAGTAGTGCAATTTGGGGGTCTCACAAAGTTGATGCCGTCAGGTGTATGGTATGTAAAGTTGCTTAGTTAGATGTTTGTGGACAGCAATGATCTAAAGTCATGTTGCAAGAGAGCGAGGTAGACATAATGTATGACCAACAATTAGGTTTTGGGTTATCTCCATTTGCGTGCGAAGTTGGGTTATGTGTCTAAACGAGGCAGGGAGTGTTGATCCTTGTATGGTTAAAGAATAGTCATGACTATTTTATGTTTCCAAATGCTGAGAATGTTACACTGTGCCCATGAGTAGTTGCTGATATTTGTAAGGTCCTGGATGTCGTGTAATCCTAAATATTTCAGCTGTAGGTGGCTGATGCTCTCCGCCCCTGTGTTTGTATTTTTTTTTTTTTCTTGGTAATGTTACCTGTCTGTTTCTTCGAGCAGGGGATTATGTTGCTGTGGAGCAGGAGGGACTGCCAATGCAGAGAAGATTGCTTTTCGTAGTCGGTGTATGTTGGTGTGAGGTGATCTATGTTCGAACAGCGATCACTGAGTATGTCTGCTTGTTCTTTGTAAGAGGGGATGTGATACAGTTTGTGCTGTGATGGTGTTGTGGGTCTTGACGGTGCATGTTTCTAATTTAATGATACTCTCAGGTGTTTTTAGATACGAGAGGCTAAGCATTGTTATAAGGGATGAGTTTTCCATTTTCTTTGTGTTATTTTTGTTGTTAATTTCGTTGCTTAATTGCTAGAGTCATGTGTTGGCGTCTTGTGAGTGTGGGAGAGGGGAGTGGTTTTTAAGCGAGCTGCACTGATTAATGGGACGAGCAATGTCCACTGCAAAGCTTGGGTTGTAGTATTTCCTGTGGATTTGTGGAAAATGATGTTTGGCTGCGATATATATGATGTTGCTAGATTTCATAATGTGCCTATCAATGATGTTGATGGTTGTGCTGCTTAGTGTACTGAAGTGTGGTTGTTCATTAGGTGAATTTTGTACAGTCGGCTTTCTTGCAGTTTGTGTAGACGATGTGTGATCACTCTGATTTTGAGTGTATGCTTGTTGCTGATCATGATAAGGGAACTTAGAAGTGAGTTTGGGTTCCAACTGCAAGGCGGTGGTGGGTGAAAGTCTGGGCAAACAGACTATGGTGTATGGGGAGGAGGGGGAGGTGTGCGATTGATGTGGGAGTGTACGTGTATTTATGAGTTGTCGCTGAAAATGTACGTGGTGTTGAACTGTTATTCATTTTCAAGGCCTCAGTGATTTTTTTTACTCTTTTTGTACCAAACAATGATATCTGTTTGGGGATAGAGCTGAGGGTTGCACTGCTCTGGCATGGCGTGGGAGGTTTCGGGGGGAATGTTGTTGATTGTCGTTGTTGGTCAATCCTGGTCATGCACTGCCCACCAGACCCGTCGATCACAGGTAAGAAACTACCCCTACTGGATCGTCCTAAATTTTTGCTACAGCATTAATACTGCGTCCGTGTGTCAGTGTGGGACATGTTTTGCAGAGCTCTACAATGTGGGCTATGTTGTGGGGGCCCACGTCACAAGAAGGACACGTGTCACCTGTGATTCCACCCAACACAAATATCAGCTGGTAACTGAGGAGGGCGGGGGTGATGTACAGTACTAATCACAACCTAGCTATAAGCTGTATTAAAGGATAATTACCTCTAATTGGTGGTTGTTGGGAGGGGAGGCTCGTAGAGTAGAGTTTTGAGCAAGGTGTATTGCTGTGCATTTGAAATGAACTTGTAGGTGATTCTTCATTGCTAGTGTTGGAGTGTGTGGAGATGGGATGTTGTTGATGAGGGTCTGGTAATGTATATGCGGTGATTGTTTATGTTTCTAGGTGTGCTGTGTAGCTCTGTGTTGGCATGGGTTGCCGTACAGAGCTGTGTGCCTCTCAAGTGAAAATATTTTCTTGCAAGGATGACTTTGGTTTCAAAATTTAGGAGAGTTGTGGAGGTTGGACCCAGTGGTGATGCGTAGAGCACCGTTGATTTTTTTTTTTTTTTAATAGCTGAACAGAGGAACGAAAAACAAATTAATAAAAAATAATCCATACACCAGATTATTGGTGTCCTCCATTCATAAAATGTCTGTAACAGTTGGACTTTAACAGCTGTAGGTTGAAGTTTGGAGGGAAACAACTCTGGGGATGTGAGTTCCAGAGAGATGCAGTTCAGGGAATGAAAGAATTCTGATAGGCCAAAGTTCTAGAATATGGCTGAGTGACATTCCAGTCATGAGCGCCACCAGATGCCTGTGTAGCACGAGGGAAGTCATGGACAGGTGGCACCTGGACGCAACTTCGTCTGAGCATTTGCCATAAAAATATCTGTGAAGTAATGCAAAGGAGGCAACATTCCTTCTTACTTGTAGGGGAGGTAGTTTATTTATAATAGCAGGATTATTAATAATTCAAACAGCTCTTTTCTGAATTTTGTCTAGTTTTAGTGCAACCTCTCCACATCCATTCCACAAGGGTGAGCATTATTCAAGCTGAGAGCGCACATGACTCTTGTAAATTATAGCTAACTGCTCGTCAGTGAACAAGTTACGGACTCTGTACAATAATCCACGTTTCTCTGAGGCGGTTTTAGCAAGTGATCTGACATGACAGGTCCAGCTGAGGGCATTGTTACGTGAGGCGCCGAGAATTTCAATACTTTTGGAGATGGGATTATTAGTAGCATTGAAGATAATTAATATACGAATCTGGCATTATCTGTCTATTAGCAAAATGTATATATTTGGTTTTACTAGCATTAAATGAGACAAGGTTGTTTTGCCCCCATTCACTGATCGTAGATAAGTCTTGATTTATGGAGATGGCTGTACTTAGTTGAGTGTTAGAGAAATTAGGCTTTGTAAATGGGTGTCTGAGTGTGAATGAAGTATGAAGTGTTAAGTCATCTGCGTATGAATGGATGGGATTGTGGGTGACAGATAAAAGATCATTAATATGAACCAGGAACAGGGTTGGCACGAGAACTGATCCCTTTGGTAACTGAGTGGTCTATAAGGTGTTGTGTGCATTATAAATTAAATGGGACTCATGCCAGGTAGGTATAGGATGTCACTGATTAATGTATTGTTTGTATTTGGTGGGAATTTATTTTTGGTGACCAAAGTCTATCTCTGTTATTGCTCTGGGAGCTGTGAATCTGGGGTGTACCGCTACTTGATGTCTTGTACGTGGTCCATGAAAGTGAATCCAGTGCTATATGTCTCTCCAAGAATCCTGATGAATGGTTTGTGTGGCACGACTGCATTGCCGAGTGCGATGCTAGGGATGTACCTGTGCTCATGATTGCTGCTGGTGATGAGTGTGGTGGAGGTTTTGGCTGGAGCCATCATCAGCCTGTTTCCCTCAACCCTTGCCTGAAGTGTGTTGAGGTAGTCTTGTTGCAGTGTGCAGGCTGTGTCTGGGATGTTGTAGTAAGGTTGTTATGGTAATAAAATATGCATATGAAACAATGTTTTTAGGCAGTTGGGACGAAGGTATATCATGCACGTATAGGTTGAAGAGTGTGGATGAAAGAATGGAGCCCTGTTGCGCTTCAGTTGAGAAGTTTCACATTTGTGATGATTTGCCATGGAGTTTAACGTGTGCTGGTCAACTGGATATGTCGTTGGCAACCCAGCGTTTGGTATTGTTCCCCCTGTTCTTGTTGTCACATTTGGTGATTGGTTTGCTCTGCATGATGCAACGAAGTATTAACATACTTTTATTGTTGCAATAATGGCATGTTGTTCATACCACATGGAACTTATGCTGTCAGATGCATCTTGTTGTAAAGTTGCTTGATTAATGTTTATATCTTTTTTTTTTGTGGCCAGAGTTGACAATGAGGGACTGAATTGCTAGCGTGGTTTCGACAATTTTGTCTTTAAAGTGAATGGATGTTTCAATGTAAATGATGAGGCCTCCCAAATAACCATCAGTTCTGAGTGTGTAGATGTTTCAGTAGTGTTTGATGTGTGGAGTCTTGTGTGTGCACGTAAGTTTGTTTCTTGTAGGAGCGTAACGTGTATGCAGTGTTTGTGACCTGAGTCTACAACGTTGGTGAATTGGAGCAGAGGCCGTTGACACCGAATTGCAGTTTGTTTGTGCTGTGTGTCTAAGGTAGTATGCATACAGTCTAGGTTTGTGTTGCAGATACAGTGTCCGTGTGCAGGGACTGAGCGATGGTGGCAGTGGTTGTGAGTAGGGGATTGTTGGAGGGTGGGGGAGAATTGTGTCTGGAGAATTTGTGGAGGTGTTACACCTATCAATACCCGTGTATTGTATTGTCTGATATTATAAACGTAATGCATGTACTTTGGATTCATTCTTTGCAATAATTTCACTAAGCTTTATTTACATGTTCGTTTAGGGATTGTGATATGTCGGGAGGAAGCCAAACAGATGTACAAGTATCCTGTTTGAGGCCCGAGATTGCTCTCAGGCTCTTCGGTAAGCGCGAGGGGGAGGGAGATGACTGTCAGAGTAATTTCCCTTTGTCTAAAAGACGGCACAGATAACAGCTGCCCCCACACGGGAGAGATGGTGCCCTTCCAGGCCGACCGAGGTCCTTCTTGCAGGGTGCAGGGAAGTTTGGAAAGGTTTTGCTCCCAGGCTAAAGTCGCAGCTGTTCCTTCTTGCCTGGGGTGCACAGTCATTCCACGCGTGTGCTCCCTTCCAGTGCCACTTCTCTTACAGTATATTGAGGTATTAAGATGAATAACTCAATAAGAAGGAGGCACTTTGAATAAATACGTAAGAAAGAGGTGATAAGGATGATATACGAGTAATAGAAAAAAGCAATAAAAATAAATAAATAGGGAAGAGGTATCAAGCAGATAAAAATAAAATGGTTAAAATTTTCAAGGACCAGACTAAGGAGGCTCCCTAGCACATCTTCCCTGATATTTTCTGTATATGCTACGTTATCTTTCCCTTGTGTACAGCCTATGTCCTCTGTGTCGATATTATAACTACATAAAGGGCGTAAAATGCTGAGGTGTACTGTGCTAAATATAAATGCTAAGGGAGAGGTACGGTCGAAAATATGGAATCTGAGGCTTATTGACAGATCTTTCTATCCTGTTCCCTGCATGGATTTGTAGGGGAGACTCTTTTCTGCAGACTAATGATTATTTATAACAAAAGTACAATATTATTTACCAAAGTGTTTTCAATAAATATCTTACATTAATGTTATCCAACTGCTCTTGCCTATAGGACTGAATTCCAATGTTTTAAGCTAGTAAACTATGTGCCTTTTGATCTGCTTGTTTAAACGGCTTAAGAAGCAATTCTGCTAGGTGTCGCGCTCCACTCCCCCCAGTCTTTTCCAGAGTGTAGGATCTGGCCCTGAATTCATCCCTGTATCTGCTAAATTAACATACAGTAACGTAAGAATGATGCAATGCTATATTTCAAGGAATCCGTGTATTGGAGATGGCCATGGTACTACTGACGTATTATATGGACTGAAAGCTAAACCAAGTGCCAAACCCTGCTACTTATTTCGGAAGAGCTACTGGAGGACGTTTGGGAAAAAAAAATGATGAATATACTAAGATTTGTAACACTGTAAGAGTTTCAGCTTGGCCTATGACTTAGCGTACAGTCACTCAGAAGAAAGATCACCGAGTGACTGTAGCCTACTGGAGGCTGAAATTTCCATGGCTAAGAATGATGACTATGTACACTCATGATTACTAATCTCTGACCAGGGACGCGTGGCGGGCAGTGTTATGACCACACACGAGCCACGCATTCGAACACAGCCTCCGCACTAGTGGGCGGGGCAAAGAACTGTAATCAGGTGATCTGAAGCGTACTATTCCTCATATCTTTGATATTTCCATATTCTTATGGTTTCTCCTCCATAATATAATAATCTGTGTTTATTGACAGGGGCCGAGATTTCTTCAATAAGTCTGCAATTTAGCAATTTCCAAGAAGTAAAAAAAAACATGTGCCACTATATGTACGAATTAGCATCATATATACCGTAATAATTATTTATGAATTAGCGGCATTAACTGGCACACATTTTGACCAGAGGTGGCATATAGCTAAGACGTCGCGTAGGAATAGGGCAACCATTCATACTGGATGGCAACGGCATAGATATTTATATAAAACTAGATGCCGCATCGCCAATTCTTCAGTACAGCGGCTATGCGTCTTTGCGGCCGCCATGCTGGAACGGTCAAGCATGTAATAGTGGGGCTTTTTTTTTTTTTTTAGAGCGAATTCAGACTATGAAAATGAATGTTGCTGTGGTGGAGGTGGTGAAGGTGGTTATTGTTCTGGTGGTGGTGATGGTGGTTATTGTAGTGGTAGTTGTGGTTGTTGCTGTGGTGGTGGTGGTGGTGATGATTTTTGTTGTTGTTGTGTTGGTGGTGGTGGTGGTGGTTATTGTGTTGTTGGTGGTGGTGGTGGTTGTGTTGATTGTGGTTGTTGTGTTAGTGATGGTTGTTGTGGTGGTGGTTGTTGTTGTGGTGGTGGTGGTTGTTGTTGTGGTGGTGGTTGTTGTGATGGTAGTTATAATGGTGGCTGTTGTGGTGGTGATTGTGGTTGTTGTTGCTGTTGTGCTGGTTGTGGTGGTGGCGGCGGTGGATGTTGTAGTTGTGGTGGTGGTGGTGGTTGTGGTGGTGGTGGTTGTGGTGATGGTTGTTGTGGTGGTGGTCGTTGTAGTGGTCAATGTTGTGATAGTGGTTATAGTGGCTGCTGCTGTTGTTGTGGTGGTGGTTGTGGTGATGGTTGTAGTGGTGGTGGTGGTTGTTGTGATAATGTTTTTTATGGTTGTCTTTGTTGCTGTTGTTGTTGTGGTGGTGGTAGTGGTAGTGTTTGCTCTTGTGGTGGTGGTGGTTGTCGTTGTGCTGACTGTTGTTGTTGTTATGATGGTGGTGGTTGTTGTGTTGGTGGTTGTTGCATTGGTGGTGGTGGTGGTGGTTGTTGTGGTGGTTGTTGTCGTTGCTGTTGTGGTGGTGGTGGTTGTGGTTGTGTTGGTTGTTGTTGTTATGGTGATGGTTATTGTTGTGGTGATTGTTGTTGTTGTTGTTGTTGTGGTTGTTATTGTGGTGGTGGTGGTTGTGATGGTTGTTGAGATAGTGGTTGTTGTTGTGGTGGTGGTAATTGTTGTGGTGACTTGTTGTGGCTGTTGCTGTAGTGGTTATTGTTGTGGTTGTTGTGATGGTGGTTGTTGTGGTGGTGGGTGTTGTGGTGGTGGTTGTTGTGGTGGTGGTTGTTGTGGTGGTGGGTGTTGTAGTGATGGTGGTTGTTGTGATGGTGGTGGTTGTATTTTTTGTTGTTGTGGTGGTGGTGGTTATTGTTCTAGTGGTGCTTATTGTTGTGGTTGTCGTGATGGTGGTAGTGGTGATTGTATTTGTGGTGGTGGTGGTCGCTGTGGTGGTTTTTGTTGTAGTTGTGGTTGTTTTGGTGGTGGTTGTTGTAGTGACGGTGGTTATTGTGGTGGTGGTTATTGTTGTGATGGTGGTGGTTGATTTGCTGGTGGTTGTGGTGATGGTGATGGTTGTTGTTGTGATGGTTGTGGTTGTTGTGATGGTGGTGGTTGTTGTGATGGTGGTGGTTGTTGTTGTGGTGGTGATTGTTGTTGTGGTGGTGATTGTTGTTATGGTGGTGGATGTGGATGTTGTTGTTGTTGTGGTGGTGGTGGTGGTTGTGGTGGTGGATGTGGTGCTGGTGGTAGTGGTTGTTGTTGTTGTTGTTGTTGTGGTGGTGGTGGTGGTCGTGGTGGTGGTGGTGGTGGCTGTAGTGGTGGCTGTTGTGATGGTGGCTGTTGTGGTGGTGCCTGTGGTGGTGGCTGTTATGGTGGTGGCTGTTGTTGTGGTGGTAGTGGTTGTGGTTACTGGTTCATCTGAAACGTGAACTCGGTGGACTGCAGGCTTAAATTTCCCTGCTGCAACCCACCAGCCTCCTTTCGGAGGATAGAGAAGCAGCTGAGGAACGTTTAGATAACCAGAGAGTTGAGCCGCTCGTGCTATCGGTGTCACCATAGATATATTCCGACGCCTTCTACACCCAAAAGCAGCACAGTGCTGTTGCATTTCTAGGTAAATAGTGGTCAACTTTGATCATCGTCAGGAACACAACATCGTCTGCCTCGATTGTTCCAAGATGGCGGCCGCGCAGACGCATCTAAAGTAGTGTCATGTGGCATCTAGGATTATTTATATCTATGGGCAACGGGGCCTGTTATAACTAGAGAAAACCATTCAGTTCAAAGTAGTAGTAATAGTAAATTTCTGTCAATGATATAAGTATTATAAAGTATTCTTACTTAGAATATGTCGCGTGAATGCCGGCTGCTGTGGCAATCGTGGATATCATCTACCAACAGCTCGGTTAAAGGCTCGCCTGAAGAAATAGGTCAGTGAAATAATAAACAGATTAATCAAACAGTGTATGAAATTCAAATATCACGCACTCATTATACACTAAAAATAACAGCTATGACCAAATTTGGCTATTTCTTACCATGTATATATTACTTGAGAAAGTAATATAAATTGTGAAACAAAAGTGCTTCAGTGATGCTTAGAAACTTGTTCATTGAAGCACTAAACCTTTCTGAAACAACGGTGGAGTGTGTCTGACTGTGTAGCCTACGCCTGGCCACGACTTTGGCTAACTCTCTAGTCAGAAATTAGTGATCACGAGTGTACACCTCAGGACAGAAATTCGTGACACACAATAATCTGCCACCAGAGGTCAGGTTAATCGCATACGTCTATCCCCCCATCTCCCCCCCTTACCCCCACCAAAACACTGATTTGTTAGGCGGATGGATCGAAGATATGAAGCTTAGCTCACTCTCACGTCTTGCCGCATGTAATGTTACTTTCATTTACCTTACTATTAGGTGTATTATCAAGTGCACAGATCCATCTTCAGTTCCATGAGAAGTGATTATAACGAAGTTTTAGCAGATTTCAATACAATGACCTTAATGTATAGAATCTGGTTGCCAAATAGTTATCCTACGTGTTCTAAGCGATAGACTAAAATCCAGGTAACAGTTAAAAGTTATTTGGCCAGATGAGTCCCTCTCTTGCTTTGTCATGTGGACAGCCACATATACACTCACCTACTTATCCACCTACCCACTCAACCCATCTAACACAACCCACCGACCTCATCCCTGCCACCCACCAAGCCCATCGATCCCTGCTATCCACCCTCCTAACCCACGAATGCCACACACGAAGTTCGCCCAACAATGCCACTCAACTCATTTACTCATTCACTTCTCCACCCTGAACCCATCCATCCACCCAACCCAACCACCCACTTAGATCATCCCGACCACGCAATCGCCTCAGCCACCCTGGCGGCCAACGGTGCCCACTCAACCTGGCGACTCACTTTGCCCACACATCCCGACAACCTATCTTGACCACCGACCCCTACCACCCACCCTCACCTCTCACATACTCCACCCACCCTTCCCACTCACGAATTCCACCCACCCTAGTCACCCAACAATGTCATGCATCTCATCCATCCACACAACCCTCCCACCTCTCCCTGAACACTCCCCACCCTCCTCACCCTGCCCATCCACCCATCCTGTCCACCCACTCCTCCCACCGACCCACCCGCCCATCCATCCTTCTTACCCAACCCCATTCACTCCGCCACCCCATTTGCCCATTTGAACCCGACTTATCCATCAAACTCATCTTATCCAAACCTAACTTATCGACCCCTCCCCGACCACCCACATAACCGAGCACCTACCCACCCAACCCACCAAACGCATCCATTCACTAACCCTATTACCCCTACAACCCACCCAAAACCACTCCACACACCAAACCCATGATGTCACCCCCCCCCCTCCACCATTATCACTGTCCACCCACCCTGGCGATGCACCGAACTACCACATCCACCAACTCAACCTCATCAACTCCACCCACTCAACCAACTGACTCACAGAGAGAGAGAGAGAGAGAGAGAGAGAGAGAGAGAGAAACAAAACAAGCATAAACAGACACACAGACAGAGAAACACACACACACACACACACACACACACACACACACACACACACACACACACACACACACACAGAACAAGAATAAACAGACAGAAAGACAGACAGAAACACACACACACACACACACACACACACACACACACACATATACAGAGAGAGAGAGAGAGAGAGAGAGAGAGAGACTCAGTAACACACACACACAGAAACATTGTTCCCGTATTCAAGAAGGGAAAAAAACAGATTCCACTCAGCTATAGACCAGTATCTCTGACCAGTGTTGTATGCAAGGTACTAGAAAAACTAATGAGAGAATTTTAGGAAAACCAACTACAATAATAGAATATGACAACAGAAAGACAGTTCGGTTTTAGAAAAGGAAAATCATGTTGCAAATCTATTAAGCTAGTATGACAGAGCTGCATAAACACTACGGAAAAGAGAAGAATGGGTGGACAGAATACCGCACCAAAGACTTTTATGGAAGCTGTATCATTAAGGAGGAATCCAAGGTAATCTGTTCTGTTGGATGCAGGATTTTCTAAGAAAAGGGAAATGAGAACAGTACTAAGGAGTAATTACTCATCATGGACGGAAGTGACAAGCAGAGTTCCACAGGGCTCAGTGATGGCGCCAATTATGTTTTTAGTATATATTAATGATAAAGGCTAGACAGGAACATCTGAATGGGATGCTATCTAAACATGTTTGTTGATGATGCAAAAATACAAAGGAGAATTACAGACTCACAGAGAGCTGCAAGAAGAATTAAACAAGCTTCATAACTGGAGTAATAGATGGCAAATGGGAGTCAATGTGGACAAATGCCATGTAATTAAATTTGGTAAAAGTGGAAAAGGACCAGATCCGGATTATAAGCTAGGAAGTTAAACCCTACATATATCAGAAAAGAAGAAGGACCTAGGAGTGATTATCAATGATAGACTTTCTCCGGCAGACCACATAAATGAGAAGGTACGAAACATGCACACACTGCTTGCTAATATGAGAATAGCATTCACATATATAAATGGAGGCATGACGAGTAAGATAATTACCTCATTCACCACACCAACCCTCGAATTTGCATCAGTGGTCTGGAATCCTCATCTCAAAAAACACATAGATAAGACTGAAAAAGTACAATGGGCTGCTACGAGATGGATACCAAGTTTAAAGGATCTAAGCTATGAAGAAAGACTAGAAAAACTGAACCTACCAATATTACAAGAGAGAAGGAAGAGGAAACATGATGACGCTATGGAAATACATCTCAGGGAAAGAAAGAATAGACATCAATGATTATATAACCTATGAGGATGCATCAGCAAGAGGACACTGAAGAAAAGAAAAAAAAATCATGAAAAGAGAGGTGAGAAAGACGTAAGGAAATTCAGTTTCCCAAATAGGGCAATTGATCAGTGGAATGCGCTACCGAAAGAAATAGTACGTGTCAAAACTATTCATAAATTTAAGGATATGTATGATTTAATACACGGGACAGTACGACCATGACTCATTCCTGTAAAGATCCAATTAGATATTAACAATTAGATAAGAACAGATATATGCACACACACACACACACACACACACACACACACACACACACACACACACACACACACACACACACACACACACACACACACACACACACACACACTCACACACACACACACATCATGTGGAAGGGTGGGAAAGGAGGGAGGGAGGATTTGGGGACGGTGAAGGGGACGGATGAGATGTGGAAGTGTCTAGTACTGTTCTAATAGCAGCTTGCACAGTACACTGACTCGTATCTCCGACATAAACCCTTTAATTCAGCTATATTATGGATGTATTTCCATTAGGATTCCATGATATGCCATCCAATTGGCAATAGTTTTAATGAGCGAATACTTTGGTAAAATATTAAATATCATAAATATGCTAGTTTCAATATTTCATGCTGTTCATACTGTTCAGTGGTTATACAGTCAACCATCAAACAGTAATATCGTAAGATGTGGGGCCAGTCTTCCTCGCGGATAAACAACCACTGTCGATGATTAGTGTGTGAAGTTGTTGTGAACTACTCTCTCACTGTGTGTGTGTGTGTGTGTGTGTGTGTGTGTGTGTGTGTGTGTGTGTGTGTGTGTGTGTGTGTGTGTGTTTATGCGTGTTTTCTTTCTCTTAGGGAGAGTCCACACGTGCTTTCGAACATATATTAACAACACGGCAGGCAACATGTTAGGGAACTTGTTTGCAGCAGTAGTTGGACAGATGTAAGCAAACATTTTCCTGTGCAGCTTCGAACACTTGCAGGAGAGGCGATGGGATAAGTGTATCCGTACCAGCCAGTGAGACTTCATCATGATGTTGCCAACATGATCTGGATCCTGCTGTTCCCAACATGTTTGCAACGTAGTCGTTACTGTGTTGCTTACATGTTGCCAGCACTTGCTCGAGCACACGTGTGGGCGCACCCTTACTATATGTGTGTGTGTGTGTCAGTTGGTTGAGTGGGTGGAGTTGATGAGGTTGAGTTGGTGGATGTGGTAGTTCGGTGCATCGCCAGGGTGGGTGGACAGTGATAATGGTGGAGGGGGGGGGGTGACATCATGGGTGTGGTGTGTGGAGTGGTTTTGGGTGGGTTGTAGGGGTAATAGGGTTAGTGAGTGGATGCGTTTGGTGGGTTGGGTGGGTAGGTGCTCGGTTATGTGGGTGGTCGGGGAGGGGTCGATAAGTTAGGTTTGGATAAGATGAGTTTGATGGATAAGTCGGGTTCAAATGGGTAAATGGGGTGGCGGAGTGAATGGGGTTGGGTAAGAAGGGTGGATGGGCGGGTGGGTCGGTGGGAGGAGTGGGTGGACAGGATGGGTGGATGGGCAGGGTTAGGAGGCTGGGGAGTGTTCAGGGAGAGGTGGGAGGGTTGTGTGGATGGATGAGATGCATGACATTGTTGGGTGACTAGGGTGGGTGGAATTCGTGAGTAGGAAGAGTGGGTGGAATATGTGAGAGGTGAGGGTGGGTGGTAGGGGTCGGTGGGCAAAATAGATTGTCGGGATGTGTGGGCAAAGTGAGTCGCCAGGGTGAGTGGGCACCGTTGGCCACCAGGGTGGCTGAGGCGATTGCGTGGTCGGGATGATCTAAGTGGGTGGTTGGGTTGGGTGGATGGATGGGTTCAGGGTGGAGAAGTGAATGAGTAAATGAATTGAGTGGCATTGTTGGGCGAACTTCATGTGTGGCATTCGTGGGTTAGGAGGGTGGATAGCAGGGATCGATGGGCTTGGTGGGTGGCAGGGGTGAGGTCGGTGGGTTGTGTTAGATGGGTTGAGTGGGTAGGTGGATAAGTAGGTGAGTGTATATGTGGCTGTCCACATGACAAGGCAAGAGAGGGACTTATCTGGCCATATAACTTTTAACTGTTACCTGGATTTTAGTCTATCGCTTAGAACACGTAGGATTACTATTTGGCAACCAGATTTTATACATTAAGGTCATTGTATTGAAATCTGCTAAAACTACGTTATAATCACTTCTCATGGAACTGAAGATGGATCTATGCACTTGATAATACACCTAATAGTAAGGTAAATGAAAGTAACATTACATGCGGCAAGACGTGAGAGTGAGCTAAGCTTCATATCTCCGATCCATCCGCCTAACAAATCAGTGTTTTGGTGGGGGTAAGGAGGGGGAGATGAGGGGGGTAGACGAGTGCGATTAACCTGACCTCTGGTGGCAGATTACCCTGTATCACGAATTTCTGTCCGGAGGTGTACCTAGTTACCGAGCTTGAGGCCACCTTTCACTCTCATAGCTGTACCCCTTAGAATTAATGGTAGCCATCCTTTTACTACCCTATTTAATATGTTTGTATAATCTTATGTGTTATGTATGTAATTTGTCGTTACAGAGCAGATACAAAACAATTATATCGTCCGTATCGTTTATTATGGCTCAAAATGCTTCCATGCGTCGGCCTTGGTCACCTAATCTCGGCTTTTCGCTGCTCGATCTCTGGTAGACTGCCTATTCAGTCTTTTATCCCTGAGGTCACACATTATGACCTCAACCCGGGTCTTTTTCGGTCTGCCTCTCACGGTCCTACCCCCGACATTCACAGTTATCACCTTCCACACCCAACTGTCATCCACCATCCTCTCAACTTGATCAAACCATCTCAGTCTATCCCTCCTCATCACGACAGCAAAACATTCCAGTCCCATTCTTCCTCTCAGCTCATTAGTTGTCATCCTAGCCCCTCAGGCCCCGCATTCGCGGACGCACTACGCATCCATTCAGCATTTGCTGAACCCTCATAAAAACATGACTAAATGAATGAAAAATCAGCAACACTTGGCAACACTCAGACTTGAGCAAAGGGGTCATGCTGGGCAACTCCTTGGCTTAGAGAGCCATCTCACTCTGATATTAGCAAAATCTTAATATGTCGAAAACCATGTGTCTTCGATCACATCTGAGGAGCACCAAGCCTTTTTGCAGCCAACCCCAACAAAATTAGGTCGTTGTCTCTACGCATTTCAAAAGATTAAACACCAGATTCTCAAAATTTCAAAACTTATCTAGCCACAAGACAGTGAACAGTTTCTGCAGTATGGCAACATAGGCTGGAGTGTGGTGCCGTGTCCGGCTGGCATATTTAAGATAAACAGTTCCTCAGCAGTGCAGCTACTTTGTAACTCAGTGGCAAAGGGATTTTTACATTGGCCATTGGGAGAATCTTGTAATAAACTGTTAAAGAAGAGGTCCTGGAAATTCTTTCAAGCTGATGAGAAAGCGGCCCCAACAGTTGCGTATAGTCACTGAGGACTGTCTGATAATTGTTACTGAGTGTGAAAAAGAAGCCTAAATCACTAATAACAATGTCCTGGTGGGAGTACTAATGAAGATGCAAGTATTAGGAAGCACATTTTGCTCGGAAAAAACATTTACCGACGAAAAACCCCAAAGGGAGTGGCCCTGAATGGACAAATTATTAAGGTACTAATGGGTCTAAGCAGCCAAAAAAAAAAAAAAAAAATACTAAGGACAATAACTCACTGAGAACTAGGCACTTGGCAGCTCAATAAACCCTCATATACATGATCCCTAAACTGTGCATCATACTCACGAATCACTGTCTGGGGATTGTCGTTCAGTGTGAATGTGGTGAGTGTAGTTGGGGTGCTGGTGCCTTCCCTGTTTGTTGCCTCAACCACCACTCGAAACTCCTGGCCAGCTCCTAGGCCACGCAAACTGTGTAAGTAAAGAGAAACGGATAACAACACATACAATATATATATATATATATATATATATATATATATATATATATATATATATATATATATATATATCAAGGTCGTGCACACTTAGGGGAGGTTGGCGGTTTAACCCCCCATTTGGAAAGAATGAAAAATTCGAATGAAAATAATACTAAAAACCCAGCTTATTAAATTAATTAAATCCTGATAAGCATGTAATAGAAATATAATAGGAAAAGAGTTATAAAGTTCTACAAAATAAAAGAGAGAACGAACTCAGAAGTTGCACGAAGGTCCTAGAATGTTTTGTTAACGAAGAGAATAAATAGAAGATCATGGAAGGCTACCGAAAAAAAAAAATGGAAATTTGTAGAAAGTCGTGGAAATTTCTAGAATGTTATACAAGGATACATAAACGGTACTTCAGTGCAGAGTGAGTTCGTTTACGGTCAGAAATCAGCAACTGAAGTTTTTGTTTTTCCTGTGATTGTAGTGAAAGATGTCAACTAAACGACCGAATTCTCTGTTTCTCTCCCAAGGTTCTGTAGAGTTCAGTACGTAAATTACCCCGAGTTTGTACCCTTTCAGTACTATAGTCAGAAACAGTACCTAATTTTACCGTATTGCGTTACTTCGTTTAGTGGGTAATTAAGGCGCTCCAGTCGGATTGAGCCTGTGCAGGTTTACATCCAAGGAATGGTTGGGGTTTATTGTTCACGTAATGCCACTCAGGGATGAGTGAGGCTGATCACTCTCATCTTAATTATAAGGACCAACCTTCCTAGCCCCGGGCTCCTACGCTCCTAATAGGGCAACACAGGATTAGATGATGTACGTATGTTTGTATGTATGTATGTACAGCATGTATGTAAGCAGAGAGAGAGAGAGAGAGAGAGAGAGAGAAAGGGAGAGAGAGAGACTGTATACATAAATTAATATATATATATATATATATATATATATATTTATATTTTTATATATATATATATATATATATATATATTTATATTTATTTATTTATTTATTTTTATTTTTTATTTTTTTCATCGTAACCCCGTTCATCGTTTCTGCCGCCACACGAAGCTCCTGACCAGCTCCAAGGCCTTGCAAACTGATCAGGGAGGGGGAAAAGGAAATTATGGTCCATTTATTATCATCATCGTCGTCCACATCATCAATCATCCATAGAAACTTTTGACTGGATACCAGGCCTGACCGGCTGAGCAAAGGGAGGGAAAGATAATTACAGACCATTTGTTTGACTGTATCATCATCATCACCATCATGGTCCTACTTAATGCATTCATAATCACTTTAAACTATTTGCAAGTTTCCAGGCCTCACAGACTTATCAGGGAGAGACACAGCGTACTTATACTCTACTTTATCGTCATAATCCTTATCATCATAATCATCATCATTATGATCATCATCATCATCATAGTATTGTTGATCGTCTCCGAGCTGGTTCAAAAATGAAAGATAAGGGTGATTAATATTAACCTTTTCAGTATGGTGGCTTTTATTTTTTTTTTAACCTAGCATAACACCAGACGACTTTTTTCAGGCTAGGGGAGGAGGAGGTAGTGAAAGTGTTAACAACGTTTCCAGTATCCCTTACTATGCATAAAAGGGTTTGAGAGTAACGAGAATGAATATAATCCTCAAAGCACTCACAGAGGTTAAGCGCATTCTTTAAAAGATATAGCGTGTGGAAAGGAACGCTGTCGGGTGGTGGTACTGATGTAATCGGGTGGTTCTGCTGCGCGGTTGTACAAACGTCCCTCAATTCCTTACCTATCTGTTGAAAGGAGGGTGGTAGATAAGTATGGTTGACTGAATGAGGAGCATAACTTCAGCTCGCAATATACTTGGTTCACGTCAAGATGAGCTTGGAGTAAAGACAACAACCGTTTTTTTTTTTTTCTTTTCTTTTTTTAACCCGTCGGGAATTCAAACTTTAAGCTGATCAGTTAAAGGAGAAATCAATCTCCGTGGCAGGAATGGCGAAAACTAATTCCGAACCTGTCACTGTGAAGGGTAAACGTTCCTAAGTTGCAGGAAAAAAATCGTCTGCGTCGGACAAAACCCAACAAATGAATGCGGTAATAGTGAAATACAGGACACTACAAAGCCCAGACAGAATATAATAACCCCTTCGCTTCCATGATCCCTTTTTCTTTTTATACTTGCTGGCTTCAAACAACAATTCTTAAACTACTGAGAGAACTTATGAACTGACGGAACTAAAAACAAAAAGTCTATTAACCATTTCACAACCTGGTGTTTCTTCCCAAGCTGAATAATGTCGTCTAAAGGTAGCAATAATAACTAAAAGAAAAAGCGAGTCACCAGAATGAAGAGAAGATGAGCGTGTCTTGATTTAACAGCGCCGTAAATTGTTCAGATGGAGGAGTAATGATGCCCATAAAGAGAAATCGTTTTTATTTTGAAGAATTCTCTCTCTCTCTCTCTCTCTCTCTCTCTCTCTCTCTCTCTCTCTCTCTCATATCCAACTTGACTTAAAACTGCCACCTCTTCGCCTTGTATGCTGAGTTATAACAAGATTTTTAGTACAAGAACGCAGGCCCAATCGCCAAGAAGTCCTATGGAACGAATAAAGAGAAGCAATATTGTCTTAATCTGACTTCGAGCTGTGGGATATAACTTACAAAAGAACGAAAATCTAGGTCAAGGTGAAATAACTAATACTGTTATCTTCACAATTAACACAACATCCGTTTCCTGACGTGCTTCTTACATACTATCTGGAGAACCACTTTCTTAATCCCTTAACCCTGCCAACAAGATGATGTATTTTCACTGCAATCAGGCCATCACCAGACTACTTCATTAAGCTTATAAGAGGATCTCTTATAGTTCAGAGGTGAATGAAAGGGTTGCGTAAGCCCTCCACATAGTTTTTTCTGTCCTAAATTAGTACACAGAAGGATAAAATGAAAATATATCATAGTAGTAGCTTAGTAGTAGTCGTAGTAGTAGTAGTAGCCATAGTAGTACTCGTAGTAGTCGTCGTAACAGTAGCAGTAGTAGTAGTATAACAAACAGCAGTGGCAGTAGTGTTGGTGGTAGACGTGGTGCTGGTTACAAACCCAAGCACATCTGGATGTCAACCCGGTGGACCGCTGAAGTTACCATTATCTATCAGTCCACCATCCTCCTTTAGGAAGATAGGGAGGGAAGTGAGCGGTGTTAGCATAACTGGTTCTACAGCCTAGGTATATTGGTGCCACCACGTGAAAGTACCCTCTCCCAGCATCCGCCATAAGAGCGAAATGGGTACTTATGAGTTCATCTTTTAACCCTATATTTGTGGCGTGTTTCTCAGAGGAAAATAAATATCTGGCAATATAATCAGTGACATACGAGTTTTAAATCATGCATGGGGTAGAGAGGTGGAGAGGTGTAGGAGGGAGAGTGGTGTGAGGTAAAGAGGGCAACCTGACTGGGCGACATGGAGGCGATTCGTTTGTAGCCACCTCTCTCAGGATTAGGGCGTCTCGTTGAAAGGAGATTGAAGAACATATTCTTGTTCACGGCGTACGAGTAAATCTAAACAGTTTTATTTTATTTATTTATTTATTTATTTTTATTTTTATTTTTTTGCTGAGCAGCGTATCTCTGAGAGGAATGCAATCATCACTTGTCGGATTAAATAAATGAAATGGGGAAAATAAAATAAAAAAATAAGAAAAATAGAAAAACTGAAGGTTCATGTTACTCAACCATGTGAATGATCAATTGTTACTGCCAGTACAACTACCAATGTGAGCATGGAGACTTAGTGGTTCTACCCCAAGAGGTGATTGGAATAATTCTGAGTATGCCATCAAAGGAAGTAGGGTGGTGGTCTGCTCTTAACCCCTTCAGCACGACGACGTTTTATGTTCCGTACTAATAGAGTCAGACGATTTTATTCTGCCTGAAAGAGACTTGTTGCATTAAAGAGGTTACAAAAACTCCATTGCCCTCGTCATTACCATAAGTTTCTCCCTAAGCCGAGTAAAACCGTCTGGTGGTAGAGAATACAATAAACAAATGCGTCATCGTCCTGAGAGGATTAAAACTGAACTACGTGGCACTTGTCCCTGGCCCCTACACCTGGTGTGCGTAAAAATGGGTTTAGTTGTTACTGCTTTTACATCTAACGATTTAACTCTTCATAATCTCTCCATCCTACGGTCCATTCATTATCATCATCATCATCATCTAATCCTGTGTTGCCCCACGAGAAGCATCGGAATCGGGGGCTATAGTGTTCCTCCTCGTAACATAGGGTTTGGGTGGAGTCACCCCCTCCCTACACTATTGCCATGTTTCCTAACCCTACGATGTATAACGCCTGTGGTTTGTGTAGTAGGAATGATACATAAACATAACTCATACTAATATAACTGTAATGAAAGTGCTGACATGTATCAAGGAAGAATAAAATTATTCTGCATACTATATTATACGATAATAGAGAAACGTGGCATAAAAATTTGGCAGTGTTGCTCTAAAAATATTCTAATTATTATTTACTTCCCCAACACTTCTAACATTGCTAATTAATTTAGCAAGTATAATTGCAAGAAAATTTGAAGGGATAAAAGTGGGAAGAGGCGATCCTTTCATAATTAAAATAAATATATCAAACAGCTCTGGGGTGGCAGCACTCACGCGACACGTGTTTGTGTGTACGCTGTGGGAGGTCACCAACCCCCTACAGGATTTAGGCCTATTGGGGAAACCTCTATAAAAAAAACGCGCCGTGACTTTTACCTCAAGGGTGGTGCGGAAATAAAGTCAAAATTATAATCCATACATAAAAATGGAAGTAAAAAACCATGGATGACACATAACAAAATCTAGCGAGAGAGAGAGAGAGAGAGAAATAATAATAATAATAATAATAATAATAAAACTTTATTTCCACTAAACAGTGGGTATTCTTATACATTATACAGTAGTACAGCATACAGTATGAAAGTTCTATACACAATATAATACAAGTTGATACATATGGTGGAGAATAGTGACAGAGAGGTAAATGGTTTAAAAGGTGTGGGGACACTTAGGTTAAAAATAGATCAATTAAGGGATTTAGGAACGAAGGCAGTGGGAAGGATTAAGACAGATGGGATTGTAAGATTAGGGAGTTTGAGCAATAGGGTAGAATGTATGCTCTCAATAAAAGTATAGCAATTATCAACGGCTAATTATTATACAGGTGTTGATGGTGGGGGTCTATATTTATAGGAGGTGTTGGTGGTGGAGGTATAGCGGGTGTTGTTGATGGGGGTGTTGTTGGGGGTAGGGGTATAGGGGGTGTTGGTGGCAGGGGTATAGGGGGTATTAGAAAAACGGAGATCACAAGAGGGAAACAGTGTCAAGGTCATCGCTGATGGAGAGGTCAGCTCGGAAACGTGGCAACAGTGCAGGGAGGGGGTGACTCCACCAAAACCCTACGTTTCGATCTGTCAGACTATAGGCAAGTTGGTCCTGACATTTAAGATGAGATTGACCAGCCCCACTCATCCCTGACCGGCATTGCGTGAGCAATAAACCCCAACCACCATTTGGACATAAACCTGCACCGGCTGAATCTGACTGGAGCGCCTTAATAACCCACTGAATCACCAGGCGCCATAATTTGGTTATATGGTTACCACCCAGCGTATTAAATGGTTTCCTGATGTACAGGAAACCATTTGGCTTGTCACTCAGTGTAGAGTCCCCCACAGGCAGAAGGGAGAGGAAAGAATGAAGGAAAGCGAGACAGAAGAGGACGGAAGGAAAAAACGAAGGAAGAGAGGAAAGGGCAGTCACTCGAGAGCAGCACTACATCGAATGAGTGGATGGTGAGCGACCCCCACCTATCATTATAATAGGTGAATTCGTCTATTTGCAGCTGAGTTCCCATAGCGCAGTAGTAGGAAATGACATTGCTACGGCTCTACAACATTTCCACTGTATATTTTTTTTTTTGACTAGCATCATATCACAGTTTTAATCTCTTCCCATATCTCAGCATTTAAGATGGAGTGGTGGCAATCTGACTCCAAGTTAAAGTGCACAGAAAAGAGGTGAGAACAGACCCAGCTCCTCACGTCTCTAAATATAGCCCCTGCCATCAGCTCCACGTCCGCCAAACCTGAATAGTTTATGCTTTGTGTGACGGATAATCCCATGGGCCGTAAAAAGAAAGGAAAAGTGGTTGACATCTCTGGGAAAAACGTTTTAACTATATTCTGTTAACACACACGAGGGATGGCCTGAAGTAAAATACTGAGGGGATTAAAGGGAATGGAAAAGGGTTAGCGTCAGTTAAGGGAGAGAGGCGTAGAAAAGTGGTAAAATGATAGGCTCAGAAAGGGAGGGTTGGATTAGAGCAGTAGGAAGTACGTGAGTGGGAAGGACTGGGTTAATATAAAGGAGAGTGGTTTGGTGAGGACGACTGAGCTAATTGGAGTAAGAGTGAGCTTGCGGTGGGAGAGGGTTAGTAAGGGAGTGGGGGAGTAGGTTAGGGGAGGGTTAGTAGGGGAGTGGGTTGGTGGAGAGAGTGGTTTAGTGAGGCGAGAGAGGGTTAGCGGAGTGAGTGGACTACTGAAGTGGGAGTAAGTTAGTGGAGACAAGTGGATTAGTAGGGTGGGTGTGGGTTAGTGATGGGAGTGAGGGAGTTGGGGGGGTGGTTGGATGGAAGTGTGTTAGTGGGTGGGAATGGATTAATGGCAGAGTGCGTTAGTGGGAAAGTGCGTTAGTGGGGGAGTGGGCTGGGGGAATGGGTTACAGGAGGGAATGGGTTACAAGGGGAATGGATTACAGGGGGGAATGGGTTAAGGTGGCGTCACACTAGACCGAAAGTGACTAACATGCGAGCCAGTGCGAGCCAAAACGGCTAGCAGAGTCGAGTGTCCGTCACACTCGTGTGTTTTTGCGAGCCGAAACGGCTAACAGTGTCGTCTGCCTTGGCGGCTGGCGCCTCGTCATTTGTAAACAAACCACCACGGAGTACCCACTCCCTTTTCCTCAGTTTCTACAACCTCCTAACGTACTTTAGGAACTCCTGAGCCACAAAGCAGTCTACTACAGCTTTCCTTGCCGCAGGATCCATATTGAAATCTGATTTCTACTTGTTGTTTGGAGACAAAACAGACAGCCTTCGCGGGCTGGTCACCGGAGTGTCCGAATACTTAATTCATGTTACAAGAAAAAAATAAAAGTGAATAAAAACCACATGAATTAAATTGTATTTACGTAACAGTTTTATTTAAAGTTTCCTTCTGTTAATAACGAATTTTTTCTCATCAGTTACAAAATTAATATAGGCTCATTTGAGTTCTAATCCCACCAACAAGCTGTGAGCATGAACTGTTATCCATTTCGCCTCGCAAGCGAAATCTCGCTCACCGTGAGTCAGTTTGGCTAGCGGGTCGCAAAACTGGCTAGTATGTTAGCCACTTTCGTCCCAGTGTGACGCTGCCTTTACAGGAGGGAATGGGTTACAAAGGGAATGGGTTACAGGGAGAATGAGTTACAGGGGGAATGGGTTACAGGGGGAATGGGTTACAGGGGAAATGGGTTACAGGGGAAATGGGTTACAGGGGGAATGGGTTACAGGGGGAATGGGTAACAGGAGGAATGGGTTACAGGGGGAATGGGATACAGGAAGGAAAGGGTTACAAGGGGAATGGGTTAAAGAGGAATGGGTTGCAGGGGGAATGGGTTACAAGGAGAATGAGTTACAAGGGGAATGGGTTACAGGGAGGAATGGGTTACAAGGGAGAATGGGTTACAGGGGGAATGGGTTACAGGGGAGAATGGGTTACAGGGGGAATGGGTTACAGGGGGGAATGCGTTACAGAGGGAATGGGTTACAGGAAGGAATGGGTTACAAGGGGAATGGGTTAAAGGGGGAATGGGTTACAGGGGAAATGGGTTACAGAGGGAATGGGTTACAGAGGGAATGGGTTACAGGGGGAATGGGTTACAGGGGGAATGGGTTACAGGGGGAATGGGTTACAGGAGGAGTGGGTTACAGGGGGAATGGGTTACAGGGGGAATGGGTTACAGGGGGAATGGGTTACAGGAAGGAGTGGGTTACAGGGGGAATGGGTTACAGGGGGAATGCGTTACAGAGGGAATGCGTTACAGGGGGAATGAGTTACAGGAAGGAATGTGTTAAAAGGGAGGAATGGGTTACAGAGGGGAGTGGGTTACACAGGGGAGTGGGTTACACAGGGGAATGGGTTACAAGGGGAAGGGCTTACAGGAGGAATGGGTTACAGGGGAAATGGGTTACAGGGGAAATGGGTTACGGGGGAGAATGGGTTACAGGAGGGAGTGGGTTAATAAGGGAGTGGGTTTGTTAAGGAGTGGGTTAGTGGGAAGGTGAGTAAATGGGGAGTTGGTTAATGGGGAGTTGGAAAGTGGGGGGTGGGTTCGTGGGGGAGAGAGGGTGGGTTGGCTGGGGAAGTGAGTAGTGGCTGGACGTGGGTCATTTTCACTACTATCACCTGATCTTCATACACGAGTACATTATTTATTTATTTTTTTATTTTTTTCATGTTTCCTCCTGTCTTTTCGTCTTGTCAGATTTTGTTGAAGCTTCTCCACTTGCTCTCATTTGCTCTCCCATTTTCCCCACATAATTTACTTTGTTTTTCAGGGCAAACTCATACTTCCTTCTTTTTTTTTTTTATCCCACCTTTATCTTACTCTCCTTTTCACACATATTGCATTTCTCTTATCTTCTTATCATTTTCTCCTGTACATTGCCATACTGACATACTTTGACTGAGCTGCCCATTCAGAGTATTTTATTTTTATGTCTTTAACCAAACATTTATCCTTAACATCCCACAACTACCACGCATTACTTTTTCTCCCTTCTCGCCCCTATATCTTGTCCTCTCATTCATTTGCCTCATATCACACACGTCTCCATCACTTTTACGCGCCGCTTGCTTGAACGTCCTCCATTCCGCTCTTCCCTCTCTTATTTCAACATCCTCAATCAAACCACTTCTCTCTCTCGATCTCTCCTCGTACATCCTCCTGCTGACTCAACTGTACATCCATAATATCACTAACTTCTATCACTTTCTCATGAACGTTTTATTCTTTTTCTACCAAACCACGATCTATTTCTATCATGGCTTCAGCAAAAAGTGGTCAGATTTGGTCTTGCTATCCTCTAAGGATACTGAGCTCAATAAGGACCTCTTTAATCCCTCCATCTCGATGAAATATTATATACTGCTGCATATTATATGTATATAATTATATTCTGTATATTCTCCAGCTTTTGAGGCTTCTTTTTCGAAACTGAAGGAGTCAGATATGGGATTCATTAACCTTTTGATTCAAGATACCTATTCTTTAGTTGATGATCATCCTCTGAAGATAACAAAGCTAACTAATACATGAAGCCCTTGGAGAGTAGGGGCTATCCACCAGCACATAATTACACATGCGGTTGTCATTATGTGTACTGTGTCTGCCTCAAAGGACAGTATTCAAGTCTTCCTTTGATATGTCAATTAACAGAGGATAGCAAAGGATTCCACGGTGGGTGCAATTTGTCTTGGGGGGGAAGAGTCTGCACCTTTCAGGAAATTGTGACTACTTTCTAACACACATTTTCCTCTGACATACTCTGAGCTGATTAAAATACTCTTTTGTCAGCAGCAATACAACTCTAGAGTTATACTGACCATGGAAGGCTTAGTAGTATTCTTATTAACACTTACAGGATGCTATGATTCACTCAGCTGAATGAAATCGCCTGGCGTCAGTTGGAATTTTTAGAGTTTTTCCAATCATGTGAGAGTTAATACATGAAATTTACTCATAGTACATACAAAGAATCGTCAGGTAACGGCTCCATTTTCAATACTGGCTGTCTAATGCCATAAATGTAGTATTAGGGGCTGTCAAACTGAGAACATTATATACATAGAATATTAATCTTCTCAGAGCGACGTCTTCTCCAGTATATTCTTCGTGCCAACACTATAAGACTGTTTTAAACCCACAGTGAGTCTGGAGGCATGACAGTGGTTATACTTCCAAATATAAATCTGTCACAGTCTCATTCTCCCAAGTATTTGGCTCTAGCAAGCACGCGACGATTTTATAAAGGAGAGAGTAATAGCAGCACGAGTGTTAAATTTACCGTCCCGTCAAGGAAAACTATGCAGGTGTACCCCTAGACACAGGCCATCATTAGAGAAGAGGGCAGCCGCTATATGAAACCAACACTGGCCAAGCCCAGTTCACAAACCCTACTTACAAGCTTTCCTAAGATTTGGTCGTGTGTAAGCTTCACCGCATGTACTTGAATTTCAACTCTTCCAACTATTGAAAACTTTGCACTTGAAAAATTAGAACTGTTATTAAAACGAAAACAAAGCGTTCGGTGACACTAGTGAATTTTCATGGAGACCTGTTGTTCCTGAAAATGAGTTAGATTCTTTATACATACGGACACAGAGCCTGGGCTTTACCTCCACACACGGCTGCTTTAATGAATGGCACTGGACAGCCTGGTAATTACAAGTACTCGCCTCGGAAAGTTCCTACCAGTCTCATGGCCTGCAATCCTGATATTTTAACTCTGGGTAAACAAAAAACAAAAAAAAATGTTGATTTCTGGTAATCCCCTCGCTCCTTAATTAGCTCGGGCAAATTTGAAAACAAAGAAATGAGGGGAAACATTAATATTGGGTCATTTGACGTAGTGATACCTTCAAGTGACTGCACAGGGTAACACACCTAATAATTTCTTGTTGCCCAGGAAAGTCATTTATTACGTTGGGTGGTCAACCAGTTAGAAGTTTGGTACTCTACTAGGTAAAAACGCCCGTATGGACTTGTATCCAAGGGCTGGTTGATGTTTACTGCTAACACAACGCCACTCATTATCATTATCACCACCATCATTATCATTATCATTATGTCACCGAGAAATGTGTGCTATAAAATTTATGTCACATACTCTGCAGCCTATACTCACACGAAGTAAGGAAAAGACCTGGTGATGTTAGCCACGAGAATCTCTCGAGTATCACCAACATCTTCAGCAACACCCTTGCCTCCCCCTCCGCTTTCAGTAGTCTGTCGCGGTCCTCCCCTGCTGGTACTGCTATTGTTGTTGCCTCCTCTGTCACTCACCACCTTCCCTTTGTACCTGGTCTGTTGGAGCGGGATAAGAAAGCAGTGATGAGAGGACAGGGATAGCAAATATGAGAGAACTAACAAGAAAACGGCAGTAGAGAATGAAAAACGGAGCAATAATGAGAATTTAACTGTAGATGTTGACAACTGAATAGAAAGAAGAAGACAATAGACAAACAGGTGTTGATACTAGAACAGTTATAGTTAGACATTAGTGTATGTTTTGATGAGACATATTGACAAATACGCAGTGAAAAGAAGCACAAATAAACAGCGAAAAGAAGGTTAAACCAAGAGAGGATTCTCTTCTTCGCTTCGTTTATAAAGGCTCCAACATGTTTTCATGTGAAGGCCTTGGTCACCTAAAGGCAGCCCAACATGTTGCTTGAATCTAGCAGCCTCCCTGTCCAATTAACCTCGAGGTCACACTCTATGAGCTCATTCCAGAGTGTGACCTCAGGGTTAAGATCTATCTATCTATCTATCTATCTATATACCTAAGCTGCTTCCCCCAAGGAAAGGGAGGTAGCCGAGACAGGACGTCACACTCCCCATTTACTCATCCATTCAAACACATTCATTCGCATCTTAGCCCCATAGGGGAGAACGGACAGATCCTCACCGCACCACACCGCACAAGGGTCAACTGCGCAATGCAATCAGTGACATCCGCAGCAGGGTCCGACAGCAGAGCTGGTTTACCCCTGCCACATCATAAAAGACCCATCCCCTTACCCGCATCTGACCTGACTAGCTGATCAGACCAAATGCGGGAGAATATCCCCTCAGGGCTGCGTCATCACTAATTCATTCACAATTTCTCTCCATTTATTTCTGTCACGCACAGCCACTTTTCCTTCCTCAACAGACATCCCTCTCGCATCCAGAGCTCTCTTCACACTGTCCATCCATCCTATTCGTGGTCTTCCTCTCAGCCTTACACCTCTCACATCAGATCTAGTTATCTTTTTCACCAATCGCTCATTATCCATTCTCTCCATATGCCCAAACCATCGCAACACCCTCTGCTCAACTCTACCAGCCATCTCCCGAACAACTCCAGTTCTCCTTCGCACTCCATCATTTCGCACTCGATCCATACGCGTCACTCCACACATACTCCTCAGAAACCTCATCTTCATTACATTCAAACTTTTCCTCTCTGCTACACCCATATTCCATGTTTCAGCCCCATATAACGCAGTCGGTACCACAGCACCCTCATACAACCTTCTCTTTACATCCATTCTAAGCGAACGACATCTAAACACTTTTTTCATTCCTCCCAGCACCTTTCCTACTTCATTTATTCTAAACTTCACTTCTGCATCTATTCTTCCATCCATAGCAACATGTGACCCTAGATTTTTAAAACACTCTACCTCCTCAAGCAACTCGCCATTCAAAACTATAATCATCCCCCTACCATCTACCAACCTCGTACACTTCATGATTTTACTCTTAGTCTCATTTACTTTCAATTTCCTCCTTTCACACACCCTTCCAAACTCCTCTACCAACTGTCTCAATCTCTCCTCTGAATCAGCCACCAGTGCAGTATCATCTGCAAACAGCAGCTGCTTCAGATTCCACTCTCCACCATCAACATTCACCAGACTTAGACCTCCACCTAAAACTCTTGCATTCACCTCCCTTACAATATCATCCATATAAATATTAAACAACCAAGGCGACATCACACATCCCTGTCACAGCCCCACTCTCACAGGAAACCAGTCACTCACAGCATTTCCCACTCTTACACACTCTCTACTATTTACATAAAAACTTTTCACCCCTTTTAGTAACCTACCATCAAGTCCATACAATCTTAAAACAGTCCACAAAGCCTCCCTATCAATTCTATCATACGCTTTCTCTAAATCCATGAATGTCTAAAACACATCCTTGCCTTTCGCTAAATACTTTTCACAGACTTGTCTCACAGCAAACACCTGATCCACGCATCCCCTCCCTCTCCTAAAGCCACACTGCTCTTCACCAATCACTCCCTCTGTACCCTCTCTAACTCTCATAATTAACACTTTACCATAAACTTTACCTACAACACTCAACAGACTTATACCCCTAAAGCTAGTACATTCATACTTATCACCCTTGCCTTTGATAAAACGGGACCACACAAGCACTTGCCCAGTCAACTGGCACCATACCTTTCACAAAGCACACATTCAACAATCTTATTAACCAGTCAACAATAGTCACTCCACCACCTTTCAGGCATTCCACAGCACACCCATCCATACCTGCAGCTTTCCCTGTTTTCATCTCCTTTACTGTCTTCTCCACTTCCTCCTTCGTGATCAAAAAATCATTCAACTCTCCCAACACGTTTATTCCTTGCACACTTCTATCTGCAACAATCTCAGCCACCTCTTCCTCCTCTACATTTAACAGTCTTTCAAAATACTCTGCCCATCTCTTCCTTACTGCATCCATCTCAATTAACATCCTTCTCTCCTCTGCTTTTACTCGTTCTTCCTTCCCAGACTCTCCCTTCTGCACCCTTTTCACCTCCTTCCAAAACATTTTCTTATTCTGTTGAAAATTCTCTGTCAGCCGCCTACCCCACCTCTCATCTGCTGCCACTTTAACATCACGCACAGCCCTTCTCGCCCTATTCCTCTTTTTCTTATACCTTTCATATGACATCTCATCCTTCCTCTGCAGCCACACTTCATATGCACGTCTCTTCTCAGCCACAGCCATACTTACTTCCTAGCATCACCATTCACTTCCTTTTCTTACACCACCACCCACACGTCTCACACCACACACCACTTCTGCATGCCCCACCACAGCACTCTTAAACAACTGCCATTCCTTCGCCACACTGCCATTTTCCTGATCTTTCACTGCGTTCCACTCATCTTTCAATTTCTCCTGATACTCTATCTTTTTCTCTCTTTTATCCAACTCACTTTCAAAACCTACCTGCCACACCTAACCCTCCTAGCTCTCACCCATCTCTTACCTACTCTTAACTTTCCCTCCACCAGGTAGTGGTCAGACATACCTCCACCCTCCCCTCTCAGAACTCTCACATCCAACAATCTTCCTATTACATTCCTAGACACAACCACATAGTCCATCAATGCTTTATCCACAACCATTCCATCCTCCTGTCTCACCCATGTATACTTACAAATATCTTTCTTCTCAAACAGCGTATTTCCAATCATCATCTCTTGCTCAACACACATCGCTATCATTCGTTCCCCATTTTCATTTCTTCCAGGCACACCATGCATACCAACTACACCTTCAACTGCTACATTTCCCACTCTAGCATTCAGATCTCCCATCATTACCACATTCACATTCGCACCAAAACTCTGCAGACACTCATCAACATCATTCCAGAAAGACTCCCTCTCTTCTTCCCTTTCACTACCAGGCCCATATGCACTCACAAACACTCACAACTCACGTTCAAATTTCGCTTTCACCCACATCAGTCTCGATGACACCTCCTTCCATTTAATCACACACTGCTGTACTTCTGGACTCACTAACAAGGCCACACCTTCTCTTGCCCTTCCTCTATCAACACCTGACAGTCTTCCATTCACACTTCCAAACATAGACTCACCCTTCCCTTTCATCTTTGTTTCACTCAAAGCTAACACATCCAACTTTCTTCTCACAAACATTCTCCCAATCTCCTCCCTTTTAGCCTCAATCGTACTACATCCAAGCACGTTCATAGACCCAATCTTCAGGGTACGGGGATAACTCCATCCCCCATCCCTTTCTCTGGCCTGTCTCTTTTTAGGAACTAAAAAACAGAGGAGGGGGTCCCTAGTCCCCTCACCCAGCCCCTTTTAGTCGCCTTTTACGACACGCAGGGAATACGGTGGCAGTATTCTTCCTAACACAACCTGGTTACAGAGTAGTAGTACCACCCCATAGTGCGGCCAGATTGTGTCCCTCCTGCCACAGGGGGTTAAGATACTACTGAATAATGGAGGCTGCTATATCCGTAGATCAAGCAGTGTATGGAGTCACCATTAGACCAAGGCCGACGCATGCAAGCATTTTGGAGCCTTCATAAATGAAGCAAAGAGGCAAATGATCAATAGTCAAAATGTATGTGTCTTCTTATCTGTTTTTATTTGTAGGAAGAATGTTTGTGAGAAGAAAGTTGGATGTGTTAGCATTGAGTGAAACGAAGATGAAAGGGAAGGGTGAGTCTATGTTTGGAAGTGTGAATGGAAGATTGTCAGGTGTTGATAGAGGAAGGGCAAGAGAAGGTGTGGCCTTGTTAGTGAGTCCGGAAGTACAGCAGTGTGTGACTGAATGGAAGGAGGTGTCATCGAGACTGATGTGGGTGAAAGCGAAATTTGAACGTGAGTTGTGGGTGTTTGTGAGTGCATATGGGCCTGGTAGTGAAAGGGATGAAGAAGAGAGGGAGTCTTTCTGGAATGATGTTGATGAGTGTCTGCAGAGTTTTGGAGCGAATGTGAATGTGGTAAAGATGGGAGATCTGAATGCTAGAGTGGGAAATGTAGCAGTTGAAGGTGTACTTGGTATGCATGGTGTGCCTGAAGAAATGAAAATGGGGAACGAATGATAGCGATGTGTGTTGAGCGAGAGATGGTGATTGGAAATACGCTGTTTGAGAAGAAAGATATTTATAAGTATACATGGGTGAGACAGGAGGGTGGAAGGGTTGTTGATAGAGATTTGATGGACTATGTGGTTGTGTCTAGGAATGTAATAGGAAGATTATTGGATGTGAGAGTTCTGAGAGGGGAGGGTGGAGGTATGTCTGACCACTACCTGGTGGAGGGAAAGTTAAGAGTAGGTAAGAGATGGGTGAGAGCTAGGAGGGTTAGGTGTGGCAGGTAGGTTCTGAAAGTGAGTGAGTTGGATAAAAGAGAGAAAAAGATAGAGTATCAGGAGAAACTGAAAGATGAGTGGAACGCACTGAAAGATCAGGAAAATGGCAGTGTAGAGGAGGAATGGCAGTTGTTTAAGAGTGCTGTGGTGGGGCATGCAGAAGAGGTGTGTGGTGTGAGACGTGTGGGTGGTGGTGTAAGAAAAGGAAGTGAATGGTGGTGCGAGGAAGTAAGTATGGCTGTGGCTGAGAAGAGACGTGCATATGAAGTGTGGCTGCAGAGGAAGGATGAGATGTCATATGAAAGGTATAAGGAAAAGAGGAATTGGGCGAGAAGGGCTGTGCGTGATGCTAAAGTGGCAGCAGATGAAAGGTGGGATAGGCGGCTTACGGAGAATTTTCAACAGAATAAGAAAATGTTTTGGAAGGAGGTGAAAAGGGTGCGAAAGGGAGAGTCTGGGAAGGAAGAACGAGTAAAAGCAGAGGATGGAAGGATGTTAATTGAGATGGATGCAACAAGGAAGAGATGGGCAGAGTATTTTGA
The DNA here is from genome assembly GCF_032717465.1 of Coenobita brevimanus. Taxonomy (NCBI): domain Eukaryota; kingdom Metazoa; phylum Arthropoda; class Malacostraca; order Decapoda; family Coenobitidae; genus Coenobita; species Coenobita brevimanus. The sequence continues at coordinate 20,822,602 of NC_136958.1, forward strand.
AAGATTGTCAAATGTAAAGGAGGAAAGGGTGGCTGAGATTGTGGCAGATGGAAGGGTGCAAGGAATAAATGTGTTGGAAGAGTTGAATGATTCTTTGATCACGAAGGAGGAAGTGGAGAAGGCAGTAAAGGAGATGAAAACAGGGAAAGCTGCAGGTATGGATGGGTGTGCTGTGGAATGCCTGAAAGGTGGTGGAGTGACCATTGTTGACTGGTTAGTAAGACTGCTGAATGTGTGCTTTGTGAAAGGTATGGTGCCAGTTGACTGGGCAAGTGCTTGTGTGGTCCCATTGTATAAAGGCAAGGGTGATAAGTATGAATGTACTAGCTTTAGGGGTATAAGTCTGTTGAGTGTTGTAGGTAAGGTTTATGGTAAAGTGTTAATTATGAGAGTTAGAGAGGGTACAGAGGGAGTGATTGGTGAAGAGCAGTGTGGCTTTAGGAGAGGGAGGGGATGCGTGGATCAGGTGTCTGCTGTGAGACAAGTGTGTGAAAAGTATTTAGCGAAAGGCAAGGATGTGTTTTGGGCATTCATGGATTTAGAGAAAGCGTATGATAGAATTGATAGGGAGGCTTTGTGGACTGTTTTAAGATTGTATGGACTTGATGGTAGGTTACTACAAGGGGTGAAAAGTTTTTATGTAAATAGTAGAGCGTGTGTAAGAGTGGGAAATGCTGTGAGTGACTAGTTTCCTGTGAGAGTGGGGCTGCGACAGGGATGTGTGATGTCGCCTTGGTTGTTTAATATTTACATGGATGGTGTTGTAAGGGAGGTGAATGCAAGAGTTTTAGGTGGAGGTCTGAGTCTTGTGAATGTTGATGGTGGAGAGTGGAATCTGAAGCAGCTGCTGTTTGCGGATGATACTGCACTGGTGGCTGATTCAGAGGAGTGATTGAGACAGTTGGTGGAGGAGTTTGGAAGGGTGTGTGAAAGGAGGAAATTGAAAGTAAATGAGACTAAGAGTAAAGTGATGAAGTGTACGAGGTTGGTAGATGGTAGGGGGATGATTATAGTTTTGAATGGCGAGTTGCTTGAGGAGGTAGAGTGTTTTAAAAATCTAGGGTCACATGTTGCTATGGATGGAAGAATAGATGCAGAAGTGAAGTTTAGAATAAATGAAGTAGGAAAGGTGCTGGGAGGAATGAAAAAAGTGTTTAGATGTCGTTCGCTTAGAATGGATGTAAAGAGAAGGTTGTATGAGGGTGTTGTGGTACCGACTGCGTTATATGGGGCTGAAACATGGAATATGGGTGTAGCAGAGAGGAAAAGTTTGAATGTAATGGAGATGAGGTGTCTGAGGAGTATGTGTGGAGTGATGCGTATGGATCGAGTGCGAAATGATGAAGTGCGAAGGAGAACTGGAGTTGTTCGGGAGATGGCTGGTAGAGTTGAGCAGAGGGTGTTGCGATGGTTTGGGCATATGGAGAGAATGGATAATGAGCGATTGGTGAAAAAGATAACTAGATCTGATATGCGAGGTGTAAGGCTGAGAGGAAGACCACGAATAGGATCGATGGACAGTGTGAAGAGAGCGCTGGATGCGAGAGAGATGTCTGTTGAGCAAGGAAGAGTGGCTGTGCGTGACAGAAATAAATGGAGAGAAACTGTGAACGAATAAGTGATGACGCAGCCCTGAGGGGGTATTCCCCCGCATTTGATCTGATCAGCTAGTCAGGTCAGGTGTGGGTAAGGGGATGGGTCTGTTATGATGTGGCAGGGGTAAAGCAGCTCTGCTGTCGGGCCCTGCTGCGGATTGCATTGCGCAGTTGACCCTTGTGCGGTGCGGTGCGATGAGGATCTGTCCGTTCTCCCCTTGAGGCTAAGATGTGAATGAATGTGTTTGAATGGATGAGTAAATGGGGAGTGTGTCGTTCTGTCTCGGCTACCTCCCTTTCCTTGGGGGAAGCAGCCTAGGTATATAGATAGATAGATAGATTCGTTGGCCTATTTCTTATCGCAGCTTCTTAATTTTTTGTCAACATGTCCTCTCAAAACATATAATGCTGTCTTACTATAACTGCTGTAGAGCCAACATAATATAAATAATACTAGATGATATATTAGCAGTAATAAGAAGACAAAAAATAGATAGATTCAGAGATTGGCAATAAACCAAAGGTAGGAAGGGAAAAACTGATGTGATCAGTACATTTGTGGTAAAGTGATAAATAAGTGTTGAGAACTGAGCAGTGACAACAATGATGGGAAGAGATACTGACAAATGTGGTGTGATATAATATGAATAAAAAATAACAACCATGATGAATTCACTAGACACCAGTACAAATTAAATAATGGCTTCATTTTGATATGTGTCCCTCTCTGACAATAGCAAAACTATTACGTGAGCAGAGAGGATGTTCAAAGAGCACAGTGACGCCATGCCCAAACTCTCACTTTCAGTTGCAACATTAATCTTTCATTGATCTGTACTAAAATCGAATTATTGTTGTCATCCCCCCCCCCAACAACACACACTCTGTATGAGCCCAAGTATGCTAAAAATTGGATCTGATAATCAACAATTTCTTCATAATCTTGAAATCTACCCTTGACCATGACCTTGACTTCGATTGATCTGCACGAAAATCGAATTAGTTCTTTCCATTTTCATACGCAATAAATGTGATAATTTTAATGACGTTCTGATCGGATATTCTTCAGATAACATACATACATAAATACAGACGTACAGAGTGTAGATACATATGCATAAATCTAGTCATCCACAGTAATTCCGGTTTTGCTTCCCTGACTTGAATGCACCTGCCTCCGCTGGCAAATCGCCCACCGGGGTAAAATTATTTTTACTCCAGTGACTTCCAACCTTCAGCGCTGACCTAGATACGGTTGACATCTACCAGCATTCATAAAAGAGTCGTGTTTCTATACGAAAACTGTCAAATATAAGCCAGGTACAGACAGACCTATCTAGTACTCGGGTCGCAATAAAGACGTCCTTCTTGAGAAGGCACTAAACAGCACTGACGAGCAAGCAGTAAGAGCTGACTACTCGACAGGAAAGATGCTGTTCGTGCTCATTATACCTTCAAGGTGAAAGACCTTTTTATCCGCCCTGCAGGTAAAATGCACAGCTACTTTTCCGTCTCTAACAAACAGTTTATCATGAGTCGCCTGTGAATGAAACATATCGATAAGTAATTACGGACGGAGCCCTTATCCTGATTAATCTAGCACGGTGACCAGCTTATTTATTTACTCAGTCTCGATTACGCAACAGATACAATATAGAAATCCCACAGAGGAACGAGCACTAGCTGCAGTGACAAATGTGTACGCATATGCTGTTGTACAGTACGAGTAAAATAATGATTGTAAGATTTCACACACACACACACACACACACACACACACACACACACACACACACACACACACACACACAAAATACTATTGGCCAAATTGCGGGATGTGGCTTGCTCAGTCTGTTTGAATGACATTCTTGGTGCGCGATATTTCTTAGTTTCAGTTTGATATGGTGCCGAGAAAACATTTCCAGTCTCCTAAGAGATCAGTCTTTATGCTTTATGGTGGTGTGATTTTAAGAATAACAACAGAGAGAGAGAGAGAGAGAGAGAGAGAGAGAGAGATGAAACTGTGACAATTGGGGGTCCTGGAAAATGAGGTTGTGCACATCACTACATCTGTTTAAGTAAACAATCTAAGTGCACCAACCACGAAATCGAGCACTGACACGCTTGAACCGGCGATTTCCATTAAGTTTGAACGCTAGAAGTAGAAGACTTAGGATTGACGCCTATGCGTGAGGGTTATTATGGAGACAGTCATATATTACCAAACTCCAATCTTCCCCAAGAATACGAAACGTATAGAGTGAATTTTCATCAAGGTTCCCATTTGTCCTGCTGGGTAACCAGTGACGTAAAGCAGGCAAACATTGTGGAAAATTCAAGCCAGCCTTTGAATCAAGTTAATTTTTTTTTTCCTGGATGTTTGCTAGATATGCTAACCATTACTGCCCTGTTTGTGCGGTTGGAATGATAGTTAAAATTATGCGAATGTACGAACCCTGAGACAGCGATGTCGATATCCGATGAGGCAGTGGGGCAAGGAAAAATATGAAGCCCGAGTTTTTTTTGAAAAACTTTTGTCAGTGTCATTCCATCAGACAAAAAGAAAAATCCTGCTAATGCAATTTTACAAAATTCGACTGATATAATTCAAAGCACATTTATATTGAAACATCGCCCCCGCCCTCACCCCAAAAAAAATTGCTATTGTACAGTACATAAAATAGATTTTTTCCCTTTTCCTAGAAAAAGAAAATCACATTTTTATTTTTGTATAAACTGAATGCATGCTTGTCGTCGGATTATAATATGGAACTTCTTTACTAATGAAGTGAGAAAATGAAATTGAGTGTAATGTTCATGTAGTAATTTTGGTTCTTAATATTTCTCTTAGTAAACTATTTCAGTGACGCTCCAAGTAGGTCCCATGAAGACAATATCCGGTACCATAACAGCGAGTATAACGAAATACATTTGGGTAAAACTGAAATCATCGCAATAACATTTCCCCGACACGATCTCAATTACCCCGACGGGACAATTTTGCTCCTGGTTGGGAACCATTTTCCATGCATTTCTCCATATAGAATACCCAGTTGTACTGTAGTATCCAGACAGAGACATGAGGGATTATGTCATCTGTTGCCTTGTAGTAGGATTACTAGTACCCAGGGAAAGAGAGCTTATTCAGATGCATAAAACAAAAGGAAAAAAAAATCTGCCACACATTTTGTCAACAAAATCAAGAATTTTGCTCTCCAGAAATCTGGTTAGGTCGCTCTTCCGTGCCAGCAGCTAACAGAGAGAAGATAAGACAATGCCGCTGACATTACGCACGTCACACCAAACTTTGGCCTGGATTGTGCCAGCTAAGTATTAAGTCAAGCATAAGCTCCCCCGGATCTGTACGACTATGACCTACAACCTGGTTACTACTCCACCCAGCCAGAGAAGACTAGCACAGGATCAATCATATTCTTCTTACGTCCATGGAATGAATTATACTTGGTGGGAAAGAACCCCATATGCGTACGAGGAGACGGTGCCTTATGACGGAGTTCTCCATAGTAATTCTTAATATCGTCTTGTATGTCGTAAAGCCACTGTGTAATACTTGGTGGGAAATAACCCCATGTTACAATGTGGGAAGCTATTTTATGGGCGGACCTGGAAACAATAATTTTGGGGTGGGAGAGAACACTGAACAGAACTATATCAGATTTCATTATATGCCGTGCGTGTGTTATTTTCCATGAAGAAGGGAGAAACTATTACTGCTACAAGAAATTGTACAATCCTTTTGATAATAATAATAATAATAATAATAATAATAATAATAATAATAATAATAAAATAATACTAATAATAATAATAATAAAATAATAATAATAATAAAATAATAATAATAATAATAATAATAATAATAAAATAATAAAATAATAATAATAATAATAATAATAATAATATAATAATAATAATAATAATAATAATAATAAAATAATAATAATAATAATAATAATAATAATAATAATAATAATAATAACAATGATAATAATAATAACAATAATAATGTAGAGATCTTAAGACAAGTCGGGGAAGGAGGTGGAAGGAAACACAGGTGAATAAGAGGTGAGCTTTTTTCCTCGCCATGGTATCGCCATGAAGTGCAGTGATGGCGTCATTGCTCAGGGAAATGCTAGAGGACGAACATTACAAACAGATCTTAAATGGCAATTCTGGGTTGTACAGACGCGTAGACGATGTTCCCGTGACCATAAAATGCAACGCCAATATAAAATGGATGAAAGAGCGACTCAACGAAGTACACCAGAAAATACAGTTCACGGTAGAAAAAAGAAAGTGATGGTGTCTTACCTTTCTTGGATACAGAGATTATTAGATCAGAAAGCTAGGCTAAATATAGAGTATACAGATAACCCACTGACAAAGACGATTTTTTTTCACTAAAGTGCACACGATGAAAGAACAAAAACAGGAGTGGTGATAGGGCTCTTCCTGTGAGCATTAGGGATATGCAGCCAGGAATTCCTAAGAGAGGAATTTTGACACAACTGAGACTTTCATCAAACTGGGTTATCCCAAGGGTTTCCTGGTCAAACTATAGAGAAAGGCGGCCTCCATAACTGAGAAAAAAAAAGAGATAAAAAAAAACAAGTATTTAATTGCTCCACAGTCAGAAACTGTCACTGAATTACGTCCGGAACTCCTCCACACAGGATAAATCTTTGGTGCCACGAGACAATGAATAGATGATACAGTGAAAGGGAAGAGACACAATATACCTGAGGAGAATAGCGTACTGTACAAGATTCCATGCAACGGATATGATCACTGTTATTTCGGTGAAACAGGCAGAGGTTTTGAAGTAAGAATAAAAGAATATTGGGCAGACGTGAGAGTCCACTGCCCTAGTGTTACATTAGTTAACCACACTGATGAGAAAGGTCATTTATCACAGTGGAACAAAGCCTCAATATTAAAGAAAGAACTCTCAAAACAACAGAGAAAAGTGATGGAATCTTTGTACATCATAACCAATAAAAACATTATCCAGAGGACAGGAGACTTGGTGTTGTAAAAAACAGCGGCTAAGTTGGTTGCCGTGTGGAGCGAGCGGTTGCCTTCATGATACCCTTGGGGGATAGGGTCGTCTAGCGAGTAACACACTCATGGGACAGGACACAGGAAAAACTAGCCGGGAATAAAGCTCACTTCTATTTCACCCGTGTTTCCCTCCACCTCCCTCCCAATAACAATAATAATAACAACAATAAATAATAATAATAATAATAATAATAATAATAATATTAATAATAATAACAACAGTGGTAGTGGTAGTAGCAACTGTCACAGTAGTAGTAGCAGTGGTGGTCATAGCAGTACGTAGTACCAGTAATTGTAACAGCGGTAGCAGCAGCAACCCAGGGAGAAGAAACCAGAACATGAACAATGTGGCAAGGATTTTTTGCATCAAGATGAGAAAGGGGAAGGTCTCGATGGCGACAAGAACCTTGTCAACTGAATCATCAAAAGTAGTACTTGACCTGACAGAAGAAACAATGCAAGAACTGAACAAAAACCGTCCAACTGCAGGACATACAAGAACCTAGTCAGAGCTTGACGGGAAGTACACTCCATCCAGTGCTATCATTTTTTTTTTTAATCCAAGGAAGAAGGAACCAAGGGCCATTACCCTGCAAGATTGTTCCCTCCAAGAAAATAAAAACAAAAACAAAGTAACAGGGAGCAAAATTCAAGCACCGTTCAATCTGAGATGCCTGGACACACAACGTGTGAAAGACTGGAGACCATAGGCATTACGAAAAACAGACAGAGGAGAGACACCTCCAAAGCTGACCTATTGCATACATGAAGAACTGGGAGAATCAGTTAACTCTTGCATCAGAGAGTTGGACAGAAAAGGGATAAGAGTTTGTTCCTAGATGAGAGCTACATGCCCGACGTAGTGGTGAAGGGATGCAAGATAATGGTTCAGAGGTTCAATGACCACTGAAGTAACAAGAGAAGAGATATAAAAATGCAACAGTGCGGCAAACGGACAGAGGTTGAGGGAGGCCAGTAAGTAGAGGAGAGTTAATGGGACGAAAAGTCTTTGACTCCACATTGTTCAGAGGAACTGTATACGGAAGGCCTCCACACACATGAGAGTTGTACTCTTCACATGGGTGAAAAAAAAAAAAAAAGTGGATAAAATCGACAACTGTGCAAGGGTAAAGAAGGCACGAAGTCAGCTTACCTCACCTAATCTCTTGGAAGCAGCTTTTACAAGAGAGGAAATATGATCATACCAAGATAAAAAACGAGAGAATGAAACCCAAGGCATGTTTAAAGATAATCCAGGATTGAATTAGATATTATTAACAACTACAGGATACTCCTGTGGAAGGTTTTGTCGAACTGAAAGATGTAGGAACTGAGTTTTTGATGCATTAAAAACAACAAGATTACTTTTACCCTAATCATAGATATGAACCAAGTCAGACAATAGGTGTGCCATAGCCTCATCCCTTGTTTACTGAAGTAACTGCTGAGATGGACACTGCAGGAAGTGAATAATAAGGTGAAGGGTGCAGTCATCGGTGCATGAATGGAGAGGGTTAGATGAAAACCTTAAAAAGTCATTGAGGAATTGATGGAAGCGAGTTGGTGATAGGACAGTGCCCTGGGGAACACCACTATTGATGGTTATAGGAGAAAAACGGTGGCTGACTACAACAGCAGATATTGAACGACAAGAAAGGAAGCTGTAAATGAAGGCACAGATAGAAGGACAGGAACCATAAGAGAGCAGTTTGGAAATTAAAGATTTATGCCACACTCAATCGAAAGCCTTTGAGATGCCAAGTGCAATGGCAAAGCTTTCAAGTCCCGAAAGGAGGATGACCAGGAGTCTGAAAGGTAGGTGAGAAGATCGCCAGTGGGGTTTCCCTGGTGGAACCCATAATGGCGATCGGAAAGAAGGTTGTGAGAGGAAAGGTGCTTTAAATTTTTTTGTTAAGAACAAATTAAAGACTTTTGAAATACTGTACATGATGTTAAAGCAATTGCGCGATAGTTAGAGGACAGGGAATGGTCGCCCTTCTTTGGGACTGGCTGAAAGAGAGAAAATTTCCAGCAAAAAGGAAAGGTACAAGTTGGCAGACAAAGGCAAAAGAGTTTATCTATACTCATTTTTTTTTTTTTTTCCGAGGCGAAGATGCACTTGACAAATTGGTGATGATTGACTGAATGGAACATGTTCGAATAACATTATTGTATTTGGGTTTCGATTCACATCACCGGTAATTAATTGAATTACAGCGATGTTATTCGGATATGTTGTATTCAGCCAATTATCGCCAATCTGTCAAGTGCATCTTTGCCTCGGAAAAAAAAAAAATAAAAAACACACAGATGTATAGTTCATGAGGACAACAGGAAGGACCCCATCAGGACAATATGCCTTGTTAGTACTGAGGCCATTGATGGCAGAGAATACATCAGCTGATGAAATTTTAACGAGGAAGTTTGAAGGGGAATGTAATGGAGGAACAGCACCGGAATCATTTCAAATAGAATTAGAAGAGAAAGTCCGAGTGAAGAGTTCTTCTTTATCAGTAGAGGTAGCAGATAGAGTCATCAGAGTGGAAAAGAAGAGGGAAGGATAATGAGGTAAAGTTGTTAGAGAGGTTTTTGGCATGGTACCACAAGAGGCAGGAAGAAACTGAATTGTATAGGTCAGAGCATTAAGCATGAATGAAATTATTTTTAGCACAGCAAAGACCAGACTTAGCACGATTCTGGGAAAAAACATAAAAGAGTTGAGATTCAAGGGTGGGTTGGCTCCGGTACCTTTTGTAGGCCTTCTCCTTGTCGTGGATATCATTAGAACAAGTATGATTAATCCAAGTTTTTTTTTTTTTATTAGTCAGAGGATATAAGAAGGGAATGTATGCTTCCACGCAAGAAAGAATAGCTTCTGTGTTGTGCAAGACACACTCAGATGGCTCTTGGCCATGGAACCAATGATCATTTCAGGGAAAATTAAAGAAGTATTACCTGACAGCCACTCAATGAGCAACTCCAAAGTGCCACAACCACTGCCTCTTGGGAGGGTCCACAGACCTTACTGGCGTAATAGGACAGGTTAAGGTGATAAAGTTGTGATCAAAGGAGCCCAATGGAGAGAAAAGAAGAACACCGTAAACAGAAAGATCCAATGTAAGGATGAGGTCAAGTATGTTGGAACTCTCTCCAAGGTGGTCAGAGATACGAGTAGGGTGCTGCACAAGCTGCCCTAGGTCATTACAGATGTAGGCTTGTTCACCAGATGGATCAGCGAAAGGAGACGAGTGATGGTGAAAATGAAATCGCCAAGAATGGAAATTTCAGAGAAGGGAGAAACTGAGAGGATGTGTTCCATCTTAGAAATGAAACAGTCGAAGAATTTTTCATAGCCAGTAAAATTAGGGGATAAGTAAACATCAGAGATATCTTTAGTTAGAGAATGGTAGGATAGTCGAAGCCAGAGTGTAGAAGGTGGATTGGTAGGGTAAATGAGCCCGTTAGAAAGAGAGGTATAGGTGTAAACGAGACGAGATAGCTGACAAATGATTAACCTGGTTGGGTGATTATTGTGAGAAGTTTATGATCAGGATTTCGCAACCCCTTTTAACCTGACAGTCGATGGATTGTTTTGACGTATCAGATGGACCCATGATCAATACAGCATGAATGGTGAGTGAATGGAGTGTGGGTAATTCAAATATACAAACTTTGTTTAATTCTCTCTCTCTCTCTCTCTCTATTTTCCTATGAATGTATCTATCAATCTATCTATCTCTGTCTATCTATATCTGTCAATCCATCACTTTATCTACCTATCTCTCTCTCTCTCTTTCTCTCTATCTATTTATCTATCTATCTATACATACATAAAATATATATATATATATATATATATATATATATATATATATATATATATATATATAGTATGTGTGTGTGTGTGTGTGGGGTACATTTTGCATGAGCATCATACGGGACGATAATGTATGAATAAATCGTCTAAGAAGTACAGAAAAGCCAAAGTCATGAAAAATAAGATCATATATCATGAGTCGGGAATGCTTCAGTTTTCTACAGCTGAAGAAAGGCTTTCTTTTTTTATTTATGCTAGGAAGAAGGAACCAAACTCCACGAGTCCGCAGTACTGTTCCTTCCAAGAGAAAGACAAAATACAAGAGAGAGCCAAATTCAAGATCCGATCATCTCGAGATACCTGGACACGCTGTGTCTGAAAGACTGGAGATCATAGCTAGCTGGAAATACAGACAGAGGGAGACAGTTCCAGAATTGACCTGTTGCATAAATGAAGGACTGGGAGTAACGGTTAACTCTTGCATTAGAGAGTTAGGCAGAAAAGGGATGAGAGTTTGCTGCTAGACGGGTTACACTCCCGTCGTAGAGGTGGAGGGATGCATGCAGACAGTTAAGAGGAGCAGTGACCATTGAAGTAGCGATAGAAAAGAGATAAATATGCAACAGAGACAGAGGTTGAAGGGAGCCAGTAAGAGGAGCAAAGTTAATGAGACGAAAAGCCTTTGACCCCACCGTATTGAGCAGAACCGTATGTGGGGAGCCTCCCCACACATGACAGTTGTACTCTACACAGGGACTGATAAAACCCGTGTATGAAGTCACTAACTGTTCAGGGGTAAAGAAGGAACGGAGTCGGCCTAGCACACCTTATCTCTTGGAAGCAGATTTCTACAAATGATGTAATATGATCTTTCCAAGACAAGTCCCGAGTGAATGAAACCCCAAGCATGTTCAAGGATGATACAGAATTAAGCTGAATATTATTAAATATTAATGGGTACTCCTGCACAGTTAGTGACTTCATACACGGGTTTTATCTGCCCCTGTGTAGAGTACAACTGTCATGTGTGGGGAGGCTCCCCACATACAGTTCTGCTCAATACGGTGGGGTCAAAGGCTTTTCGTCTCATTAACTTTGCTCCTCTTACTGGCTCCCTTTATGTGGAGTAGACTGTAACACCAGTCGAGCAGGGCAGTACTCCCGAGGTGGATGGAAAGCTGATGACAGGGAGTGCTGGAGCTCCCGTTTCATCAGCCCTCAGGACTAGTTCCTGACCATCCCCCTTTGCTGAACTTTTTCAGTGTCTCAGTTACACAGAGAGTAGGCCAGCATGCTCTCCAGTACAATTTCTCTAACTATCTTCACCAAACTACATGCACAGTACACACTACACTTCCTATTCTAAATTCAACAAAAATGGCGTCAATTCACCCAGCCTCAGAGTCCCCGGGAGGGGGGGACCATAAATGCCCCCGCCATCTGCCCCTCTCCCGGTGACGACTCGAGGTGCCTGGAACCACTGTCTGACTCTCTTCTTCTTCATTTCTGCAACATTCGCGGCCTTTCATCTAACTTTCACTCTGTTGAGCACCACCTCTCCTCCTTTAAACCTCACCTTCTTTTTCTAACGGAGACTCAGCTGTCTGAGGCAACTGACAGCAAACCCTTTTCTGTATCCTCCTACTTTCTCTATACTCATTTCAAAGCCAAAGGTGGCTGTTGTGTATACATACGCAACGATTTATCTTGCTCTCGTGTTCCTGAACTTGATTCTTCTGAATTCTCCACACTCTGGCTTCGGCTTTCCTGTCATTCTCTGACTAAATATATCTGTGCTGTTTACTTATCCCCTAATTCTACCGACTATCAAAAATTCTTCGACTATCTTACTTCTACGATGGAACACATTCTGTCCATTTCTTCTTTCTCTGAAATCTCCATTCTAGGAGATTTCAATGTTCACCACCATCTTTGGCTCTCCTCTCCTTTCACGGATCCACCTGGTGAACAAGCCTACATCTTTTCTATCCTTAATGACCTAGAGCAGCTTGTACAGCACCCTACCCGTATCCCTGACCGCCTTGGAGAGAGCTCCAACATACTTGACCTCTTCCTCACAACTAATCCTTCTGCTTACTCTGTTAATCTTTTCTCTCCGTTGGGCTCCTCCGATCACAACCTTATTACCTTAACCTGTCCTATCACTCCGGTACGGCCTGTGGACCCTCCAGGGAAGCGTCGTCTGTGGCATTTTGGAGCTGCGGACTGGGAGGCCCTCAGGCAGTACTTCTTTGATTTTCCCTGGAATGATTATTGCTTCCATGGCCGTGAGCCATCTGAGTGTGCTTTGCGCATTACAGAGGTTATTCTCTCGGGCATGGAAGCATACATTCCTTTCTCATATCCTTTGACTAACGCAAGAAAGCCTTGGTTTAATCACGCTTGTTCTAATGCTGTCCGCAACAAGGAGAAGGCCTACAAAAGGTACCGGAGCCAACCCACCCCTGAATCACAACGTCTTTACGTTTCTGCCCGGAATCGTGCTAAGTCTGTTCTTCGCTCTACTAAAAATAATTTCATCCATACTAAATGCTCTCAACTCTCCAACTCGAATTCTTCCCGCTCCTTCTGGCACCTTGCCAAAAATCTTTCTAACAACTTTACCTCATCATCCTTCCCTCCTCTTTTCTACTCTGATGGTTCTGTAGCTATTTCTTCTACTGATAAAGCAGATCTCTTTGCACAGACTTTCTCCTCCAATTCCACCTTAGACGATTCCGGTGCTGTTCCTCCATCACTTCCCCCCTCTGACTTCCTCATGGCTGACATTAAAATTTCTTCAGTTGATGTATTTTCTGCCATCACTGGCCTCAGTACTAACAAGGCATATGGGCCTGATGGGGTCCCTCCTGTTGTTCTCAAGAACTGTGCTTCTGTGCTTACACCCTGCCTAGGTAAACTCTTTCGCCTTTGTCTGTCAACTTGTACCTTTCCTTCTTGCTGGAAGTTTGCTCTCATTCAGCCAGTCCCTAAGAAGGGTGACCACTCCCAACCCTCCAACTATCGTCCAATTGCTTTAACATCCTGTATTTCAAAAGTTTTCGAGTCAATTCTTAATAGAAAAATTTTAAGGCATCTTTCCCATCACAACCTTCTTTCCGATCGTCAGTATGGGTTCCGTCAGGGACGCTCCACTGGCGATCTTCTCACCTACCTTTCAGACTCCTGGTCATCCTCCTTTCGGGACTTTGGCGAAAGCTTTGCCATTGCACTTGACATCTCAAAGGCTTTCGATCGAGTCTGGCATAAATCTTTAATTTCCAAACTGCCCTCCTACGGTTTCTATCCTTCTATCTGTGCCTTCATCGCTAGTTTCCTTTCTGGTCGTTCTATACCCGCTGTTGTAGACGGCCATCGTTCTTCTCCTAGATCTATCAACAGTGGTGTTCCTCAGGGCTCTGTCCTATCACCAACTCTCTTCCTTTTATTCATCAATGATCTTCTAAGCTGTACATCTAACCCTATCCACTCATACGCTGATGACTCCACCCTTCACCTTTCCATTCGGTTCCCACAACGCCCATCTCAACAGTTACTTCAACAAACAAGGGGTGAGGCTATGGCACACCTAATGTCTGACTTGGTTCGTATCTCTGACTGGGGTAAAAATAATATGGTTGTCTTTAATGCATCTAAGACTCAGTTCTAACACCTATCAACCCGACAAAATCTTCCACAGGTATGCCCACTAATGTTTAATAATATTCAGCTTAATCCTGCATCATCCTTGAACATGCTTGGGGTTTCATTTACTCGGGACTTATCTTGGAAAAATCATATTACATCTCTTGTAAAATCTGCTTCCAAGAGATTGGGTGTGCTAAGCCGACTCCGCTCTTTCTTTACCCCTGCACAATTGTTGACTCTATACAGGGGTTTTATCCGCCCCTGTGTGGAGTACAACTCTCATGTGTGGGGAGGCTCCCCACATACAGCTCTTCTGAATAGGGTGGAGTCAAAGGCTTTTCGTCTCATTAACTCTCCTCCTCTTACTGACTCCCTTCAACCTCTGTCTCTTCACCGCTCTGTTGCATCTTTATCTCTTTTCTATCGCTACTTTAATGGTCACTGCTCCTCTGAACTGTCTGCTTGCATTCCTCCACCTCTACGACGGGCGCGTAGCACCCGTCTGGCAGCAAACTCTCATCCCTTTTCTGTCCAACTCTCTAATGCAAGAGTTAACCGTTACTCCAAGTCTTTCATTTATGCAACAGGTCAGCTCTGGAACTGTCTCCCTCTGTCTGTATTTCCTGCTGCCTATGATCTCCAGTCTTTCAAACGCAGTGTGTCCAGGCATCTCAAAATGATCGGATCTTGAATTTGGCTCTCTATTGTATTTTGGTTTTCTCTTGGAGGGAACTGTTACTGTGGGCTCATGGCCTTTGGTTCCTTCTTCCTCGCATAAAAAAAAAAAAATAAAAAAAGAACTGAATCTGAGATGCATTAAAAACAACCAGATTATTTTTACCCCAGTCAGAGATACGAGCCAAGTCAGATATTAGGTGTGCCATAGCCTCATCCCATGTTTGTTGAAGTAACTGCTGAGATGAACGTTGCGGAAACCGAATGGAAAGGTGAAGGGTGGAATAATCAGTGTACAGGTGGATAGGGTTAGATGTACAGCTTAGAAGGTCATTGATGAATAAGAGGAAGAAAGATGGTAATAGGACAGAGCCCTGAGGAACACCACTGTTGACAGATCTAGGAGAAGAACGATGGCCGTCTACAACAGCGGCTATAGAACGACCAAAAAGGAAGCTAGAGATGAAGGCACAGATAGAGGGATAGAAACCGCAAGAGGGTAATTTGGAAATTAAAGACTTATGCCAGACTCGATCGAAAGCCTTTGAGATGTCAAGTGCAATGGCAAAGCTTTCGCCAAAGTCCCAAAAGGAGGATGACCAGGAGTCTGAAAGGTAGGTGAGAAGATCACCAGTGGAGCATCCCTGACGTAACCCATACTGACGATCAGAAAGAAGGACATGATAGGAAAGATGCTTTAAAATTTTTCTATTAAGAATAGACTCGAAAACTTTTGAGATATAGGGTGTAAAAGCAATTGGACGATAGTCAGAGGGTTAGGAATGGTCACCCTTCTTTGGGACTGGCTGAATGAGAGCAAACTTTCAGCAAGAAAGAAAGGTACGAGTTGACAGACAAAGGTGAAAGAGTTTACCTAGGCAGGGTGTAAGCACAGAAGCACAGATCTTGAGGACAACAGGAGGGACTCCATCAGGCCCATATGCCTTGTTAGTATTGATGCCTGTGATGGCAGAAAATATCAGCAGAAGAAATTTTAATGTCAGCCATGAGGAAGTCAGAGGGGGGAAGTGATGGAGGAACCGTACCGGAATCGTCTAAGGTGGAATTGGAGGAGAAAGTCTGAGCAAAGAGATCTGCCTTGTCAGTAGAAGAAATAGATACAGAACCATCAGAGTAGAAAAGAGGAGGGAAGGATGATGAGGTAAAGTTGTTAGAAAGGTCTTTTGGCAAGTTGCCAGAAGGAGCAGGAAGAATTCGAGTCGGAGAGCTGAGAGCATTTAGTACGGATGAAATTATTTTTAGCAAAGAGAAGAACAGACTTAGCATGATTCCAGGTAGAAACACAAAAAAAGATGTGATTCAGGGGTGGGTTGGCTCTAGTACCTTTTATAGGCCCTCTCCTTGTTGCGGACAGCATTAGATCAAGCGCGATTAAACCAAGGTTTTCCGGCATTATTTATAGGATATGAGAAGGGAATGTATGCTTCCATGTCCGAGAGAATAACCTACGTAATGCGCAAGGCACACTCAGATGGCTCACAGCCATGGAACCAATAATCATTCCGGGGAAAATCAAAGAATTACTGCCTGAGGGGCTCCCAATCCACAGCTCCAAACTGCCACAGTCGACGATTCTTTAGAGGGTCCACAGGCCGTACTGGAGCGATAGGACAGGTTAAGGTGATAAGGTTGTGATCGGAGGAGCCCAACAGAGAGGAAAGATTAACAGTGTAAGCAGAAGGATTAGTTGTATGGAAGAGGTCAAGTATGTTGGAGCTCTCTCCAAGGCAGTCAGGGATACGGGTAGGGTGCAGTACAAGCTGCTCTAGGTCATTAAGGATAGAAAAGATGTAGGCTTGTTCATCAAGTGGATCAGTGAGAGGAAAGGAGAGCCAAAGGTGGTGATGAACACTGAAATCTCGTAGAATGGAGATTTCAGAGAAAGGAGCAAGAGATAGAATGTGTTCCATCATAGAAGTAAGATAGTCGAAGAATTTTGGATGGTCAGAATTAGAGGATAAGGCAACAGCGCATATATATTTAGTCAGAGAATGACAGGAAAGTCGAAGCCAGAGAGTAGAGAATTCAGAAGAATCGAGTTCTGGAACACGAGAGCAAGGTAAGTCGTTGTGTATATATATATATATATATATATATATATATATATATATATATATATATATATATATATATATATATATATATATATATATATTTTACGTGTCCGACTCTCGGCAAAGGCTTCAGGGCCTATTTCTTGGGGGCAGTGACCTATTCCAAGGCCCAGTAGGCCTCCTACACCTCCACATGTCACCACTTCGGCGGTAACAACCAGCATCCATATTGAATACATGCTAGGGCTGTCTCATACAGGACTGGTGTATTGGTATTAGCGGGGGTATTTTTGCGACATGTAGGCGGGTCATCTGGTAGATCAGGAAAGTCTGCTTTTAGGAAATTCAAATCCTTAAACTGTTCCCTGCCCCAGCCGGGATTCGATCCTGGGTCCATTAGGACTGCAGGCCGCCTCTCTACCGATTCAGCCACCGCCTTCAACAGCCCGCTTTGGCTCTGAAATGAGTATAGAGAAAGTAGGAGGATACAGAAAAAGGTTTGCTGTCAGTTGCCTCAGACTGCTGAGTCGCAGTTAGGAAAAGAAGGTGAAGTTTAGAGGAGGAGAGGTGGTGCTCAACAGAACGAAATTTAGAGGATAGGCCGCGAATGTTGCAGAAATGAGGAAGTGAGTCAGACTAGTTCCAGGCAGCTCGAGTCGTTTCCAGGAGAGGGGCGGACGGTGGGGGCATTTATGGTCCCACCCCCTGGGGACTCCGAGGCTATGTATAGAGATACCATGATTTGTTTGAATTTTGGAAAAGGAAGTGTAGTGTGTACTGTGCATGTAGTTTGATGCTGACAGAGAAACTTGTTTTGGACAGCATGCTGGCCTACACTGAGACACTGAAAAAGTTCAGCAAAGGGGGATGGTCAGGAACTAGTCCCGAAGGCTGATGAAACGGGAGCTGCAGCTCTCCCTGTCATCAGCTTTCCATCCACCTTGGGAATACTGCCCTGCTCGACTGGTTATACTTTCTACTGGCCTATACCAGGTAAAAGTTTAATTAGAAAGTATTTAACCCAGATACTGCAAGGGTTTCTGTCAATTAAGCAAAACGTATGTAACTGTCTAAGTAAAGCACCAAGGTACGCCAACAGTAGCAAAAGATTGAAATAGACTATATTTTACCTTTAGAATGGAAGGATTCTCCTCACCTCAACAAATCACCATCTGCTGGCCAAAATAAAATGCCTAGGAACGTATATAGGCCTAGTAGGAAATAAATAGAAAAATAAGAAGGGCCAACACTTACTGAGAAAAAATTCTCTATTCTTGTGATGGAAGACCCTATAGGTACGTAGGTCTAACCCTACTGCCTAAAGCTCATCTCCTCGGTACCAGACAGCCATATTGCTAAAACTAAGACAGCGAAGGTGTGAATAGGCTCCCAGTTTTTGACGATTAATTTTCAGCCATATGATGATGATATTCAGACATGTTTCACCTTTCTGTATCGATTATGACTACGCCGCTACTGAGATGCTGGCTGACCACATCTAACAATTACTGTACATGAGTCCCTCGAATGCTCATTACTTTAGTGGTTTGCTTACGCCTCCACTCACTCAGCTCTTGATAAGATGGCCGTTAGATTCGTGAGTATCTGGGTTTGTTTATAGGTCAGTGTTAGGCAATGAGAGTTTTAGACTGTCAGGTAGTAAAGTTGTTAAACAGTGAATATGTTCAGTAGATTTATAGGTAGTAAATGTTTTGGCTAGTGAGTATACTATTTGTTATGAGCATTAAGTAGTGAGTATTGTAATGATATAATAATGATGTTAGGCAGTATGGGTGTGTGAGAAAGCTAAGTTAATTTCCACCATAATATACCAGCTTCTCTCTCAGCCCCCCCCCCCCTCCCTCTTCCTCGTAACCTTCTTCCACCTTTCAAATTTTGTCAGTATTCTCCCCAGCCCCCCTCCACCAACTCCAGCTCTGACCCTCGAGGCCTCAATTTCCAACTCTCACCCTCCAGCCTTCCACTACCCCATCTCTCCCCAGATTTCTCTTTCCTCCCCTCTCAACCCCAACTCTCCAATCTCACCAACACTTGAACCTGTATTCTTGATGGGTAAGGAGTCTTCCTTGTACCTCTTCCTTAAAGATTTATTTCTTTACTATCCACTTATATTCTCTTTCTGTCTTGTTATATCATTTTAATATCGACACGTATTGTATGAATAAAAGACAAGAGTATTTTACAGGGCAGATACAGAAATAAACCGGCAAGAAATAGGCGTTAGAAACCTTCCTAATAACACGAGAATACCTCCTTAACTCTCCCAATTTTCACTTTCCATCTCTTCCTAGTACTCTCTCTCTCTCTCTCTCTCTCTCTCTCTCTCCTCTCCTCCAGCCCACTCTCCCTTCTCCCCTACTCTCAACCCTCTCTCCCAGCTCTCACCTACCTTCTCATCTCTCACCTGGCCCGTGCGCCTCTCTCCCTCACTCCTCCACGACCCTGCCCCGTGTCTAATGAACACCCACGGGACGACCCAACTTTACGCCACCTCACGGACACACCTTACCCTCACCATCTCTAAAGTATCACACACACACACACACACACACACACACACACACACACACACACACACACACACACACACACACACACACACACACACACACACACACACACACACACACACACACACACACACACACACACACACACACACACACACACACACACACACACTCACACACACACACATTAGGAAAGCCGGGGGGTTGAGGAGAGTTGAGGTTGAGGTGCAGTGCTGGAGGGTGAGTTGGAGATAGAAAGTGACTGACAGTGAGAATGGAGGTGAGATTTTGCAGGGTGAGAGTTGGAGGTGAAGGATGCAGGGTGCGGGTTGCAAGTGTTAAAGCGTGAGTACTGGAAGTGAAGAAATGAAGAGTAAGAGAAGTGGAGATGCGGTGTTGGAGGGTAAGAGTTAAAAGTGGAGGTGAAAAGTTGAAGAGTGAAAATTTCAAGTGAAGATGCAGTGTTTGACGATAAGAGTTGAAGGTGCAGAGACGGGGAGTGACTAGTGGATGATGGCGATAGTCTCGGATGGTATGGAAAGGATACCGTAATTATTTAGAATGTGAGACGGAGGTGGGGATATAGACGGTAAGCCTGCAGTAGAAAAGGAGGAGGGGATGGTCAAAGGGGCTGAATCCAAGGGGTGGAGGTGTTGTTAGAGAGACAGAGGGACTGGTCCTTCAATTAAATGCCTCGTAGCTTTAATGTGATAGAAGTTGGAAGGTCGGTAGGAGGTTGGAGGTTCTTGAAACTGAAAGGTGGAGGAGGATGGGGGATGAGGGTAGAGATATAGGGCAGAAGACAGTTAAATGTGGAGGGTAGGAAACAGGGTGAGGCTTGATTGTGAAAGGTTAGAGGCAGATGTGATGGACAACAGAGAGGTGAAGGGCAAGCATAAGAGATGAAAGGCAGCAGAGTGGCAGAAACTGACGAACAATTGTGAAAGATACGAATGAGAGGTAAAAGATAAGAGGGTGACGTGGAAGGTAGCAGTGGTTGAGGTACAGATGTGGAGGATAAGAGAAAGAGAAAGTTGAAAGGCAATGGCGAAAGGTGGAGGGCAGATAAGAAAGGTGAAAGGTTGGAGGTAGAGAGAAAGTCCTGGATGTGAAAGATAAGGGAGAGATGGAGGACATTACTGTGAAGGAGGAGAATGGGGTTTCAGGTTGTGGTTGAGGGGTGGAGTTGTGACAGGTATTGCTATTGAGCTGAGGGGGCTGTCATGTTCTCAGATTTCTCATGGCTTGAAGGCGATACGGGTGAGGAAGAAAGGAAGGAGGGTAAAATTTAGAGGTAGAGAGGTGAAATCTTAAGGTCGGGGTGGCTCTTGGAGGTGGAAGATGAGATCTTGTGGAAAAAGGAGAAATTTAGAGGGTGAGGGTGAAATTTGGAGAAGGATGGGAGATTTGAAGTTGGGGGATGAAATCCAGAAATGGTAGGTACCATTTGGAGGTGGAACTGGAGAATGTCAAAAAAGTGGAAATGAAAGGTGAGGAGTCAAAAGATGGAGTTGTAGGTGGAAGCTACACGTTAATGGTAGACAATGATGTCTAAAGTTAATGGGTTAGGGCTGGAAATTTCTTCAGTAAGATGACATCTTCTTCACCAGCTTCTTATGTTAGCTTAACTGTTTTAGTCAGCTCAGTTGAGGCATGAGCAATATTCACTAACACTCTCAATATAATGACAGTCTTATTACTCTTTATGTTATCATTAGACTCTTTTCTCTGATTTTGGGTGACCTCATAAAGCAGAACAATTAAGAAGTGAAGGCTGGAAGCAGAGGGTAGAGGGAAAGTTATGAGGTGGAGGGTATATATATATATATAGCCTGCTATGGTGACGTAAAACAGTTCATTTAACTGTTATGTATGACAAACTTAACACAACCAGATATTACAAAGTAAAACATGTGACCACGAGGCCAGCTGATTTCTTGTTTTGGCGACACACTCCATCCTCACTATTATCGTCAAAATTGGTCGGTATTTTTTGTTTACTTGTAATTCTCGCCAAAGCCCACCAATAGAGTCACGGTCAAAGGTTTGGCAAATTTTTTCATCAATTTTTATCTCACTTTCCTCCGCAGGCTAATATTCCTAAACTGAGAGATATTAGGTATGTTTATTCTCAGGTGCTCATTGATAAATCCCTCTTGGAAGGAAGTGGTAGACAGGCATTAAAAGTGAAGTAAATACAGTGGAAAAGTAGGCAAAGTTTTGTCATTCATTGTACAGTGTCACTGTGATAAAAAGGGGATATACTTTCTATTCCTTACTTTGCTGTAGATTGCTACAGAAACTTACAGAAAAATAACTAAAAGAGTATGTTGCTCTATTGTGAGCAATAATGAAAAACTGAAATAAGATCAGCAGTGATAGATGACACGATATGTGTCTTAAGGGACAGTGAAATTGGTGACCCAGCTGACTGAATCAGCAATTTTTCATCCGAATTACCTTCCTTTCATTACAAATTCGCACATTCAAATTCTGTTCCTCGTATTTTTTTCCCTTCGCCAGTTTACAAGGCTGTAATACATCATCTTGAAGTACGAATCTGAGACAAACTCTTTGGATTTATTTCTTAGTATAGGTTAGAGAGTTTTACTTGCACCAAACACAATCCTCTTCTATTCAGCGACGTATTTCTTATTTTAATCAGTCTACTACCAGACTATTATACAGGGCGTCGGAAAGACTTTCGCTATGTAGGCGTTTATGAGGGTCATGTTTGACAGCTCCATTTCGGAAAGCTCATTAAGTCGTCCGGAGGAAGGGGAAAAAAAAAAAAGATTCAATTGGTTAAGCCCTTTGCTGTCCCGTTTTTTACGGACTAGTAATTCAGGCGTCAGTAGTAATGTATATTTTATTGAAAGGCTTTAACGTTTTGAAACCGATCGCTGCAGAATAAAGACATACAAATATATATATATATATATATATATATATATATATATATATATATATATATATATATATATATATATATATATATATATATATATATATATACATATATATATATATATATATATATATATATATATATATATATATATATATATATATATATATATATATAATTTATTTATTCATTGACCTTCATCTTACAAGTCAGGACTAACTTGCCTAGCCCTGGGTTCCTACGCTCCTCATATGGCGGTATAGGATTGGATGATGGATGGATGGGTGGATGGACACACACACACACACACACACACACACACACACACACACACACACATATATATATATATATATATATATATATATATATATATATATATATATATATATATATATATATATATATATATATATATCTTAACCAATAGCCCAACAGCT
Organism: Coenobita brevimanus; assembly: GCF_032717465.1. NCBI lineage: Eukaryota > Metazoa > Arthropoda > Malacostraca > Decapoda > Coenobitidae > Coenobita > Coenobita brevimanus. Next base: position 20,845,373 of record NC_136958.1, read on the forward strand.
TTGCTAATTCATTTAATTCTCAAAGGGCCCCCTAGTTAGAAAGTTTACCCCTTAATATATAAAATCGTCTGGAGATATGAAGAAAATACGAAATATGTCATCGGAATGAAAGGGATTAGTGTAATATTGCTGGCTGACTCTCTTTGACTTAAAATAACCTTAATCTCACTCGCTGACTCGTATGCAAAAACAACTACAATAGCAAGCTTCAGAATTCTTTTAGGGAACAGTAAACGCAAACCATGACGGACATTAACCTCTTCGCTCCCATGACGAATTGACTAAGTTTATGTATTCTTTCTACAAACAGTTTATTCAAGTATAGAAACACGTCCGGTTCTGGAAATGCTGATGAAGGCTATATCCAATCCTTCCCATTCGAAAAGCCTGTCCTAAGGTGCATAATACGAAGGGCAAAAAAGGATAAACAAGTATTAAATTAAGAGATAAATGAAGATAAAGTCTACAGTCTGAAGTGGTTATTACTCTCAACATAACGACGGCTTCTGACTTACTGTATTTGATAAGGACTAATGATAAGTGGGATTGGAGGGTTAGCATGAGGAGGACTGTGAGCATGACGAATGCCAGATAGTACGAGTATTAGCCACAGGGAAATCCTTCGGTCATTCACAAGTTATAGTGGGTTAACGAAGACGAGAGAGAGAGAGAGAGAGAGAGAGAGAGAGAGAGAGAGAGAGAGAGAGAACATCAAACAAGCAACGAGTAGAATTATTCATCAGTAATCTGTCACTCAGCCAAAAAGCGTGAAGTTATATAAGCGTGCCGCCTACCTTGGTGTAAGCCCTGAGCGTGTAGGTGGTGAGAGCGCTGCGTCCTTGACCGGCTTGACAGGTTACACTGAATCCCGAGGCTGTGTGGTTGCCGGCTTCACATGCACTCACTGGACCCGGTTCACCTGGGGCATACGGTGGCAAGAGATAATTAAGATATATACACTTATATTACTGTTGTAACAGAAAAAGGTCATCCATCATCATTATCATCAACAACATTATCACTGCCATCACCATCATCACTTCAGCTGAATATGAGCTTTACGTTTGATCACTGCACCCGACTCATCTGAGGCAGATGGGTGGGAGGAGAAAGTATCTATACGTATTGGCTATCCTAATATCAATAACATTAGGTAAGTCATAAGCATCATCACTATTATCACCGTCATCAGTATCATCATTCCAGCCAAATACTGTGAGCTTCATACTGACTCACTGCACCTGTATCACCTACAGTTAGGCAAAGGGGTGTGAGGAAACAGTTAACAGCCACATGATTTGTATATAATCATCCCAACAGTATTAGGTCAATCATCATCATCAACAACAACACTGTCATCTCTATCAACATCATAATCACAACCCAGTTTCAACTTCATACTCACTCAGTGGACCAGGCTCGGCCAGTATTAAACGAAAGGTGTTTCGCGGCTCCCAGGTTAAAATATGATGACGGAAAATAGTTGGAAAACTGATCGTGCTGACATATAAGCTATAATCCACCATTCTTGCTGCGACAGGATACTCACCGAGTTATCACTGTCGCCCGCTTGAACGCTCCTGTGACTGAATTTTTCTTTTGTGTTAGAAATGTCTAGTGTTTGCTCTGGTTTAACTTCAAATTTTGAGTTGTTTAGTAGTTTGTCTGCAACAGAAACACTATGTATGCAAGGGGAGGTTGAAGCCTGAAGAGTGTGATGTGGGTGTAGCTTTCGTGTCCATTCATCTTTCTGGTATAGTTTGTTGTGGGATTCACGTTTTGATGGGGCACATAGGAAACGCCTGCACGTGCCTGAAGGTTTTAGAATATTTGACGTGGTCACCTGCGGCAGACATTCGTTTTACAGCCATGCTTCGGACTAATATCATGTGAACTAACCATATGAAACCTACTTGCAGAATGCTGATCGAGAGAGACTATACTTTCATTCATTCATCGATTAAGCCTACAAAATTCCTGCCTGCACACACACACACACACACACACACACACACACACACACACACACACACACACACACACACACACACACACACACACACACACACACACACACACACACACACACACACACACACACACACACACACACACACACACACACACACACACACACACACACACACACACACACACAGCCTTATAATGCCTGCGGAATGGAGTCAAATCCGCCAATACCTCATCAATCTTTTCCCATTATTCGCCAGATTTTCCTAGCTTCTAGGTGTCCATACCTCTGTTACTCACCGCCGTCTCTTACATATCCATCCACCTCCTTGTCGACTTTCGACATAGCTTCCTTCCCTTCGACTTGTTGAAATATAACTTATTCGGTTTACTGTTTATATCCATAACTTCAATGTGCCCAATGCATTAAGGCACTCATCTTTACACTTTGATTACTGAATACGTCTACATTACATCTTTCATGATTATTTTTCTGTCCCACCAAAGCACAGTGCATGAATTCCTTGGCAACTGTTTCTACTACTCTCACGCTTAAATTCTGATATTCCATGTTCTGACAACCATAAGCTATCTATCTATATATTGCCAGACGCCATAATCCCGAAAGGGGTGGCCATTTGACCCTGAGTTATCTGTTTTACGGGGAGGGGCACTAATCCTCCACCAACCCACTTGTAGACACGTAGAGGGCACGTATGGTTTGATTATATGGTTACCACTCAGCGTTGTAAATGGTTTCTTGGCTCACAGCACACCATTTGGCTTGTCACTCTGTGTAAAGCCACCTGTAAAGGAAAGAAAAGCAATAAGAAGTGACAGGAAAGATGGGAGAAAGAGAAATGGGCAGGCACAGAAAATGAATGATGAAGACTTAGGAAGAAGTAGGCAACACTACATCAAGTAAGTGGATGATGGTCGCCACCACCTATGACTACTCATAAGCTACTGTGAACAATGTAATGCACCTTCACCCAATTCTCTGTTCAGTATTAAGACCTTCATAGCACCAAGCACTTTACTTCCTTGAACAGCTCAACTCTCCACTTCCTCTGCAAACCTATTTTCCTTTCCTGCATATAAACACGTGTATTTGCCATCACTTCAAGGCGGTCCCAAACACAATACACTGTGACTCGTCTTCTTTCTCAGTACATTGTGTTTATTAATACCTTTATCAACATTTACTTTCACACCACGTCACTCACGAACATTTGCAAAACTAATTTAGTACAGAATGATTCCGTACAATACATCTTATTTTGCGTAAAACAAACTTGAAATAATACGCCACTCGCCACAAATAAAAGTGGCGAGTGATGAGAAGGGTGGGTGGTTAACTGAATGAACGGATGGCAATGATTGATTACGTGTGTGTAAATGACAGAATGAAAAAGTGTGTCATTGACACAGGAGCATACAGAGGTTCGGGTGGTGGACTTTCTGACCAACACACAGTGGTGGTGAAAGTCAAGGTTCAAATGAAATGGAGGAGTAGGAGAAGGGACGGACAGGAGGAAGAAGTCCATACAAGAAGGGCAGAAAGGTTGCAAGAGGATGGGAAAAAAATAAAAGGCAGAATATAAGAGAGAATTGATGGAGCGATTGGGTAATTATGATTTAGAGCAGATGGGGGGGGTGGAAAGTCTGTACAAGATATTCACAGAAGAAATCTGTGCTGCATGTGCGGTGGTGTGTGGGGTGAAGAGAAGACGAAAGGGGGGGTGCAAGAACCAGCATGGTGGAATGAAGAAGTAAGACAGGCTGTGGCGCAATAGAAAAAGCATATAGTGAGTGGAGTAGAAACTGGGGCGTGGAGGAAGTTGAGAGACGGAAGAGAGAGTTATATGTAGAAAGGAAGAGAAAGATGAAAAGATTAGTAAGAAAGAGTAAGAAGAGAGTGGCCGAGGAATTTGGAAAGAATTTGAGTGTAATGTGGAGGGACTGTAAGAAAATAATCTGGAAAGAGGTAGAGACAGTGTTGTAAAGAGGGCAGTCGGGGAGTGAAATAAAAAAAAACAGTAGATTGCTAGTGGAGAAGGGAGGAATGTGAGCAGATGGAGGCAACACTTTAAGGAATTCTTTAATATAGAGAATGGAAGTAATGCGAGTATAAGTGGCTGGGGAATGGCTGGGAGAAGGAGGGAGGTGACAAGAGGAGAAGAGATCAGTAGGATGGAAGTAGTGGAAGTAATAAAGAAAATCAAAATGGGAAAAGCCCCAGGAACTGCTGAGCCGTGTAGTGAAATGCTGAAACATGGGGAAGAGACAGTAGTAGAATGGATATGGAAGATGTGCAGACTGGCCTGGGAGGAAGGTAGAGTCCAGGACGATTGGAAGTCAGGTATAATCATTCCTCTGTACAAAGGAAAAGGGGAAAAAGAAGTGAATAGTAATCATAGGGGCCAGGACCGGACTCAGGGGTGGGCCCACGGGGCCTGGGCCCCGGGCCTCCAACCAGAAGGGGCCTCCCACTAAACGTTGGGCAACTTGACATTTAGTGTCTTTTATTACCAAAACAGGGCCGATTTGGTAATGAAAAACCGTCAGATAATGAATAAGCATGATTTGGTACTGGATTTGAAGATGGTAATGAACTTGATTGGACGATGTACTCAATTTATTTGTTAACTTTTAGAATATGAAAATACAAAACACATGCCATTAATTTTCAAATGAATAATTTTTTCCCTTATACATGTACCCATATTGGCAAGAGGTAGATATATGAATAATCTTTCTTTAAGAAATTTGGTAATGACACTGATAATGTCCTGGCTACGAACATCGGTGTGTCACAGCTTCATCCAGTCTGTTCTTTCGAAATTTGGGTTTTTATTTTAATTCAGATTTAAATACAAGGTACATATTAATCAGGTTGTCAGAGGGTGCAATTTGCATATCAGAAATCTGTACTGTGTGAGAAAATTCCTGAATAGACGTTGCCTCATAACAGTGGTCCATGCAGTGGTCTTGTCTCGTGTTGATTATTGTGATTCACTGTGGGTTGGCCTTCCAAATAATATACTAACAAAAGTTCAGTCTGTGTTGAACAGGGCAGCACGGCCTATCTTTGGTCTCCCTCCAAGAACCTCGACTACACCGTTCCTAATTGAGCTGCATTGGTTACCAGCAAAGGCTAGAATTGAATTTAAACTGTGTCCTATTACATTCAGGGTTATTAAGTTTGGTGAACAGAAGTATCTTGCCGAAGTGCTACTACTTCCATCGGCACCCCCGGGTGTTATGTTACATAGTGAAGATGACTCCTTGCGTCTTGACGACCTTGGAGCCATTCACCAGTCATCTTTCTCTGATCGTTCTATTGCGTGCAGAGCCCCTAGATTATAGAACAGAGTGTCATTGTCCATAAAACAACTCTCTTCTGTTGAATCCTTTAAGAGACCGCTGAAAGTCTTTCTTTTTTCAAAATCCTGTGACCTGGACAGAGGTAGCCTACTATGACGGATGATTATAGGATTTAATTTAATTGCCACTTTCATATTTTTTTTTTTTACTGATGAAGTATGTATTGTATATGAGAGATGTCACAATTCTTGTAACTGTAAAAATAATGTATATGTCTGTCGAGCGCTTGTGAATTCCTTATGGAAGAACTGGCGCTTTTGAGAAAGAAAAAAACAGATTATTATTATTATTATTATTATCATTAATGAAAAAATGAATCTGGGAATAAAAATTGAAGAATTGGGTTATATACCCTTGTTCAAATCTGGCAGCCCTGGAGCTGGTGCCAGCCGCCAACAAGTGTTCATATTTGATCACTTGTTGTCACTGTCAGAGGATTTCATTCCTGTTATCGATCAGTTCATAGCATCTCTTAACCAACGGCTGCATGCGTATGAACTGATGTCAGGTAGCTGTGGCTGCTTCAGACGACTGACAAAGCTATCCTCTGAAGAGCTGTCTAGAGCAGCTAAGAAATTACTGGATGTCTGTCCCAAGGATCTGGAGACTTCATTTCCTGAAGAGCTCATCCAGTTTGCTGCTTTTGCGAATATTATGCTGGCGAAGAGCCAAGCAACGTTAGCGCTGAGCTATTTCCCTACAAACTTATCCACGATAAGCATCTGCAAGATATTTTCCCCAATGCTGAGGTAGCCTTGAGAATGTACCTGGCTATAATGGTGAGCAACTGCAGTGCTGAGCGTGTTTTTTTTTTTTTTTTTTTTTTTTTAAGCTGAAACTTACTGAGAATCGTCTACGAACAAGCAGGACACAGGAGTGACTTGTGAATTTGACAGTCATGAGCACTGAGTCGGACATCCTACGCTCATTGGATTTTGATGATTTGATAAGAGAATTTTCCATTAGAAAATTGCGGAAAGCATCTGAACTAGGCCAGATTTCTGGAAACTGTTCGTTCAATGAACAGTGTATACAAGTGTTGAGTGGTGAGTGCACGCGTGAGTTGGATTTTTTGTTTTTTTTTCTTGCTTCATGATTATTCTGTTTTGTGTGATATGCTAGGAAATGTTCAGTGCATTTTAGGGCTGCTCTGTTTTTTTTTTATTCAGGGCTAATTAATGTGGAGATTTTTCAGTAAATATCGTTTTTACCTGACCTTTATGGACATCAATTTCTGAATACAGTATCACAGGTCGTCGGGAGAGAGTTGTATCCTGCGAGCGAGCATATTGCTCCAACAGTGCGAGGGTTAAAAATGTATTTTCATTTAGCACCATGCTAATTTGATGCTTGGGATGGGCCCCCCACATCCCAAATCCGGCACTGATAGGGGCATTTGTCTTCTTGGTGTAATAGGAAAGGTATATGGTCAGATACTTATTGACAAAGATAGGGAAATAACAGAGGAAGAGTTGGAGAAGAATAGGGAGGTTATAGGAAAGGAAGAGGTTGTGTTGATCAGATATTTAGTCTTAAGTCTTTAGTGGAAAAGTTTCTAGAGAAGGGAAGAAAAGATGTATGCGGTTTTCATGGATTAGGAGAAAACATATGACAAGGTGGATAGACAAGGAATGTTGAAAGTATTAAGAATGTATGGAGTAAATGGGAAGTTATTAAATGCCGTGAGGAGTTAGTATGATGAGGTTGAGGCTTCAGTGTGTGTGGATTGTATTCTGAGTGAATTTTTCTATTTGAATATCGGATTGAAACAGAGATGGGTCATGTTCCCATGACTGTTCAGTCTATATATGGATGGGTTAATAAAAGAGGTAATAGGTACGCCAGTGGTTGTTGAAGCGACCCTAATGAAAGATGGCAGTGTTTGGAAACTCCTTGTACTGTTGTTGTTTGCAGATGATATATACTGTTAAAGGAACAGGAAGGGGAGCTGCAAGACTTGGTTAATAAGACTGGGAGAGTGTGTAAGAAACGAAATCTGAAGGTGAATGTAGGGAAAAGTAAAGTTATGGTCTTCGAGAGAAATAAAGCCACTGAATGTACAGTGAGGCTGAATGAGGAGGAAACGGAAAACGTGAGTGCGTTTACGTACTTGAGTGGTGTGATGAGTAAGGATGGAATTTTAGAGGGTGAAGTGCTTGCAAGGGGACAACAGAAAAAAAAAATGTTGCTAGTTCTTTGAAAGGAGTTATAAGAAACAGGGAAGTGAGCATGGAAGTAAAAAGTCGCTAAATGACAGTATTGCGATACCAACCCTAACAAACGAAAGCGAAGCTTGGACTTTGTTGGAAGGATACAAGTTAAGAATGAGAGCTTTGGAAATGAGTTATCTGAAAGGAGCATGTGGAGTTACGTGCAGAGACAGACTGACAAATGAGGAAGTGAAGAAGCGCTGTGATATGGATGTGGATGTGATAGAAAGCATTAGGAAAAATACAGTGAGATGGTTTGGCCATGTGGAGAGGATAGTATGTGAGTGAGGTGGAGCGGGGGTGAGGGAAGGGGAAGTAGAGGATGAGACAAAGGGATGGAGTCGAGTGGTATATGAGAGATGGGGGTGTGAGCTGGGAAAGGGGCAGTGAAATGGCGTTGGACAGGACGACATGTAGGCGATTTGTTTGTGGCCACCCCTAACGGGATTGAAGCGTCTGGCAATAGAGAGAGAGATTTCGGTATCTGCATGACTTGCTTGGATCTCTCTCTCTCTCTCTCTCTCTCTCTCTCTGTATATGTATACACATACATACATACATTATATATATATATATATATATATATATATATATATATATATATATATATATATATATATATATATATATATATATATATTAATGTGTCCGACCCTGGGCAAAAGCTTCAGGGCCCAGTAGTCCTACACACCTCCACAGTTCACCACTTCAGGGCTAGCATCCACCGTCCATTTTGTATACATGCTAAGGCTGTCTCTGACAGGACTGGTGTACTGGTATTAGAGAGGGTATTGTAATGATATGTCGGCGGAGCTTCTGGTAGATTAGTAAAGTCTGCTTTCATGAAATTCAAATTCTAGGAATTCCCTGTCCCAGCCGGAATTCGATCCTGGGTCCATTAAGGCAGTATTTAATATAGACAGATAGAGATAGATAGAGATATAGATATATAAGAGACAAATATTGGTGGAGAGAGTTCATCGAGGCCCTATGTATCCCGTGCCGTGCCACAGGAGGGATATATATATATATATATATATATATATATATATATATATATATATATATATATATATATATATATATATATATATATATAACTGATACATCATACACACTTTTCTCGCTAAAGTATTGTTAATGAACCTCTCACTGAAACACCATTTTATTCTTCCACATTTCACTGAATTCATAAAAATTCTGTACAACACTCACCAGCTTACCCTACCACATAAATAACGCCTTTCACAATCCGTCCTTGTTCACTGTCATATGCCTGATCTGCACACATGAATGCCATAAATCCCTTGCAGTCCAGGGCACACAATATGCATTACTACAACATTTGCTCTGTATTCGCTACCGTTCTACAAGCCACCTTTTTGAATGCTGGTCACATCCTCTGACATCTGGCTTACCTCCTCCGTAACTACTCTTCTATAGAACGCATTTTAAAGCCTGAATGAAATCTATTATTCCAAGCTAATTTTGCAGTCACCATTATAGACATTGTAAGTCTTGATTACAATCTTCTTCCAGTCTTCTGGTTCAGCCCCATTCATCCAGGCTTCATGGCATATATCTCACAAACACATGGCACTGTTTGTTCCATTATACTGAATTATAACTCTATATACTTCACCGGGACTAGGTGCCTTCCTGTTTAATACCCTTTACGAAGCAATATTAGATTCTGGCATTCTGATATTCTGAGGCATCACATTACATCTTTATGCAACACCCAACGTGGTATATGTGATTCCATCTGACAGCATATTTTTGGTTTTCATGTCTTCCATATCCCACTTCTTTTCCAGAATGTTTCTTACATTTTCGTGCCTTTTCTTTGTCAAATTTTCGGACAAATTTACATTCGTTTTTTTTTTTTCCCGTCAGCTTCTTCATTTGGTATTCTTTTTCATTATCTTTTCACACACTTCCTGATATAAGTATATTCCGTCTTTCACTGTTCTTCATCCTGTTCCCTTCCACTGCTCTGGTATCTAAATGATTATAAGCATTATTAGGTAAAGGGCAGCAGTTGGTCCACTGAGTTAAAGCACTCCATCTTGATGGGACCCATAAGAGTTTACATTCGAATAATGATTGGGTTTAATGCTCACATAATGCCACGCAGGGGCGTGCAAGGTTGGCTACTCTCTCCTTACTTGTTGGGACTGAGCAGCGCTGGGACTGAGTAGCCTTGATTCAGGGCTCATACACTCTTGACTGGCCAAATAGATCTGTATGATAGACAGCTCGAGAGACAGATTACGAAGCATGATACAAATATTCTGTGCACCATAAGGACACAACAGACTCGGCCCTACTTCAACTTAAGTTGAGCCGACGGCGTTGTGTCCTTACAGTAAATACAGTTTCAGTATTGGTGTTTCATTCCTTCATTTGATCTGTTTAAGACGCTAGGAAATCAGAACACATTAGACTAATTAATGACTAGAGGTAACACGAATGAGTCGCAGATGGTACAAGTGACAGTCTAGGCAATGTTATCTACAGATGGTGTTGTCGTTGATATTGTGGCCTAAGTCCATCTCAGCGTCAATCCGGTGAACCGTTGGCTAGTGCCGTCCTGCAGTTCACCATCCTTCTTTCGAGAGACAGCGAGTGTGTTTAGGATCATTTCGTGTAACCAGCAGGGAAGCCACCCGGTTACGTAAGTTCCCCCACGGCAAGGTGTCCCTCTCTTCCACCATCGACAGGTATTACGACACAGTCTTACATGAAGCAAGTGTCACAGCCTGAGGCAAAGATCAGTATCAAGAGAAAGTGTTACATAACGGAGTTGTAGATGTTTTGGTAATTTTTATAGTTACATAAGAACTTCGCTTCTTGTTACCTCCGGATTATTATTATTATTATTATTATTATTATTAGTAGTAGTAGTAGTAGTAGTAGTAGTAGTAGTAGTAGTAATAATAATAGCATTATCATCGTCGTCGTTATCGTCATCATCATCTCATCATTATCACCATCATGATCATCAACAGTCACCATTGTTACTATTTTCAGATTAGGAGAGACTTTCCGTACTAGAGGGTGTAGGCAGTCTTGCTTAAATTCATCACTTACATAGCTCTCTCCTATGCTGGCTGCAATCGTCTGCTAGCAGCAGGTTTTGAGTAATGAAATAGTTCAGTACAAAACTTGACTCCATTCAGAGAGGGCATACCTCCAACAACACCAATAAACTTTATGATTAACTGCTACAATGCCTCTTTCCTACCAGACGATTAAGTATCTAATTTAATTCTACGGTTTTAACATACCCTGTTTCAGGAGCACAAACTCAGAGAGCACTTACATTCATCAACATGTATAAATTTATGATCTCCTGCATCTGGGTCTGGATCCACCTCAAAATTTAATAAACCTTTCCTTGTCCCACTGCCTACCTCCACATTTCACTGAAACCCAACAATAACGTTTTCAGATATCTTGTACCTAAACAGACATGCGAGAGTGAATTCATACTGTAACCTCCCCAACTTCGATGGCAGAGGTAATTATTAAGACAATCAGCGTGGCATGAAGACACAAACTTCGTAGCTTCTTGTAGTGTGTTTTGTAGATCAGTTATACATATATTAGACTCGTGGAGGAGCGGTTGTTATACGTGAGTAGTTTTGTAAGTAGATAATCTTAATTCCCATTGTCATGCAATGACAGGAGAGGTAAAGATTAGTATGGGACTATTTTTATTTGTCTCGAAAATATTAACAAAGTCTCTCACACACGAGTGAAGTAAGTGGAGTCCCGCTAGCTACCTCCCTGTCTCGCTCTATCTCTCTCTGCCACCCTCTCGCTACGATCGCAAGCCCCCTTCTGATCTCTGATTCCTACATTGTCGTTTAGCAGGGGTCGTGTCAAGTGGGCTATACTGTTGCTGAAATGTTCTAGAAGCCTGTGTATGTGTGTATGGTCACGAGGCGCTGTTTGTGGGCTATTGTGCTGGTGTGAGACATTCTGGAGAGGTGTTAACGTCACTTCCTTTGGCCCCTAGGTTTGACATTGGCCTAACCTCTAGACTATATTATGTATGTTGCTGGTTATTATGTATTAAGACATTTTACAGTCCTGATATAGTAATGTACAATGATATACGGTTCGAAACACAAGATACACTATGGGGAAGCTCAGTCATACAAAGTATGTGGAGTGTGATAGATTGGACTAGGTGGACTTTTTATCTGATAGAGAATAACCTTAACGCGCGGTGCTCTGAGGCCCAGCAGTACACCTACATGCCAAACTCCTTCACATGCCACGACGCTAGCTCTCCAAACAACCGCCCAAACTGAATGCATGGTTCGTTATCTTACTCATGAGTGGCGTGATGGTATTAGAAAGAGTGTGTTTATGCCATGTCTGTGTGGTTTTGTGGGGGAATAGTAAAGACTCTTTTCATGAAATTCAGTTAATCAGTTTAATTTCTACCCAACAGAAGGCTTGAACCTGCGTCTTTTCATACAACAGGCAAGTTCTCTAATCTCTTGACTACCACCTGCCTAGTAAGCTGGCAGGAAAGAGACCGAGAATGATGTGCATGGAAGGGGATGGTTATTATAAGGGGGATAATACTACTATGAGTTAAAGGCGTTGCTATTAAGTACTGTAGGTGCAAAGTACCTACACTGTTAGTCAATTTGCTGACGGTAATTTCACAGGAAGCGGTGCCAGGCATAAGATTTATAGATTACTTAAAGGACATGTGACAAGACAAAGGATACCTATAATTGCCGCATCCATGCCAAACATATCCACCATTCAGTAGATCCCAAACAATGTAGCTTACTTTCACTTTAGACACACCCTTCGGACACACCCCAGATGCATTCCACACTTACCTCAGACACATCCCAGACATATCTCAGACACGTCCCAGATGCACGCCAGACACACCACAAGTACCACTCACCTATCTGTACATTTTCCATATGTTTAATGCTTATACAACTCTACGGTTGCAACTTGGCAAAATTCACCCTTCGTAAAGGTCCAGTATATAAGTCAGCGGGTGTATGACACAGTTAGGGACATGCTCTGGGTTTGGTTGCTCCTGCGGGTACGGCAACATTTTAGGTACCTGACCATGCTTGTCCCTTCGTTATGAGAGGTTTTCAATATATGGAATAAAATAGTCTCATGGCGCCGAGAAAAATAGTAATTTGACAAAATTTTAATGAAAATATCGACAGAGACTTGGCACAACGAAAGGATTTGTGAAAAAAAAAAGTCTATCAGTGCCATGAAAAAAAGTAAATTGCGCCATGCTGTAGGTGGTGACTTACTGGATAGAGGCTTGAATGAGTTTTGGGATCGTATTCCTCTCTTTCGTCATTCATATTGTTTTATTTAGTGGTAGGTGGAGGCGACCATCATCCACTCACTTTATGTAACAATGCCTACTTCTTCCTTTACCTATATCATTCTGTGCCTGTACCTGCTCTGCTTTCTTTCTACATCTCCATTTCCTTCTTGTTAGTTTTTATTACTCTTGCACTCTAGCTAGCTATACTCTGATAGGTTCCTGTAACCCAGGAAACAATTTATAGCTCTGGGTGGTGACCATATATCCTGATCACGGGGTGAAGTGGAGCCTACTATGATGCCCCTGTTAACTGGATGTAGAGACACAAATGTGGCATCCACCCAGGAATCACATTTTCGCCGCGTCTTGTTGTGGAGAGGAGCTGTCGACCGCAAGGGGACATCAGCTCATCGCATGGAATGTCCCTGCAGAGGCGCTTGCTTGCCTGTGTCTGATAGGCGGTTGTTTGCCTGTGTCTGATAGGTGGTTGCTTGCCTGTGTCTGATAGGTGGTTGCTTGCCTGTGTCTGATAGGCGGTTGTTTGCCTGTGTCTGATAGGTGGTTGCTTGCCTGTGTCTGATAGGTGGTTGTTTGCCTGTGTCTGATAGGTGGTTGTTTGCCTGTGTCTGATAGGTGGTTGCTTGTCTGTGTCTGATAGTGGTTGCTTGCCTGTATCTGATAGGCGGTTGCTTGACTGTGTATGATAGGTGACAGATTGTCTGTATCTGATAGGTGGTTGCTTGCCTGTGTCTGATAGGTGGTTGCTTGCCTGTGTCTGACAGGCAATTGCTTGCGTGTATCTGATAGGTGGTTGCTTGCCTGTATGAGAGATGTTGCTTGCCTGTGTTTGGTGGGTCTGTTCTGCCAGACAGATTGAGGTTGCAACAACAAAAAACATCACTTTACCATCGACATAGCTAGCATCAATAACGCGCAAAAGGATAGTAAGGTACAACGCGCTGAATAAATCGACAAGGCAGATTGGTCGCGAAATCCCCTAAACCACTTAGGATACAAACTTTTATTGCAGCCAAGCTGAATGAACCCACAGGATCACTCCCCTGGCAATAAATGGATAGATATACCGTAGGATTTGCTAGTGGCTAAAGAGAGAGGTGGTGAGTTACGAGAGAGGGGCTTGAAGTAGTTTTTATCGCGGCCACTCCGAACGAACTCTCGGGATCAGTCGTCTGGCAATAAATGGACGGATAGATTGCGTAGTGTAACGGCAGGTTGACGCCGGAGGTGTCTTGCATCCTGGTCACTGAAGCAATGCCTGAAAATCTAGACACCTTCAATATTACCCTCCCCCTCCCTCCCCATGGTCACTGCAACTCTAGTTATGTGTTTCAGCTAATATCAGACACCATCGTCAGCTGAGAGTGAGTCATGAGAGCCTAGGGGTGTTAATAATGGTACAGTTAGCCCTTTCAGAATCGGTACAACTAAACCCTAGTGATTTATTCCAACTCTCGTCGGAAGATTTTACTCAACTGAGAATGAGTCACAGAAGCTTGAAAGTAATAATAATGGACACAAATACTGAATCAAATGAATACAAACGAGGGCAAAAAAGAGAAGACAAGGCAAGGTGAATAAATGCAGACGAATGAATTACCGTACTGTGCAAGATAACTCCATCCACACACACTCTCCATGATCATCTTTATCATCATCACCATCATTACAATCATCACCATTTCATCTCAATTTTGTCCTTGACAGATGGGGTGAAAGAGGTCCCGGAAGCAAGGTGAATAAACAATGAAAATAACACAAAATGCAAACATCGAAACAAATTAAAGGATCATAATTTAAAAATACAAACAAAACAATCGGAAAGGTCTTGCATAGAGAAAAGTAACAAGGTTGATAAAAGCGCATGAAAATAAAAGAAACAGAATAATGAACTGATTTTATATAAATGAACACAACATTTTTCTAAATAAAACCATAAGCCATAATCCCGTAAAGATTGGTCGTTTGGCTTTGAGTTAGTTGTTTCACAGGAAGGGAAACTAACCCTCCGCCAACCCACTAGTTGACACGTATAGAACACGTATGGGTAGGTTATATGGTTACCACCCAACGGTGTAAATGGTTTCCTGGTTTACAGGAAACCATTAGGCTTTTCACTCAATGTAAACTACCTGAAAACGAAAGAAGAGTAATAATAAGTGACAGGAGATATGAGAGAAATATGAATAGAGGAGGGGAGACAAAAAAAAGAAAGATGAAGGTGAAGGAAGAAGTAGGTAGCATTATATTCAGTGAGTGGATGATGGTCGCCACTACCTACCACCTTCTACCAACACACAATGCGGAATAACAATAATCATCATCATCATCATCATCATCATCATCATCATCCGAATCTCCTTACCCATCCAGGGACAGGGTGAGGAGTAGCAATGTCCAG
This sequence comes from Coenobita brevimanus, assembly GCF_032717465.1. Classification (NCBI taxonomy): domain Eukaryota; kingdom Metazoa; phylum Arthropoda; class Malacostraca; order Decapoda; family Coenobitidae; genus Coenobita; species Coenobita brevimanus. Next base: position 20,860,689 of record NC_136958.1, read on the forward strand.
ACAGCACAAACCTGCCCAATACAAATATGCCACACTTCCATTCACTCATCATTCAAGCCCCCGGAATCCTGGCTCTACCGGATACGCCAAAAACATTCACCACATTCTGCAGCTTCACACAAACGTATCCGATTGAGTCAATTATTATTATTATTATTATTATTATTATTATTATGAGAAGAAAGGAAGGAACTCAAAAATTTAGAAGGATGAAAAGAATGAACGAAAACTAAGACACAGTGAAAACCACGATCAGACACAAATGAAATAAATTAAACCAAGTATGGTAGGAGGAGCTAGAGCCATGAGTAAAAGTCATGACAACGATTGAAGACAATTAAAATAACGCACAGAAGGACGAGAAGGACATGCCCTACAACGGGTCTGAGGACCAAACTTTAGACTTTGCTTTATGCCTTTGATCTTTCCCCGACTATTCTCAAAACCGAATTGCTTCATCATTCACGGTCACTCAGCCATACTGCAGTGCTTGGCCCAAACTGAACAAAACCCTATTTGAACTGAGCTTCCCCTGAGGCCCTAACCTTTGATCAGTTGTTCTCAAAATCGAATCTCTTCATCCTTACCGGACCTTAGCCTTTCCATTAAAGTTCAGTACAACTCGAATAAAAATTTTCTGTTATTGGATCGAACTTTTAGCTTTGCCCTCGCCTGACTGATCTTCATCCATGTTTTGCCCCTGACTCTTCAACGATATTTGTTTATAAAACCGGATCAAATTGTTTAAGTTGTGTTTGCGGTTAGGTCATGAAATTTTTACCTACTGTTCTCAAAAACATTGTCAACCCCTGGGAAGACCCTTCGAACATGTTTGATCGAAACATGATTAAAATGGCTGGGATATTTTGTCAGGAAAGACAGACACACGTACCGCTAATAAAGCAATATCCAGTCTGTATTATTAGAAGAAAAATGAAGATCCGAAAACAAGAAAAATAATAGCTAAAAGAAACTACCACAATATATGGAAGGAAAGAAAAGGGACAAACTCTCATACTGTAGAAAATATAAGGAAAATACAGAAACAAACAAATAAGGAGAGGGAGCACTCAAAAAGTGCAACACCCTCGCTCTATAACTGGTTTAAGGGCCGAACATTTGACTTTACCCAGTGACCTTGACCTTCAACCGATTGTTCTTTTCTGACCCTTAACCTTTCCACCAGCTCTGGTCCAGATCAGATCAAAACTGTTTTAGTTGATCATGCAATGTGACCATGATATTTGACTTTTCCCTGTGACCTTGACCAATGACTGATTTTTCTTAAAACTGAATGCTGATATCTTCTTTCATGCAATACTTTACTCATTAAAAAAAAAAAAAAAAAAGTCTAACTCAAATAAAAAGTTTTTAAGTTGACCTTCCAGCATGACTCTTAACTCTGGCCTACAAGTTTCAAAAACAATAGATCAACACCTTGGCTAACCCCCAACCCTTGCATCATGTTCAGCTCAAATCAGATGATTAATTGTTTGTCATTTCATTCATAAGCACAAAAGGTCGAACTTTGACCTTGCCCTGTGACTTTGACCTTTAACTGATTGTTTTTAAAGCTGACGCCTTTCGTTTTTGTCTTACCTTCAATACTTCCACCCAGTTTGGTTCAGATAAGATATAAACTGATTGAGCTGGCCTTGCCCTATGACCTTGGCACTTCACCTTTCCCTGTGACCTTGACCCCTGACCAGTCTTTTATTTTTTAAACTGAATCCATATCTTCTTCCTCTATCGTGAATCTTTCCACGAAGTTGAGTCTGTCAGATGAAAACTGGTTAAGTTGACTTTGTCTTTTGTCCTTGACTTTTGACCTATAATAATTAAAAAAAAATGTTCAGTCCTTGGCAGACCCTCAGTCATTCCGCTAAGCTTGATTAAAAATGGATGAAAACTATTTTTGTTACTTTCCTAACACACACACACACACACACACACACACACACACACACACACACACACACACACACACACACACACGGGTCGAAAGCAAACAGCATAAGACCTAACGGTCCTTCCGAAGGTGCATGTTACACAGAATACTAAGACTGTGATATCTAATTAGGTGAGAAGATAAGGATAGCAGAGCAGTAGCATTCCCCGCCCACTACCCACCAACTCTCCAGCCGAAGCTGGCAGAAAATAAAAAAAGTGGGAATGCCCACCATGAAGCACAAATAAAGATTTAATCCTTTCACAGTTTGGTTGTCTACAAAGATGAATATAAGTGCTTAGTTGCAGCAACTATAAACACACACGACACCATAAAGTCCCATGCTATACTTAATTTACTTGTCCTTAGATGCCTTCATGCAATGCTCCCAATGAAAACTGGTGGAGGAACTGCTCAGTTATATAAACGTCACTCAACTTCCTCAGTGCTCCCCTTGAATGGAGGATTGTCGTCTGCAGGAGGCAACTTGAGTCTGAAGTCTACAAGGTTCACATTTCAGATGAACCTGGGACCACAGCAGCAACATGATTATAGGACAAAGATGAAATCCCTTCACAATCAGGGTTGCATCCTAAGATGAAGAAAACCGCTTGCTTGCAGCAGTGATGACATAAAAAAAAACATTCTGGGGTCCCACGCTAAAGATACGGTAACAAAAGTGGAAGTTATTAAAAAAAATAGGCACGGTATATGTAAAGGCATCCAAGCTGAGACAACATTCCTCAAAGTCAATTGATGGAAAATTTGAAGGGTGTGATTTGATAGAATGGTTATGTGGACAGAACGGATCTAGACAGAGTGGTGAAAAGAATAAATGTGAGAGTCAAGATGGGACAAGACATGGATGAGCAACAAGATGAACGGACATAATAAATGAGAGTAAGAAGCCATGGTATGAGTGATTGTTCTCAAAATCGAAGCCTTACATTCCTGTGTTACCATCAACACATGGTCCAAATTCAGTCTTAGCTGCATAAAACTGGTTTAATTTGCAACGAAGATGTAACAAGATGGAAAATACCCTGAAAAACACCTCAGGCTATCATCAAGTACTTTAGCTGTCCTATATTGTCAGCACGACTAATGGTAAATATATAAATAAGGATCTTAGTGAAACATAAGTTAATCCAAATCCCAATTAAACGTAAAACAATCCTCCTCCCAGTTAGAAAGTTCAAAGAGAAGTACCAAGAATCACTCTCCATGAGCTTTTTAACTGGGAGGAGGGTTGTTTTTTTGTTTAACTGGGATTTGTATTTAATTATTCTGTTTAAGTAAGGTTCTTATTTATATATTTACTATTAGTCATGCTTACAGTATATAGGACAGCTAAAATGCCTGATGATGGCCAGGGGTGGGTTGATATTTCATAACTCCGTATCTTTTTTAGAGTACTTTCCAGCTTTTTACTACTTCTCTGGAAGTTGTAATGCCAAATATCGCTACCAGATATTGTACATGTTCAGGCTGATGTGGCCTGGTCAAACATCGGCTTAGCTCTGTGACGTTGACCTCTATTGTACTGTTCTAAAAACAAATAGGTTTCATCACCGGCTAGTATTGAACCATTTCACCATGTTTGGTTACAAGTGAATAAAAACTGTAGATGTTGTATCGTTAACTGACAGAAACGCGCGCGCGCGCACACGCACACACACACACACACACACACACACACACACACACACACACACACACACACACACACACACACACACACAGTGGCGTATCCAGGATTTTTGCCGGAGGGAGCAAACATTTGGAATATTTCCCCAAAATATCTGTCACCACACTGGCGTGAGTGTCCCGAACACACACACTTTCCCTAATTCGCGATACTATCGTTATTTTTTATTTTCCTTTGCACTTTTCTCTCTCTCTCTCTCTCTCTCTCTCTCTCTCTCTCTCTCTCTCTCTCCACTTAGCACATATGTGTAAATTAAAATTCGCTGCCGCACTCACCCCCAGTCTGGTATTCTGTTTTGTACTACTGCTGTGGTAGTAGCCAATAGGAATTATGTTTTCCACTGCTTATTCTTTCAGTTTGATTCTCATTGGCTCAGGCATCAGAGGTGGTGCGTACGTCAAGACTGACCTAAGTAAATACATCTGGTGGGCTTAACATCTCTTAAATCCTTGACTCAGGTGACCACTCGACCTGCCCCGCTCGCAGGGAATGATTTTCATATCACCTGAACTGTACTGTACTGTATAGAAAGGATTTTTCCATTAAGGAAAAAAAAAAGAAACACATCGTAAAGCTATTCATCCTGAAAATTTTCACCTAGAAAATTGTGGGAGACAAAAGATACTCTGTCCCCCAGGCTCCAAAAGGTGTGGGGGGGGGGGACACGTCCCCCTGTCCCCCACTCAAACGAGGCCCCTGGCACACATATTTATATCTGTTTACCTTCTAAAATGTAGTCTTAGGTGATTAAAATAGCTTCAGGCAGTCTTCAAAAATTCTGCTTGTTTCAGTTCTTCGTAACAGTAATTGTGCAGCGTTTATTTGGAACTGGCTACAGGGTGAGAGGATAAGGCTGCAGGGTGAGAGCTTGTGGCTGAGGGGACAGCAAGGCCATTTTTACACCTCATCAGGATTCAAGTGCAAAACATCATTAGAGCTCTAATATTAACCACATAATCTAAGGTGACAAGGGAAATTGTTAAGGTATAACTGGTCATTTTTTCTCAAGGGTTTTATTATATTCAGCGTAGCTTTCAATTTCAGAGGAAATTATTGCTCCAAAATATTTTTGGAAATAGATAATCCGTCTATCCATCCATCATCCAATCCTACGTTGTCCTATGAGAAGCGTAGGAGCCCGGGGCTAGGCAAGCTGGTCCTGACATTAAAGATGAGAGTGACGAGCCTCACTCATCCCTGAGTGGTATTACGTGAGCAATTAACCCCAATCACCCCTTGGACATAAACCTTCATCGGCTCAATCCGACTGGAGAGCTGTAATTACCCACTAAACCACCAGGCGCCAAAATTTGGTTATATGGTTACCACCCAGCACAGTAAATGGTTTCCTAATGTACAGGAAACCATTTGGCTTGTCACTCAGTGTAGAATCACCCACAGGCAGAAGGAAGAGGAAAGAATGAAGGAAAGTAAGACAGAAGAGGGAGTGTAAAGTCACCCGTAGGCAGAAGGACGAGGAAAGAATGAAGGAAAGAAACACAGAAGAGGATGGAAGGAAAGAAGGATGGAGGAGAGAAATAGATAATACTGTTTAATATACATGTGGTAAAATTAGGAAAACTTTATTTTCATACATGAACTATGCCAAAAATCCCTTTCAGCATTTCCCCAATACTTTCCCAGTGGGGGCAAACTGCCCCCTCTGCCCTCCTAGTGGCTACGTGTATGCACACACACACACACACACACACACACACACACACACACACACACACACACACACACACACACACACGAGGGAGCGCCAATTAAAAACTACACCCGTACTCACTTAGCGAGTGGAGGTGTAAAACAGGTGAATATGGATAATCCAGACTTCTTTTCCAATTCTACAACGGGGTAAGGAAGGGATCAGAGAGCCAAAAAAATAACTGATACAACAAGAACATAGTTTGCCCTTGGAATGAGCCATACTCCCAGTTACTCACTACTCAAGCCCCCGGAATCCTGGCGCTCTTCACAGACATAAACATCCACAGGTACGCGCCTCATACCACCTACCAGCTAGATTCACCCGACGACTGTCACTTTACAAGGAAAGAACAGGGGTAGCAAACCCTTGCCATGCATTCCTCCATCCATAATTTTTCACAACCACTTGATCCGGTATCACTTCACTGGCCTCCATGCCTTGTTTTCGCACACGTGTAAAATATATCAGCTCATTTCTTGGCCCACCACTCTTCCTCCCTCCTTCGGGCTCCCTCAGATATTTCCTTTTCACCACTTTAGTCACACCCGTTTTCCCTACACGAACGCTCCATCTAAGTACAGGCATTTTGACTCTGGTGTCCGCGGACTACCTTACTTTGCATCTTTCACGAATCACATTTTAACTCTTGGGAAGGAGAATGGTATCATTTTTGACAACTCACCCAATACCGTTGTGGAAGATTCAGTAGGTGCGTTGTGTGTGTGTGTGTGTGTGTGTGTGTGTGTGTGTGTGTGTGTGTGTGTGTGTGTGTGTGTGTGTGTGTGTGTGTGTGTGTGTGTGTGTGTGTGTGTGTGTGTGTGTGTGTGTGCGTGCGTGCGTGCGTGCGTGCGTGCGTGCGTGCGTGCGTGCGTGCGTGCGTGTGTGTGTGTGTGTGTGTGTGTGTGTGTGTGTGTGTGTGTGTGTGTGTGTGTGTTCCTTAAACCTTTCTAGGTTATTTGATGCATTTGTATGAAACTTCCCAAGTGAGTTTGTGTGGTTACCCCCAAGGTTTTCGTCTATATACAGATTTCCAACCATGATTTTTAGGGAGGTATGTCTCCTCACCAAATAAAAATTTATCAGAGGTAGTAAGAGGAGAGCATAATGGCTTTGATATCTTAGTATAAGTTGTACAATGGGCTTCCATCCTTAATGCGATATTTGTGGAGCATGACCTTCCCCCCTCCAGTGATTCTTGTGGGGTCAGCCCCATGCAGAAAATAAATCAGAAGTAAGATAAAGAGCTGAATGAAACTTTCCAGTTTAATTTGTCTGGTTACTCCGAAGTCCATCTACTACATACAATTTTCCATCCAGTACTTTTTGGGGTCACAGACCACCCCTCCCCAAATTAAAAATTCTCAGATATAATGACAGGAGGGCAGATACAGCTTTGTTATCATGCTATGTGCAGACTCTCATCCAGAATGTGATATTTGGCGAGCGTGACCCCTCAATGATTCCCGGGTAGTCAACCCTCTCCCAAAAATAAAAACGATGAGAAATATGGGGAAAATAGAGCTTCCCACGAGAGACTGTTTAGTTACTCCGAGGGTCTACCACTAAATACAATTTTCTAACCATGAGTAGAGGGCCAGTCTCCTCATCAAATTAAAACCCTTCAGAAAAAAGTGAGAGGACGGCAAACATGGCCTTGATATTTTGCTGCATACTGTACAATGAACTCTAATCCATAATGTCATATTATGGGTGCGTGGTCACCCAAAGATTCTTGGGGGGTCAGCCCCACCCCTAAAAATTAAAACTATCTGATTTAGGGAAAAAAGAGCACATGGATTTCAACGAATTCAGCATAAATATCGCTTAACTGAGGATGCAGTTTCCATGCTTTCTCTGAATGGACTGAAAGAAACCTCACACGTTCTTTATTTCTCAGTTTGTCCACATTCCGCACTCCACACACAATCGTCCTCAACCCAAGTGCCACTGTTGTTTCTCTTGTCTTTAGATAACCCCCCGCAATATTAACCCTTCGTTAGTCCTGTGGGGTATTCAAACGTGGTTAGTCCGGTGGGGTGTTACAACACCCCAATACAAAAATACATGTAGTGTTACTAACATGTAAAATATATTCATACTGCCGCTTCAGCATATCTCTGCAATCACTAATGAAAAGATTGAATGCCTTGTAGGTGGTGTTTATTAATTTATAATAATAAAATACAATAAATTATATCAGTAAAAATATAACAAAGGGACTCGAATCTCATTTGTCAGGTAAACACGCACAGGAAAATACATTCTGTGATTTTTTAAATCAGTATAATGATAAACAATATGCAAAAATAAGATAAAAAAAAAATTTATATCACAATGTGATCTAAATGGTTAGTTTGATTGGTGACTGGACACCCGAGGGGGGAGGAAGTCCCCCTCTCTCTCACTACAGCAGAGTCAGGACTAAACCAATTGAAATGCTCCCTCCCCTCATTGAATCAGGAAAGTACTGGAACGTAGAGAAGTATTCGAATTACAGGCTAGGAAATATCAGCTTTTAAAAAATTTGGAGTGCCAAAACACCCCACCTGACTAACGAAGGGTTAAAAAGTACCTAGCCGCAAGTGAAAGAAGCTAACAGGGAAGGAAGAGAAGGGGACAAATCACAAAACATGATAAGTGAAACTAATTAGCACAAATATGGAAGGAGGTAGAACAAGTAACAAGCACAGATACAAAACCGTAAAACATGGATAGAAGAAAAAGCCACGAACGGAAATATGAAATAAATGAAACGAAATTAATCGTTATATAGATGGCAGAGAAAGCCGCGACCACAAGGCAACATATAAAGGTAAGGCATAGGACAAATGGACAAGAACAATCGAAGCACAACCTTAAATGCACACACACACACACACACACACACACACACACACACACACACACACACACACACACACACACAAATAAAGAAATGAATGCAAATGCTGGAGATGAGGCACGGCACGAATGCACGGAAGTGAATGGCTGGGAGGACAGATGAGCTTGGAAACAATTACAAGTGGTACAGTAAAGAGTATAAATGTGAAAGAAATTTAGGTAAAATTTGTAAGAGAAAACATGAACACAGACATGGAAATAAATGAAAGAAACGAACGGAAAACAAGAAAGCAAACTAAGGAAAGAACTCAAGTACTTCAGGAAGAGAAAGACATAAAAACAAGAAGTCTGAGACAACAACAGCTGAGTCCTGTGATTTACGGCGGATAATTTTACTTTGTCCACTAACCTTGCCCTTTGTCTGATTGTTCGCAAAGTAGAATTTGTTTATTTTTGCTGACCCTCAACTCCTTCACCAAATCTGGTTCAAATCGTATCAAAACTTTATGAATGTCATGCTCTGCAGCCTTTACCTCTTACCCGTTTTTCTCATAATCGATTCTTTTCATCCTTGGCTGGCCCTCGCTCCTTCCATCTAGTTTAATGCAAATCGAATCACAGCTGTTTGAACAATTAGTCAAATATTTGACCTTGCCCTGTACCTTGACATTAGATCTGTTACATGTATTCGAATAACAGAATCTCTTGTTCTTTCATGGACTCAGTCCTTCCACTAAGACTTTAAGGTATGTAGTTAAACATTGACCTCGTCTTGTTACATTGATCTTTGACGGTTCTCAAAATCGAATCTCTCCATCCCTGCAGAGCCCTGAACCACTGAAAAAGTACAACAAGTTTGACTTAAGTTGCACAAAAACTTTTAAGTTGGTCTTTAAAATAAAAAAAACCAACCTCATGGCTGACCCTCACCCCTTCTGCCAACTTTTGCTATAATTATTTTAAATTTTTTTTTAGCTATTTTGATCGCACACAGAAACACATGGACCAAACATCCACCTTATCTTTACGCCCTAAACATTTAAAGATCTTTCCTAATATCAAATCCCTACGTTCTTTCCTTACTTTAAATCATTCCACCAAGTTTGGTCTAAATCTGAGTAAAATAACAAAGAGCACTCAGACAGTGCAACAACCACGCCAGGCAGCTGGTCTAAGGGCAAAACATTTAAATTTACCATGTGGCCTTAACCTTGAACTGATTGTTCTCAGTGCAGATTTAATTCATTTTAACGTCAGCCTTAACTCTACCATCAGGATTGGTCTGAAGAGAATTATAAATATTTGAGAGTATCTTACTCTGTGAGCTTGACATTTGACCTTTTCTTGTGACCTTGTCCTTTGACTCTTTGTTCGCATAATCGAGTCTTTTTAACTTGTCTTATCGTTAACCTTCTCACAGAATTTAATCTCAATCGGATAAAAAATGTTTAGGTTGACTTTACCATGTAACCTTACCATTTATCGTTTCCTTGTGACCTTGACATAAGTAATTGCTTTCAGATTTGTTCCTTTATCTGCTCCATACCCTGAACTCCTCTAATGATTAGTCTAAATGTAGGGGGAAAAATAGCTTGACCTTACTATTATGACCTTCACATTTCACCTTTCATATGACCTGAATATTAAATTAATTGAAAAAAAAAATCTTTTAGTTTCGCCTTGTTTTGAGCCCATTCACTTCACCTTTGTTATCTGGTCCAAAAGCTTTATTCCTCTAGAATTTCCTTTTTCCAGGAGATCGCCCTTCCCCTTGGATACACTTACAATTACACTCTTCAGCCAATCATTTGGGACAACACACTCATATATAATCGTATTTATCAGGTCAGTGACTCAATCTAAATCCTATATCTCCTGAGGCTTTCAACATTTCAGCAGTCAGCCCAAACACACCTGCTGCCTCCCCGTACCTGCATCCAGCCTATTGCCCCGCTCACAGTAGCAGCATCAATCAAAGGTCAAGGGCCAAACACTGGATCTTCTGGCTCCAAACCTTCCATGTCCCAGTCAGACTCCTTATTCAACAACGGCTGTAATGCTCAATCCATGCGTCTTTGATATCCCCACCGTTCATCACAACCTTTCCTTCAACATTCTTCACACACTGCTCTTCTATGATATCCCTATTCTCTCTCTTCATCTGATATGCCATCTTTAATATCATATTCTTACTTTCCACATAATTTAGTTTATCAAGTAAAAGTCTCTATAACAGACTTCGCCCTGTATACCTTTTTTCTAGCCCCACAGGGTATGCTTGGCAGCCAAGTATTCCACTTTGTTACCACCCTTCTTCCATTCCCGTAAAAGCCTTCTTTTCTCCTCAGCTGCAGCCTCTACACCCTCATCCCACCACCAGGTTACCTTCTGTCTTGGTGGGCCTTTTGTCCATCCACATAATGAAAGCAGTGATAAGAAACAGGGAAGTGAGCATGGAAGTGAAAAAGTTACTACATGACAGTATTGTGATACCAACTCTAACGTACGGAAGTGAAGCTTGGACGTTGTTGGAAGGACACAAGTCAAGAGTGAGAGCCGTGGAAATGAGTTATTTAAGAGGAGCCTGTGGAGTCACATGGAGAGACAGGCTGACGAATGAGGATATAAAGGAGCGTTGTGGTGTTGATGTGGATGTGATAGGAAGCGTTATGAGGAACACACTGAGGTGGTTTGGCCATGTGGAGAGGATGGAGGGTGAAAGACTGACGAAGAGAGTGTATGTGAGTGAGGTGGAGGGGGAAAGAGGGAGGGGGAGGCCGAGGATGAGATGGAGAGATGGGGTGGAGAGGTATATGAGAGAGGGGGGTGTGAGTTGGGAGCAGGGGAGTGAAATGGCGGGGGACAGGGCGACTTGGAGGTGATTTGTTTGTGGCCACCCCAAACGGGATTGAGGCGTCTGGCAATAGATAGATAGATAGATAGACATAATGAATCCGTAACTGTCATGAGGTTGCCCGTGACAGCTCTGTACTGCTCATTTAGCACTTCCGTCCACGTCTTCCTATTCAACCACTAATCTCGTCTCGCTACAGAAGGCATCCCTTACTGCCTGGTTTTTCAGCTTCCAAATTTTCCTCCTAGGTGCATAGGTCCTCTTTTTCATCGCCTACACAATAATCACCATGTCACATATCAATAACCTGTGAGGAAGCAAATATTATAGCTCAAGTATTCTTCCGCTATTTTTTCAAGTACCTCACCAGAAATGTTGAAAGTTTACACAAAGATGAAATTATGATGATAGACGTATGTACAAGCGCTCGCTCGCTCGTCAAACACTCACGAAGTGCTCTTTATTTGTGGTAATAACTTTATACCTTCCACCAAATTTAATACTAATCGAATAATCACTATCTAAATTGATCCCTCAAGTTAAAGTTCGATCTAACCTTCCAACCCTGACCCCAGCCCTATTGTTTTCTAAAAACAAAAGGTCTACTCCCTGGGTCATCCTTAATTGTTAAACCAAGTTTGGATAGTACTGAATCTACACTCCTTGAGCTAATTTCCTCGCGTGCTCGCGCGCGCACGCACACGCACGCACACACACACACACACACACACACACACACACACACACACACACACACACACACACACACACAAAACATACCACCTGGTTGCCATCAGGAGCATGGGTGTAACTAATATGCAGCAAGAAAGGTAAAACACAAGGGGATTAGCATGAATTCAGACAAAAGAACGCATCACCTCTTCCCTGGAAATTGCGGAAGAGCCGAATATTTGTCTGTGCCCTGTGCTCTTGACCTTTGACCAATTGTTTTCAAAATCAAATTACTTCATTTGCCAACACTGATCCAGATTGTATCATAACTGTTCAGCTACCCTTGTCCTAAACCGTGTCTTCGATCGATTGCTTTCAAAATTGAATCTCTTCATCATTCGCTGGACATCAATCATTCCACCAAATTTGGTATAAATTATATTTTAAAAAATAGCAATAATAGTGTCGGGCATTTGACCATGCCTTATGATGTAACGGTCTGAAAATAGAATACATTCATTCTCGCTTTGCTCTTAACCCTTGGTCGGGTAAAATCTGATTAAGTAAACGTTGTTCTGTGACTCTGGCCTTTGACATATTGCTCTAAAAACAATATGATAGCTCCTTGGATGACAATCCTTCCATAAAGAATGATTAAAATCAGATCAAAACTGCATTAAATTTACTTTGAAACAGACACACATGGATTGCATCTTAACCTTCCTATATGAAAATGACCGCAGACTAACTGGTACAGTATATACAATGAATCTATTCCTCCTTATCTTGCTCTCAACCTTTGCACTATGTCTGGAATTTGCTTTCACACAAACACACATGGATTGAGTCTTAACCTTGCTATATCAAAATGACCGCAGACTAAGTGGTATATACAATGAATCCTTTCCTCCTTGTCTTGCTCTCAATCTTTCCACTATGTCTGGCTTAAATCTGAAGAAAATAGTTTAGGCTGATCAGGGCAATTATTGATCTTTTCCTCTAACCTAACCCTTTAACTAAATGTTTTCAAAATCAAATCCCTTAATCCTTGATTTACCTTGCATCTTTCCACAATAGCTGATTTTAACCAGAAAAAGTCAAACTGTCGTCGCTATGTGATCGTGACCTTTGGTCTATTGTTTAAAAAACAATGGTTCATCCACTTACCTATAACTTAACCCTTCCACTCAGTTTGATGTAAGGCAGACCAAAAGCATTTTAGTAATTCAATTCACAGAGACACACACGGATTTAAAGTTGACCTTGTCCTTTGGCCTTGTTATCTGACAGCTTATTCTCACATTCGAATCCTTCCATTTCTGCCTTATGTCAGCCCCTTCATCATGATTGTTCTAAACCCTATCATAACAGTTTATATTTGCCTTGCAGTGTGACTTTGACATTTGATCTTTCCCTGTGACCTTGAACTCTAACTGATTCATCTCAAAGTCGAATAACTTCATCATACCTTAGCCTGAACCCTTCCCTCAAGCTTGGAGTAAATCAGAGAAAAACTGATTAAGGTAACTTTGGAATATGACCTTGACGTTTGTCTTATTTTTCCTCGCTGACAACCCTTTCGTATACTGTCAACTCTTCCACCATGTGTGGTTAAATATGATCATAATTGGTTGGATAATTTTACTCAAACACAGAATGATGCACACACGCCAGGCAAAACAATACCCAACTTGCACTGCTCGTATCATGCTAGGGTTTGTAATATGTAAGATAAATTAATGCACAGTATAAAAGCAAAAGGCACGGATGTAAAAAGTGAAACATCAGAAAGAGAGAGAGAACAGGCAAGCAAGAAAATAATCACAAGTGCCACAATAAAGCAAGCCAAGCCGGAAAAGGGGTTAGGGGAAAAGATTAACCAGTTGCAGAAAAAAAAAAAAAAAAAAAAAACTATGCCACAAGACGGATGGGACGGGGAGGAAGAGCGATGGAGGGAAGGAGACAGGTAGGTAATGGAAGCAAGAAATAAGAAGAGGAGAGAAGAGACGAGAAGAGAGTTGATGTTTGATACAAGGAGGAGATAGTAACTCTGAAATTCATCGCAGGAGGTTCCATTAAGGGCTGTCAGTAACCGGCTGTGAAAAAGGGATGGGATGTAAATTTCCTGAGAATATTCAAGCTGAGTCACATAAATCTACGTCAGAGCGGCTCCCTTGGAATGTTCTATTACCAAGTTGTTCAGGAGGAGGGGCCTGGTGTTGCGATTTTGTTTTTCCTCTGCCAAGCCAGCACTAGTCTGATCCACCACAGCATCATCATGATCCACCATAGCAACATTTGATCCATCACAGCAACGTCTGATCCACTACAGCACCACACTGATCCAAGACAGAAACACTTTTATCTACCAGAGGAACACTTTCATCTACCACAGCTACGCCCACGATCCACCACAAGAACTCTTGGCCAAGCACAGAACACTTCAACTAGCCACCATAATACAATGTTTAATCAGAGCAACGTGTAATCCACCACAGAACACTAATTCACCACCACAAGACAATGTTTAAGCAGAGCACTATTTGATCGATCACTCCAGCATTTGACTTTCACAGTATCCCTTGATCCACTACATCAATATTGGTCTACAACAAGCACAACAACCACAAAGGTACATTTTTTAATAGGAGCAATACTTGATCCATCCCAGCAACACTTGATCTCCTTGATCTCTCACAATACTTATCCACCACAAAAACACTTACTTCATCATAGCAGCGCTTGATCCACCAAAAATTAACTTTATTTCGTTCTAACAATACTTGATTCATCGCAGCAACACACTGATACTCCACAGGCATTCTTGACCCACCAAATTAACACTTAAGCCATAACAATAATGCAGTGCATAATCGCATCAACACTAGGCCCATCAACGCACTGGGTGTTTGACGACGGTAACAGCTGATCCATCACGGAATTTTTTTGGTTCCCGGCATCAGCAACAGTGTTAAACCTTTATACAATGAACATCTATTTCACAATGACTCGTTATACGGCAATAGTTGATCCACTACGGAAACACTTAAATCCCACCTAGAACGTTGATTAGCAGCAAAAACCACTTGAAACCAACACATAAACACTGACCCAAAAAATTAACACACACACACACACACACACACACACACACACACACACACACACACACACACATATAATATATATATATATATATATATATATATATATATATATATATATATATATATATATATATATATATATATATATATATATATATATATATATATATTGCCAGACGCCATAATCCCGTAAGGGGTGGCCATTTGACTTTGAGTTATTTGTTTTACGGGGAGGGGCACTAACCCTCCACCAACCCACTTGCTGACACGTAGGGAGCACGTATGATATATATATATATATATATATATATATATATCCATCCATCATCCAATCCTACATTGCCACATGAGGAGCGTAGGAGCCCGGGGCTAGGCAGCTGGTCCCGACATTTAAGATGGGAGTGACCAGCCTCACTCATCCCTGAGTGGCATTACATGAGCAATAACCCCAACCATCCCTTGGATATAAACCTTCACCGGTTCAATCCGATTGGAGCGTAATAATTACCCACTAAACCACGAGGCGCCAAAATTTGGTTATATGGTTACCACCCAGCGTAGTAAATGGTTTCGTGGTGCAGAGGAAACCATTTGGCTTGTCACTCAGTGTAGAGTCACCCACAGGCTGAAGGAAGTGGAAAGAATGAAGGAAAGAAAGACAGAAGAGGGAGTGTAAAGTCACCCGAATGCAGAAGGACAAGGAAAGAATGAAGGATATATATACTGTATATATATATATATATATATATATATATATATATATATATATATATATATATATATATATATATATATATACTGTATAAATGTATCCTTGGATCTCCAGGAAAAATTCATCCGTCAAATGAGGAAAGTTTAATGTACTGTTTTAGTGAATTAATTCAATAATGCGAATAATGCCTACGGCTTCAGTTTTCTTGAGTCAAGCATAATAGACTAACTATTCAGTGTGTCAGTGAGCTTGTGTATATTTTTGGGAAAGGTGTGTTAACCCTTGTGGGAGCTTCTTCTGTAACTTGTTGGAAGTTAGCGTTCTGGTTTTGTAATATTTATTGTTTCAGTGAATATTTCTGGTGTGTAGTTGGGTGCATATTTTACCTCAGATGTTTCTAGCTGCTAATTAAATATGTGATAATACACCATTGTGTGTGTGGGGGAGGGGGTAGGGAGTTGCTGCAAGGAAATGGACTGAAGTCTGTTTAGTATGACGAAACAGATTTATATGCATAACGTTAATGGATATACAGTATGTATAAATACCATATATGCAATTAATATTGCTGTTCACATCATTTAATGTGTGCTTGTTTTTCATTTCAGATAGATATGGTTCTTACTGTGGAGTTGGGTCAGAGAGGTATTTGGTACGTATACTTAATCATTTAATATATTTTTACTTCTAAAAATGTCATTGTCAGTGAAGCAGAAATTTCCAGAATTCATCTGGATGCCTAATCATGTTGGTATCCCAGGCAACGAGACTTCTGATGCCTTAGCAGCTCGTGCTGCCTTCATATCAGCCCGCAACTCTTACCGTTCTGTCCCGGTGCCAAATTCCTTTCTTGCCTTCTCAAAGCTTCTTACTCAGCGTTGGTAGTCCTGCTGGTCCTTAGCTACCAATTCTAAACTTCACATTGTTAAACCCTTCGAGACATCTTGATCCTCACTTTGAATTCGTACTCGCCGTTGGAAGACGGTGTTGAGACGTTTCAGGATTGCCCAAACCCGTTTGACCCATAGCTATTTCATGTCTGACGATCCTTCTCCACTTTGTTCCAATTGTGACACGACATTGTCAGTTCGTCATGTTCTTCTCGATTGCCCTCTTCATAGTGTTGTTCGTCGCCAGTCTTTTTCTTCTCTTTTTTTGCCTTGGCGGTCCCTTTCTTTAGCTGATACTTTAAGAGAATCCCTTATATGTGGCAAGCCCAGTGTTGTTTCTAACTCGTACTGGCCTACTGTGTGACATTTTGCTTTAAATTTTCTTTCCTTGGGTTGTTCATTTTAAAGTTGTATCTTATCTACATAATGTATTGTCCTGGTTTTATTGTTATTACCTATTCTTTTCCTTGTCTCATTTCCCTTGTCGTCTTTGTGTCATTGCTAGTCATTTATCGTTGCTCTGAATTTAAGCCATACGGTAATTGAAACTTGGCGCTAGGAATCCATTATTCAGTTCAGTTCTAGAGAATGCCTTAGGCACTTTATAAACACCAAGTAAATTAGTGATACCTGTTGCCTGACTGAAAGAGGGAAATAGTTCACGGTGAAAGTTCGGTGTTTGACTTCGAGAGTCCTGTTACTTAAATAATATAGTATATCTATATATCTATATCTATATCTGTATCTATCTATCTATCTATATCTGTCTATCTGTCTATCTATATATCTATATCTATATCTATCAATCTATCTATATACAGTGTATATATAAACTTCCCCGCAAAAGTTTGCGCAACCAACTAATAGCCTTTCCATCACAAAATGTTTGCAGATACCATTGTCTTTGTTTCCATACCGATAATGAGCCCACAATGTCCAGTTCTGACCAAACAGTCGAAAAATAGTTTTCCCATGTTTTCTCGCGTCGCCAGCTCCGTAATTTCGCGCTGTAGCGTTGCTCGTTGTTACTAAAATTTCTGGTCTGTATATTTCTGACACTCCAACTTACTCCTACCTAAAGAAAAAAGAGCAACAATACTGTAAAGTTATCCAAGGAAAATACTGATGAAGAAAAATTTCCCACAGCCACTGCCTTCTAGAAGTCGATCTATAAAGGGACCTTGAAGTCTAGGTCACTGATACGTGCATATCGCCTTAGGTCATCACAGTCTATATGTACACCAGGTTTGGTGGCTCTAGCCTTAATCCTTTATTGAAAATAGCTGACATTGGGAATATCTGGAGTAGTCTCAGATAATAATCAGCTGACTGCAACCATACGTCTTTCCGCACTGTGTCCGCCTAGAGGATATGCTGATGTGAAATTTCAGCCTCCTAGCTTAAGCGATTCTTGGGATAGCATGCATAATATCCAGAGGTTCAATAGAAGAATAGCCACCATATTTAGCCGAAACATGCGGACAGAAGTCCGATTAAGATGTCCAGGTTTGAAGGCTCTGGGCCAAATAGCCTTTGAAATATCAGTTTTAAAATAAGCATGAATAATAATAATTAAACTCCCACATGAATGTGGGATGTTTTAAGTGGGTGAATATCCATCACCGTTCTCGTGAAAGAAACGAACAAATGTACAGACATTTTCGCGAGTCACGATTTCCAAAAATTTCGCTCCATTTTGTTGCACGCTATTGACTTTTTTTTTTTTTTTACATTATTTTTCTAACACTCCCTGGGCGTAACCCAATCTAATTTAAAAAGAATTTGGTCGGTGGGGACTCCCGTCATCCATTCACTCAGTGTACTGTTACTCTATCCAGGGTAACTGTAGAGTAAGTGACAGGCCAAATTATTTCCGGTAAACCAGGGAATCATTTAACACTCTGGGTGGTAACCTGACAACAACCAAAACGTGTTTCCTACGTGTCAACATGTGGGTTGGCGGAGGGTTAGTGCCCTCCACGGAAAATAATTAAAACCACAAACAAAATGCCTCAGACCAGGACAGACCAACAGGTGAAGACCAAGGACAGGACAAAGGACATGGGACGGACTGAAAAGTATAGTGTATGGGGTGCGAACGATGAAGTGAAAGAGAGATATTGTCCAGGTGCTCGAGGTGCAACGGTGGACATGTGTGGATTGACTGAGACTAAATGAGGAAACGAGAGTGGGAGAGAATAGGAGTATGGATGGGTTATGTGTGCAGGAGTAGTTGAGAATAAGAGGGCAAAAGAGAGTGTATGTATTGCTGTGTGCAAGAGATGGAAGGAATATAAGAGAGTATGGATCAGCTGATTCAAGGATTCTGAGTAAAACTGAAAGTAGGAATACATACTTGGATAACTGTTTGTGTATATGTGCCAATGGAAGACCATGTAAGCAGAGTGAAAGAAGAGTTCTGGTCAAATGTGGAAGCTTGCATGAAAAAGCTTGAGAAGAATGAACTTGGTAGGCTAGTGCAGAGTTTTGCTGATGTCTGTGAGCGCCGTGCCGTGAAAGCAAATGTAGAAAGGAGTAAAGTGATGGTTACTGAGAGAAAAGGTGACTCCCAGTGCGATGCTACAGTGAATGGAAAGAGAATGGAATTGGTGAGAGAGTTCAAATACCTGGATACAGTGATAGAAAAGAGAGAAAAATGTGCAAAAGAAGTTGAAAGTAGAATGACACAAGGAAGAAAAGTAGCTGGTGCACTGAAGGCCTTGATAAGAAACAGAGGCTTGAGTGTTGCAGCTGCACGAGGCTTACATGATGGAGTGTTAGTGCCAAATTGAACATATGGATGTGAGACTATGCTGTGGCATGAATATGAAAAGTCAAGAGAAAGAGCAGTGGAGATGGGGCTGCTGAGGAATGTATGTGGAGTACAGAGGGTGGATAGGATACGAAATAATGTGATTCGTGAAAGATGTAGAGTGAGGAAGTCTATGGACACCAGAATCGAAGAGAGTGTACTGAGATGGTAGGTATGGTCATGTGGAGAGAATGGATAACAACAGAGTGGTGAAAAACGTATAACTGAGCGAATTTGGAGGAGGGAGGAGGCGAGGTAGGCCAAGAAGTAGTGGAGAGATATGGTGGATGAGTGTGTGAGGAAGAGAGGTTTGGAAGTCGGTGAGGCTAGGAAACTGACAGGACATCGAGCTGGCTGGATGAATGTTGTGAGAAGTGCATAATCGCGGATTTGGCACTCCTTTTTACCAAGGCAGCGTCCGGACTGACTCTATCGGATACGTTTATGTGAAGCTACAAAAAGTGGTTAATGTTTTTGGCGTATCCGATAGAGCCAGGATTCCGGGGGCTTGAATGATGAGTGAATGGAAGCGTGACCCATTGGACTGGGAAAATTTGTGTTGTCTGGAAAATCCTATGTTGCCCCATGAGGAGCGTAGGAGACCGGGGCTAGGCAAGTTGGTCCTGACATTTAAGATGAGATTGATGAGCTCCACCCATCACTGAGTAGCAGCCCGTGAGCAATAAACCCCAACCGCCCTTGGATATAAACCAGCCCAGGCTCAATCGGATTAGACCGTCTTAATTACCAACCAAACCACCAGGCGCCATAATTTGGTTATATGGTTACCATCCCGCGTAATAAATGGTTTCCTGGTGTACAGGAAACCATTTGGCTTGTCACTCAGTGTAGTCACCCATAGGCAGAAGGAAGAGGAAAGAGTGAAGGAAAGAAAGACAGAAGAGGGAGTGTAAAGCCACCCGTAGGCAGAAGGAAAAGAATGAAGGAAAGAATGACAGAAGAGGAAGGAAGGACATGCGGAAAGGGCACACACCCAAAGCAGCACCACATCAAGTGAGTGGATGGTGAGCACCATACCTACCACCAATATACTGTATATATATATATATATATATATATATATATATATATATATATATATATATATATATATATATATATATATATATATATATATATACGGTAATATATAGACCATCTGAACTCCAGAACCCAAACTTTCAGGACTGTTTGATCAACTTAGCTTGATATGAATGCAAAAATAAAGCAAATTTCTAATCAATTGTATAAATTACACACTTTTATGGCTTCCATTCATTTTGGGTCACCTTGTAATAATAGGTCGTGCATGTTCTATGTTTCCCCAGCATGGGTCCTCTTCTTATCACCCACTACTGCACCTTTCAGAACATAGAGAAGAACTCTATATTCATCATCACTACCTGCACCAATACTGTTCTAACAGCTCGGTTACCTTTTGAAAACACAGTCCTCCGTGTTAGAGATTATCTTGACATAAGAGGCACACAGTTGTACGCAGCAGCGTGAGCTAACACCCACGACCGCCGTTATTACATAGGAGACCCAAACAACGAGACCCATAAAATATCCACCACATAAGCATTGCCAAACCATCCTCAACAACATTTATCCAAACACTCCATCACTAGCAGTGGAGCAATACTACACATCGACTGGAACACTATACTACAAGCCTTCCGCCCCCCCCCCCACAGACACTCACCCATGAGGGGTATTCTTAAAATATTGAGATAATCAAATTCACTCTACTAGGCTTGGATCTGGAGATCATCCAGCCCTCATCAGTTACCAACTTAAAAATGGGATGAACACAGATGGCACGTATCCCTCCTCTAGAAAAAGCCGACACAGCACTCCGCATAGTGTGGCGCTGCACAACACAGATCACACTGTGACACAGACATCACATTAGTATAGGGAACCTATGGGACATCCCCATAGTGGCAGTGGCTTACCTACGTTCGAAGAGTCTGCTGGTTCAGGCCTGACTGAGAGTAAGCAACAACAAAAACAAAACAACAGTAACTACAACGAGTTGACGTACCATTCTGAAATTGTGCATGTAAATAGTACAGAGCAAGACGAACACTTCACTGTTGAATGAAAAGGGATTAACTTTTTCAAGCAAAACAGCCAATTGTGCCAGCAGAGCCCAATCCCACGTTCTAGCCTTGTGAGAGAATAACTTTACCTCGTTAGATAATTCTTATTCAAGGACTTTTACAGCAGTCGAGGTGAGAACGTATACCATCCACTCATTCAGTGTAATGCTTCCTTCAAGTGACCCTACACAAAATGGCAAATCAAATGATTTTACGTAGCCTATAAAACTATTTATTACATTAGCTGGTGACCATATAACCCTATAAAATGTAGGCCAGGTGGCTGTGGTTTAATACACTCAAAGTGGATGTGTCCACTGGGGATTACATCCGAGCGATGGTTGCGGATACTTTGCATATAAAACCAATTAGGGGTCAGCTCTTCTGCACTTCTCTTGGTAGCAATATACGGTATGATGTATGGATGGATAATAGGCTAAGGACTTAATGAACAAATTATATGTAAGGAAGAATGGATCATCCGGCCCTTCTACCTCCGTCCCTACCTGTTCCCCCGTGGTTCATAAATGTAAACAAATTAACATTGTGAGGTGCATCATACAGTTGAGGTAGTGATGATATTTTTCTCACTCTGTTGTGGTCACAGTTTATTTCATAAATTTATAAAACACATTGTTCTGTAGCGTTATCCTATACTAATCTATTGTACGTATATACACTAGACTGCTTAGTAGCCTTCACAAAAATTATTTCTATGCAGGATAAAAGCATTCATAATCAATGGGTCTTTATTCATCTTTATACTATAAATAAGCCGCCCATCAAAATGTGCAGAGAAAACCCCCATTCTTTACAGGACATAAGTACTGCATACTGTAAATAAGCCACCCATCAAAATGTGCATAGGCAACCCCCTATTCATTACAGGACGTAGGTACTGTATTTTTCTTTTTATGTGAGGAAGAAGGAAGCAAAGGCCGCGAGCCCGCAGTTATTGTTCCTTCCAAGAGGAAAACAAAATACAAGAGAGAGCCAAATTCAAGATCCGATCATTTCGAGATTCCTGGACACACTGCTTTTGAAAGACTGGAGATCATTGGAAGCAGGAAATACAGACAGAGGGAGACAGTTCCAGAGTTGACCTGTTGCATAAATGAAGGACTGGGAGTAACGGTTAACACTTACATTAGAAAAGAGATGAGAGTTTGCTGCTAGACGGGTGCTACGCGCCCGTCGTAGAGGTGGAGGAATGCATGCAGACAGTTCAGAGGAGCAGTGACCATTGAAGTAGCGATAGAAATGAGATAAAGATGCAACAGTGTGTCGATGAGACAAAGGTTGAAGGGAGTCTGTAAGAGGAGGAGAGCTAATGAGACGAAATGTCTTTGACTCCACCCTATTGAGAAGAGCTGTATGTAGGGAGCCTCCCCACACATGAGTGGTGTACTCCACACAGGGGCGGATAAAACCCCTGCATAGAGCCAACAATTGTGCAGGGGTAAAGAAGGAACGAAGTCGGCTTAGCACACCTAATCTCTTGGATGCAGATTTTACAAGAGATGTAATATGATCTCTCCAAGATAAGTCCCGAGTAAATGAAACCCCAAGCATGTTCAAGGATGATGCAGGATTGAGCTGAATATTAATAAACATTAGTGGGTATACCTGTGGAAGATTTTGTCAGGTTGATAGGTGTAAAAACTGAGTCTTAGGTGCATTAAAAACAACCAGATTATTTTTACCCAAGTCAGAGATACGAGCCAAGTCAGATATTAGGTGTGCCATAGCCTCATCCCTTGTTTGTTGAAGTAAATGCTGAGATGGATGTTGCGGGAACCGAATGGAAAGGTGAAGGGTGGAGTCATCAGCGTAAGAGTGGATAGGGTTAGATGTACAGTTTAGAAGGTCATTGATGAATAAAAGGAAGAGGGTTGGTGATAGGACAGAGCCCTGAAGAACACCACTGTTGATAGATCTAGGAGAAAACGATGGCCGTCTACAACAGCGGCTATAGAACGACCAAAAAGGAAGCTATAGATGAAGGCACAGATAGGAGGATAGAAACCGTAAGAGGGCAGTTTGGAAGTTAGAGATTCATGCCAGACTCGATCGAAAGCCTTTGAGATGTGAAATGCAATGGCAAAGCTTTCGCCAAAGTCCCGAAAGGAGGATGACCAGGAGTCTGAAAGGTAGGTGAGAAGATCGCCAGTGGAGCGTCCCTGACGGAACCCATACTGACGATCAGAAAGAAGGTTGTGATAAGAAAGATGCTTTAAATTTTTTTTATAAGAATTGACGCGAAAACTTTTGAGATACAGGATGTTAAAGCAATTGGAAGAGAGTTAGAGGGTTGGGAATGGTCACCCTTCTTTGAGACTGGCTGAATGAGAGCAAACTTCCAGCAAGAAGGAAAGGTACAAGTTGAAAGACAAAGGCAAAAGAGTTTGCCTAGGCAGGGTGTAAGCACAGACGCACAGTTCTTGGGAACAATGGGAGGGACTCCATCAGGCAATATGTCTTATAAGTACTGAGGCCTGTGATGGCAGAAAATACATCAGCTGAAGAAATTTTAATGTCAGCCATGAGGAAGTCAGAGGGGGGAAGTGATGGAGGAACAGCACCGGAATCGTCTAAGGTGGAATTGGAGGACAAAGTCTGAGCAAAGAGATCTGCCTTATCAGTAGAAGAAATAGCTACAGAACCATCAGAGTAGAAAAAAGGAGGGAATGATGATGAGGTAACGTTGTTAGAAAGGTTTTTCGCATGGTACCAGAAGAAGCAGGAAGAATTCGAGTTGGAGAGTTGAGAGCATTTAGTATGGATGAAATTATTTTTAGCAGTGTGAAGAACAGACTTAGCACGATTCCGGGCAGAAACGTATAGAAGATGTAATCCAGGGGTGGGTTGGCTCCGGTACCTATTATAGGCCCTCTCCTAGTTGTGGACAGCATTATAACAAGCACGATTAAACCAAGGCTTTCTTGCATTAGTCAGAGAATATGAGAAAGGAATGTATGCTTCCATGCCCGAGAGCATAACCTCTGTAATGTGCAAGACAATCTCAGATGACTCACGGCCATGGAAGCAATAATCATTCCAGGGAAAATCAAAGAAGTACTGCCTGAGGGCCTCCCAATCCGCAGCTCCAAAGTGCCACAGACGAAGTTTCTTTGGAGGGTCCGCAGGCCATACCGGAGCGATAAGACAGGTTAAGGTGATAAGGTTGTGATCGGAGGAACCCAACGGAGAGAAAAGATTAACAGTGTAAGCAGGGGGATTAGTTGCAAGGAAGAGGTCAAGTATGTTGAAGCTCTCTCCAAGGTGGTCAGGGATACGAGTAGGGTGCTGTACAAGCTGCTCTTAGGTCATTAAGGATAGAAAAGGTGTAAGCTTGTTCACCAGGTGAATCAGTGAAATGAGAGGAAAGCCAATGGTGGTGGTGAACATTGAAATCTCCTAGAATGGAGATTTCAGTGAAAGGAGAAATGGATAGAATGTGTTCCATCATAGAAGTAAGATAGTAAATAAGCCACCCATCAAAATGTGCAGAGACAACCCACCATTCTTTCCAGGACATAAGTTTACCGGTGAGCTTCCTGTGCTAAAAATCGGGTATACAAATCAAACTCTTGACCATCTTGTATCTGTATGTAACACTCGTGTTCATTCTCTATTCTTTAAGTGAATTACATTGTTTCCGTTCAGGTTTGACAGCAAGTGGTTGAATACGTGTGGACTGTACCAACAGACCGGAAGTCACTGAGCAGTGAGCAATTATATTTGGCCCATTCGTAGCTGGCCAATAAAATAGCCGTGAGATGAGCATAAGTAGTAACGCAGTCAGGACTTGAGGTCAGGTGGTATGAGCCGGAGATTCATGTTGAGTGGAGACTGCAACCTGGCCTATATAATTATATCATATTAGACAACGTCAAACTACACTGACATACTGAGAAGCCCTTGGCTGTTAGCATCAAAATAAATTTATCTAATTATACTTGAGGAATGGTAATTCATATCCTATATTCCTCCTGATATACAGTATATATATATATATATATATATATATATATATATATATATATATCTATATATATATATATATATATATATATATATATATATATATATGGAGCCTCTGTGGTAAAGTGTGTGTTTTCGTACATGGGAGAACCAGGGTTCGTGCCCCGCCAGGGTAAAAAACATTGAGAGTGTTCTCCCAGCCACATACTTCTTTGGCAGACATAAGGGGTGCTGTGGTTGAACTACTGTCGCATATTTAAAGTATGCTTGCACCCAGTTGGCTTGCGCGGGCCGATTACACTTTGTCCAGGGACTACACACACATCCAAAGCCACTCCAACATTACATTCACATTTACAAGCACTTCTCACTCTGTATATAGTCTCTACCACACAGCCTAAGCCACTTGGTAGAGATACATAGGCTATATCGTCCCCACTTCGGTCGCGATAGACCGGTCCTGCAGTGCACACTCAAATGGCTGATCATATATATATATATATATATATATATATATATATATATATATATATATATATATATATAAACTTGCAACCCAAGTCTGTCATGTGCCATGTCCTTAGGGAGGCCACACAACCACCCGCCTACCCACAAACTCAAACCATTCGCCTCTTCCCATCTACCCAACCTCAACCACCGACGCACCCCGCCAACCACAACCCACCCACCCAGCCACTACACCAATCTGCTTACCATTTCACTCACTCAGCTGTAACACTCCACCAGCAAAATGACTTGTAAGTTCACACACACACACACACACACACACACACACACACACACACACACACACACACACACACACATGCGCATTCTTATTGTATTGAAAAAGTGGCTACTAAAATCTTTCATATGAAAAGAATCACCATACGTTTCATCGGGAGGTCCTAATCATACAGTCTTTATCAAAGTTACTAGGATACAGATGATGAGAATAACGGAAACGTAATCTGCATTCTGCGTGAATAATCTATCTTCTCTCTCTCTCTCTCTCTCTCTCTCTCTCTCTCTCTCATTGTTTGATACTGTGTACTGTTTATTATTACTGGCCCACACAGCATAAAATTTGAAGTGGACCATGGCCACCTGGCCCATATTGTTCCTGCGCCCTTGGGTTGTTTTCCTTGTGCTGCCCCGGCCTGCTTGATCGAACAGACCCATAAACCGCAGGCAAACAATCTAACAGAAAGTCCCGTGCAGTGCATCTATAGTCCCATGTAGCTGACAACACTTCGCCACAGCGAGGCGCGGGGATTAGTGTGGATGTTTGGTTCCTGGGTTGATTGCCTCATTTGCACTTCTCCACCCATTTAACAGAGGAACAACAATAGACTCCACGTCACCTGGTTATTTACTTACACGGTTATTACCCAGCACTGTAAATGGTTTCCTGAGTTGCAGGAAACCATTTGACTAGCCACTCAGCGTGGCAATGAAGAGCGACAGTAAGGCTGAGAGAAATAGGGAGACAGGAGGACAGAGGCGGAAGTTATGATAGATACGGTTAAAAGTAGGCAGCACTACCTCAAGTGAGTGGGTGATGGGTGCTCTCACCTACCATGGTACCACCAAGCGCCTGTGGGTGTAAGTGATACACAGAGATCAAAACCAAAGGGAGAAGGGGCAGAGGTGGCTGAGGAGATGGAAAAATATTGTAAAATATAGTCAGAATTCAGCACTTGGAGTCCCAGGGAGTTACCTAAACATCTTACAATTATTATTAATTATATATCATCACAGTGTAACTGATCATCCAAATTGAAGGCTTCTGTGAAACAAAGCAAGTTAAGCGGAAGGGACCTGTATAGGGAGAGGGTGACTGAACAGCTGTCATTCAGGTAGAACAGGCAACAAGTGCTGTAACTGGTATAATCTGCTGCGTGGTCACCAGAACCTGCCTGCAGATGTTTGAAAAATACAATTGTGTAGACCACTGTAGAGGAAAGCCGAGAATCGTAACGTGAAATGAGACTACATCTCCCGCTCCAATGCGCAGCACTTAATGATAAGAGAAAGCAGTAACAGTGCTACTTTCATGTGACTCTTCTGACACCGACTGACAGGCTTAATGATTTCATATAACCCATGGAGCCATTCAATACGTTGCATGGTAACCATATTACCAGACTGACACTTGGCCATGTAGTGAATTAAGCCTTTTCAGACTCATGAGCCCTATAATGGGGCTCATGAGGCTGTAATCTTGATATTTAACATTATAAATTATTTATTCTCCCATTACTCTGAGCCCTTGTACAAAGTCTGGCACAAATCGGACAAAAATTATTTAGGATGACATTGCCATGTGACCGTGAGACTTGAACCACTGTTCTCAGAAAGAATAGGTTTTCTCATTGGCTAACCCTCAACACGGTCACCAAGTTTCGTTGAAAATGGATGGCAACTTTTTAGAGCTTTTTCGTCAACACATGCACAGAGGCACAAGAAGACAGAAAGCCAGACAGACACGTCGACTAAAACAATACCCTCTCTCAGGCGGGTATAAAGAGACCTGAAAGTACTCATAACAGTTAAAAACATCAACTGGCCCTGGGACATGTGGCAAAGGTAAAAACGGAATAATATCAAGTGGCAAACCCTCAAAACTCAGTATGCTTCCCAGTGGCGAGTAAAATAATTTGGCATTTGCCAGAGTAAAATGAAGAAGCCTTTCCCTTGGTCTAAGGACAAAAAAGTTGACTTACTTCACATCATTTTTAGTTACGTGAATAGCTCCCCCACACACAAATGACGAAAGATACTGTATAATCATATGATTCATTTGTAGATATTTAATACATGTATTATTATTTCATATCACGCATGCTGTAGTTCCCATTTTCTTCACAATTGCTTTCATAATATCCTGGGGAAATATGTATCCAGTAAAGTATTACGATGTTGTCATTTGTGTAATTCAGCATGCAAATAATTATGATCCAAGAGAAATATAGGCAAATGTCTGACGTCTGCGATGTGGTGAACTCTAATTCAAACCACACAACTATTTCGCGAGACTCGCCCCACTGAGGGTTGATGATGCTCATTTGTGCTGCCCTCTGTCAGGCTAAAATATTGGTCTACCCCTGGTCGGAAATTTACGGGAAAGAGAGGGAGAGAGAGGATAGCTGACAACCGGTAGCCCTGGATGGCACATCTGCTACATCATGGAAATGTGCATCAAGACAGCGAGGGTTTTTTGCGGGGGTGACAAGGGGGCTTTGGACGTTCTTCTCCCTAAGATATTTGAGGAAAACAGGCTGCCTCGCCTTGTCATCCCCGGGTGCTTCGCCAGCGATGTGCAATCTGCCCCTCACCGTGGGAA
Organism: Coenobita brevimanus; assembly: GCF_032717465.1. Lineage (NCBI taxonomy): Eukaryota > Metazoa > Arthropoda > Malacostraca > Decapoda > Coenobitidae > Coenobita > Coenobita brevimanus. Next base: position 20,889,382 of record NC_136958.1, read on the forward strand.
GTGCTGGGCCCGGCCCCAGTGGCCTGCCAACCCCCCACTCAACACAGAGGAAGCAGCTGTGGCTGAATGCTCCCCTCAACCGGAGGACTGCCACTTTGATCACCGACTTAGCTCCAGAAATGGCTACGCTTCAGACCGCTGCTGGCTTTCACCACCTGTCATCAATGCCCGAGGAGGGGCGGGACTTTTCAGACTCCATCTCCATGGCCGAGGATTCGTCGACCGGCTCCTTGGCTGAAAGGGAGGTCGATGAGTCCTCCCCTCCTCCGGCAGAGGAGGGCAGCCCATCTTGCCCTCATATCGTGGGTCACAAGGATCGGCTATGTGTATCTTCCTACCATCACCTCTTGACACCTGACGCCCACACCCGGTCGTAGAGATATCTACTTCACCTTGTACGATCTTGTCCGGGTGGCCGACTTGGGTGAGGGGATTCCACCTCTTATGACTGTCAGAGAGGAGGAGGTGTGTCTAGCCGATCTTCGTGTGTTCTATCATACGCTGCCTATACGCTTAGCTCCCTAGACTGGTCGTCTAGTGCGATGCCTGCGCTTTGGTGTTTTGCTTTCTCTGTGTTATCTTAGTTGACCTAATCCCCCCAAGTGAGTGATGGCCATAAAGCCTTAAGAGAAGAAGTAGAAGAAGGAAATTTACTACTGTGTTTGTACCAACCGCAGCAAAAGGGCTAAAGTAAGTAGTCTTACTTTTCAATGGACTAAGTTAAGTTTTTTCTCTATTAAAAAAGTAAATGGAGTAGCTGTTTTGCAGGTATCTGGACAATGAATCTTGTGTAAAAATGAGCCGATCAGTTACGTTCACAGAAGCATTTCTGATTTACATTTATCAGTTAGTACTGTGGAACTTTACAGAATATCCCAGAATTTCTGCACTAACAAAAAGTAGTGTTTTCAACATCACTCCGTTATATTCAGTTAAATATACTTACTTCTTTTCATAGCAGAAACTGCATAAATTTTTTCCTGAAGGCACAGACCAACTTCTTTTTCTCCTCTGCAGGCTGACAGTGACTATACTTCTTTTGTTCCTTTCCAGATATTATTTTATTCTATTTCATGATATCGACATTTGCTTTTTGTTGTGTTGTGATTATCACTGTTATCCTAAGAGGTACAGATAGTTTCTTACAGTTCATTCCAGGTGTCAATTAATTTGTCCTTCTTTGGTGATACGGACTCAGTTACTATTATAAACATCAAATTATACTGTTTTCTTTCTAAGTGCTGAACTGGCAATGAGACATTATTTAAATATACTTACTAATTTTAGAATAATTCCTACCAGAGCTAATACTTAGTAAAAGTGCTTTCCTGTTCACCGCTTATAACTAATACTATTACCATATCCACTCACAAGCACTACCTAATTCTGCATTTTTCAACACATTTTTTTCAGCTAACCTCTCGTTGTATTGAGAATTACGAAATCAGTTGCCCTACTTTGTGATACATTATATTACAGTACTAACATTTAAAATGCACCTGGATGATAATCTATCTTCTGGTAGGCAGGAAAATATATTCACTGCTTAATGATAAATTACTGCCGAATACACATCCAAATCTAGCTGATGGATCCAAACGGACCATAAAGGGCCTGAATTCCCATAGGTGGTAAAAATATATATAGTAATGCACCGATACCTCAGATATTTCCCACACACTTTGCTACTCATGACGCAAGTTAATCTTCATTGCCCTGAATAAAAAAGGTGGACCTTCAAAACAGTGAAAGGGCCTAAATTGACAAAAAAAAAAAAAAAAAAAAATTTGCTTGGGTCTCACCATAACTGAAATGAAGTAGAATGATCAATGCATGTCTAAGCTGGCCAAATTGGATGTGAAATCCCTGAATTTACCTAATTGTTCAGGAATGGGTTTTTAAAATTAGTCTTTCACCTACACTAGAAATTACACTACCTGACTCCGTAACTTATATTCAACTCCAATTAACGTCCTTTACCTTCTCTCTTCAAAGCGTTTTTCCTGCCACCTCTCTTTAGTTTTATTTCTCTCGGTTCTTCATCAGTATACACAATGGACAGCAGCACAGACATTATCCAGTTCAGCTTCAGTTTAAATATATAAATAAAAAAAAATAATTATAAAATACATCTACCACAACACAGCACCCACTTTCAAAGCTACTTTGATTCATTATGTACCTGCACTGTTGATGGATTTCAGTAATCTACCGTCACTCAGTTTATTCCTAATACTTCCCACGGTGCTTGGCAATGATTTTTCTTTTTAAGACTTTCTCCAGAACTGAGTTCTATTCACTTCCAGAATCTTCTCTCCCAAACATCCTTGTGCAAAAACTGATCATCACATCCCCCGGGTCCCTGTACCTACTGTGCTCTTCACATAACCAATTATTCTGTAACTGTTGGTACCCTATGAATCAGTACTCTGCCATAGACGTTCTTCCCCTACTACAACGAAACTGAGCTGTGTGTCTATAGCCAGTCGCCTTAATCCCGTTAAGGGGTGGCAACAAACAAATCGCCTCAATGTCATCCTGTCCCCTGCCATTTCGCACCCCCCCTCTCTTTTATTCTTCCCTACTCCATCCCTCCATCTCATCTTTGGTCTACCCCTCCCACTTCCCCCCTTTCACCTCACTCTCATATACTCTCCTATTTAGTCTCTCACTCTCCATCCTCTCCACATGGCCAAACCCCCTCGGTGTATGTCTCCCAAAGTTTTCTATCATATCCACATCCACGCCAAAACGCTTCTTCACTTCCTTATTTTGCCAGTCTGTCTCCCCACATGCTCTTTTCAGATAACTCATTTCCGCTGTTCTCACTCTTCAACAGTGTCCTTGCAACAGGGTCAAAGTTTCGTTTCCATACGTTAGAGTTGATATCACAATACTAATATGTGGCGACATCCTTACGTCCATGCTCACTCCCTATGTCTTGCTGCTGCTTTCAGTGAACCAGCAACCCTTTTTCCCTAATGTACCCTCTCAAGTACTTCATTCTCCAAACGTCTATCCTTAATTATCATATTACCCAAGTTCTTAGAAACACTCGCATTTCCCATTTCCTCGCTACCCAGCCTCACTGTGCATTAATGACTTCATTTCTCTCGAAGATCACAACTTTACTCCTCCCCACTATAGCTTCCGTTTCTCACAGACTCCTCCAAACTCATTCACCAAGCCTTGCAGTTCCTCTCCGATTTCACTTAACAATACAGTATCATCTGCAACAAGAGAACAAGAAGCCTCCAAAAGCTACTCTCATGCGCTCCAGCATCCACTTCGTTCCATTAATGATTCAGGTAGATTTGAGACTTACATTACAAACTCAGTTGATTAAACCTTGTCCAGCGGAGCCGGCGCCCTGCCATTAAAACAATATTGTCCTTTCATACACTGAAGGTACAGTTACTGAGAGATATTGATGATAATAATGAATTTATTGTGTCTATACGAAAACAAAAAGACAGTCACGTTTCAGACTGCGATCAGCTGTAAGATGAATGAAGTGTTTTGTGATGGTGAGAAAAGTTTCTTTAACTCAGTCAGATATGATAGTCGTATCAGATGTGTGTTGTGCCACTGTCACATCCTACTTTTTTTTTTATGACTTTGTAATGTACACTTTGTGAAGGAAAGAAAATTTGAAGGGAGCACTCATAAGAACACTGCACAAAAAGGCTAGATTTACTGTGTAGAATGTAGGTGATGAATGAACAGAAGAGAACTGATGAAAACATAGACACATGAAGAACAGCACTCATGATAGCCAAAGGAACGCAGTGGCCTTCTCCAATGGTAACTATAGAACAACAAGAATGTAAGTTTGATAAAATGTATAAGCAGAAAGAAAACAACTGTGAGGAGGCAATTTGCAAAGTAACGAACTGTGCCTAACTTGGTTAATTGCCTCGGATGCGCGTGCAAAAGTCTCTGAAGGATGATGATCAAGAATCTGAAAGGAAACTGTCAGTGAACTGCTCATGATGGACCAAATAATGACGACCAGAATGGAGTTGATTAAGGAGGACCATCAATTTGTTCTTAGTAAGGATAAAATCAAATAGTTGACCGATACAGGAGATAAATTACTGGGATATAGTTGGATAGTTTGTAATAGTCGTGTTTCTTTGAAGCAGGTTATATGAAAGAAACCTCCAGTAAGTTGACGAAGCCAAAAAAGGTTGCCTAGGCATGGTGCCAACATGGTGGCAAGGGTCTAGACAACAGAAGGGACCTCACCACGAACAATGCCTTATTAGAACTGAGGCCAAAGAGACAAGAACGTACATTCTTTGAAGAGACTTAACTGGCTGCCAAACTCCCAAAACTAAAATACAGGTCACGTCTATCGTAGAACAAAGGGCAGATGGACATTCACAACATCAGAGCGCAACAGAAATGGGGAGAGAGAGAGAGAGAGAGAGAGACAGAGACAGACAGACAGACAGACAGACAGACAGACAAACAGAGAGAGAGAGAGAGAGAAAGAGATTTATGCCAGGATGGAACTAAACAGGCTAACAACCAATTGGTCTGTGTGGGAAAAGATTACATTGCCTTTTGCGCTGATATCCCTAGCTGTGTTTGCTCCTGCTGGTGCTGCTAATGATGCTAATAATAATCGTAGTGTTATTTCTTTATTTGTCAGCTAAAGAAGCTGTGTGACCAACCAGGAAATTAATGTGAACAGTGAAAATATCTTCTTGCATTATCTATCACTCTTTCTGTCAGTTAATCTGTCTACTTGTATGTCTGTCTGTCTATCTATCTACTGACAGATAGATATCTATTAACTTTTGGTCTTGTGACACTTATTATAACATACTTGGTACGCTGGAGTTTAGAAAATACGGACATGATTATAAATTATTTAGAACAGAATAAACAAAAGTGCAATAGCTTACTTGTTCCCTGAGTGTGATAGATGATGCATCTGACAGTCAGTGAATATCTGCATTATTATCTATCTATCTATCTATCTATAGCCCGACGCCCTAATCCCGCAAAGGGTGGCCGCAGACAAAACGCCTCCAAGTCACTCTGTCACCAACCATTTGACTCCCCTCCCCCCAGCTCACCCCCCCCTCCCTCATATACCTCTCAACTCCATCCCTCCACCTCATCCTCGGTCTACCCCTCCCTCTCCCTCCCTCCACCTCACCTACATACACCCTCTTAGTCAGTCTTTCATTCTCCATTCTCTCCACATGTCCAAACCACCTCAGTGTATTTCTCCTAATCTTTTCAACCACATCCACATCTACCCCACAACGTTCCTTCACTTCTTCATTAGTCAACCTGTCCCTCCACGCCACTCCACATGCTCCTCTCAAGTAACTCATTTCCACTGCTCTCACTCTTGACTTGTTCCCTTCTTGCAAGGTCCACGCCTCGCATTATTATACAACATGAAAAAAGTGCGGAGACATGGAATGAACTACGAAATATAAATATCAGCCTTGGACGACCATACTTTTCAGGATGCAACTAAGTTTATGAAGAACATTATTCAAAAAAGTTCGCCGGATGCATCGGCTGTAAATCGACAAGTGGAATACAAACCTCTATTTATTGACCATCATTCATGGAACCTCTTTGTTTTTTAAGTATGAGTCAGTCTGCATCCCACGTTTAATAATGCCGTCAACAGTGATTTAGTACGGCTGAACAGGATCCACTGGCATTATATACTTCAGAAAATAGTGTAAAAAAAAGAGCTTGCATTTTTCACATGTTAGCATTTGCGCACAGGATCCTAAGTTATATATAGTGTGGTCCATATATAACGCTCCACTACCACTCCGCCAGTCGGTTTCTCTTATAGTACGAGAACGGCTTAGTCAGCATTATCTATGTCTTCCCTGCATCAATTATTCTTTTCCTATTCCCACTGTCGCATCCAGCTTCAAGCCACCAGACTGTACCGTTCCCACTAAACGTAAGATACTGCCAGCTGAGGTCAAACTGGAGCGCTATTTGTACTATGGGACTTGCCGTGAACTATCTGAATAATCGGAGCAGAAAAGGCAGGTGGCTATAACACAAATCAAATACTGTAATCCAGCTTGGTTAATTTCATCAACCAGACGACATCTATTTTGCAGCATTTTTCTATATTATTGTTAATCAGCTTAGGATATACTCTTGGAAGTGGAAGGTTAGCTTTAATTATCCCCTCCATCACTAGAAACTTTTCCCATTTGAATTTTTAATCTCCTTAGGGTACCCCGCATACAATAAAAATTTCGTCACCGTAGTGAAGGGACTACATCCTACGCCGATCGATCTGACTGGAAAAGTCCGTTTCTTGAGCCTCCGTCCTGTCGTATAGGACAGTTTAAAATTCAGTGTCGATAGAGCTTCAGTAAAATGTAAATTGTTGGACAGTATAGTGAAGATATTCCATGTCCATCTGTGGGTACGTAGTAAACGTGTGCGACCTCATTCACCCGTCCACTTTCACAGAATACATTTATCTCGTAATTTATTTGTTACTATTTCTTGAAACACCCACGCCTTGTGAAACCGAAGGATGAAGGGTAAACATCATGATTACACCATAAACTGATAGAAATTACATTGGTCTGCACATATCTGATGATGCCAAGAAAAAAATACCGGGATTAAGTATTTGGTGCAACTAATGTTCTTAGTAAGCTGAAAAACTTGTTCTGAATTTGTCGCCCCTTATCCTGGTGTCCCATCTCCTCCTTTCTATCCTACACCTCCCCCGTCTTTCCTCTCTACCGCAACCTCTGCAGTAACTTCCCTTTCCATCCCTTTCCTTCTTACGCTCTCTCTCATCACCTTCCTTTTCATCCCTCCCTCTCCCCTTCCCGCCTTCAATTTCACATCCTATGCCACGACCTCCACTCTCCTCCCTTTCCATCCCATCCTCTGCCCACCACCTTTCCTCCCGTTTCACTCCCACGCCATCCCCCACCTTTCGCCTTCCATTTCACCCCCACCCCATTCCCTCCCACCTTCTGTCCCACCTCTTCCCCCCTCCCCCTCCACGTACTACGCCACCATTGCCGTGCGGTAGGTAACAACAGTTCAGTATTTGAAAACATGCTATTTTCGGGTCGTGGGACTTCTGTTCAAAATTTCTATATCGAATGTGAGCGTTACACTTGTTAACTCCTTTACAACCGCGGCCTGGAGCTAACCCCAGCAAAACTGAATTCGCCACAAAATTTTGATCCACCACAATAATACTTTGATTCACAACAGCAATACTTTGATCCACCACAGCAATACTTCGATCCACCACAACAATACTTTATCACCACAGCAATATTTTATCACCACAGCAATACTTTATCACCACAGCAATACTTTATCATCACAGCAATACTTTATCACCACAGCAATACTTTATCATCACAGCAATACTTTATCATCACAGCAATGCTTTATCACCACAGCAATACTTTATCACCACAGCAATACTTTATCACCACAGCAATACTTTATCACCACAGCAATACTTTATCACCACAGCAATACTTTATCACCACAGCAATACTTTATCATCACAGCAATACTTTATCACCACAGCAATATTTTATCACCACAGCAATACTTTATCATCACAGCAATACTTTATCACCACAGCAATACTTTATCATCACAGCAATACTTTATCATCACAGCAATACTTTATCATCACAGCAATACTTTATCATCACAGCAATGCTTTATCACCACAGCAATACTTTATCACCACAGCAATACTTTATCACCATAGCAATATTTTATCATCACAGCAGTTCTTTATCACCACAGCAATACTTCAATCCACTACAGCAATACTTTATCACCACAGCAATATTTTTATCACCACAGCAATATTGATCCACCACAGCAATACTTTGATCCACCACAGCAATACTTCTATCCACCACACCAATACTTTGATCCACAATAGCAGTACTATGATCCTACTATGATCCATGACAGCAATACTTCGATTCACCAAAGCAATACTTCAATATACCACAACAATACTTCGATTCACCACAGCAATACTTCAATATACCACAGCAATACTTCGATTCACCACAGCAATACTTCAATATACCACAGCAATACTTCGATCCACCACAGCAATACATCAATATACCACAGCAATACTTCGATCCACCTCAAACAATACTTTGATCCATCACAGCAATACTATGATCCTACTATGATCCACCACAGCAATACTTCATCCACCACAGCAATACTTCGATCCACGACAACAATACTTTGATCCACCACAGCAGTACTATGATCCTACTATGATCCACCACAGCAATACCTTGATTCAACACAACAATGCTTCGATCCACCACAGCAATACTTTATCACCACAGCAATACTTCGATCCACAGCAACAATACCTTAATTCACCACAGCAATTCTATGATCCACCACAACAGTACTTCGATCCACCACAACTATACCTTGATCCGCCACAGCAATACTTTCATCCTCCACAATAGCTGCTTAATCCATCACAGCAGGAGTTGCATTCACTTCAACAACAATGATCCGTCAGAGCAGCAACCACCTCTTTCACCACAGCAATAACCTCATCCACCACAGCAACATTTTGTTCTCCAGAGCAATAATGATCTTCCTCAACAACAACCTCATCCATTACAACAGCATTATGACCCACCACAGCAACACTCTGATCCACCCACAGCAACTCGTGATCCACCAAAATTTCACTTTGATCCAATACAAACAACACTCTGATCCACTACAAGAAAACTTTGATCTAAGGAAGCAATATTATGATCGACCATAACAATATACTGATCCACCTCAACAAATCAGATCCACCACAGCAACACGTGATCCACCACAGCAACACGTGAGCCACCACAGCAACACGTGAGCCACCACAGCAACACTGACCACCACAGTTATAATCCACCAGACGAATGCTTTAGCCCAAGTGAGTAATAGTTTAGTCGACCAGAATAAAACTCTACCCTAAATAATACTTTGATCCACCTCTTTAATACTCCAGTCTACCATGTTAATACTCTTATCTACTGACTAATACTTTAATCCAACTCATTAATACTATAATCGGCCACAGTAATCCTGCTATTAACCATAATAACACTTTGATCCACCATTCTCTTTTCTAATCTACAACAGTAATACTCCAGTCCAACACAGAATGCTATAATCTCGAAAGTAATGTTTGATCTACCACAGAAAACTAACCACAGTAATAACTCTAATCCACCACAATAACTCTCTCATCCACCATGATAATACGTTGCTCCACCCCCGTGACTTCGACGACAGTAATGCAGAATTAGTCTATTTTACCCTAAGGCGTCACTTTTAAGTAATTCACTACGTCACCTGATGATTATGTTTGGCTTTGGGGAATCCTCTGGTAGTGCGTGAATGCGAGATTTATATAAAAACCCCTGCAGTTCGAAAGGTATTTCCAAAGGTGAATAAAATCGCCATCTGAAAGAGAGTTAACACAGCAACACTCCCTTTCTACCCAACACCCTTTGATCCTCCAGTGAATTGTCCTTCACACCATTTCGTGAAGCGATATTCAGCGACGCCGAAACTGTGGCTATTGTAATCGAGTGTATTTTTGTATATGTATCTGTATATTATGTATGTACACTACGCATCTGCTTTAACAACATATCCCATCAATATCTGATTCGATTTTGATGAAAACTAGTATATATATAGTGTTTTTTTCTTTCTTTTTTGATGGGGGGGTGTCTTGGAAGAAATGGGTCCATTTTGGTGTTGTTTGATGAAAGATGTAAGGTCCCGGGTCAAGGTCAAAGTTCAGGATGTGGCGAGGAGATGGAAAACAATTATTCAATCTTGGTGCAGATAAGTCAAAGGTCGAAGTCACGGGTTGACGTCAATGCTCGGGCGCTGCTTCACTGTGCACTCAGCAGCCTCTCTCTTTCATATTTTTCATTATATAATTCCATTACTGATAGCCTTAACCCGTTGACATTTACTAACTAATCTGCATGTTAGCTCAAAAGGCTTGAACTTGGCAGATTGAATTATTCATATTAATATATGTGCAACATTCCACTAGCCAAACTGTTCGTCAAAGTTGGAGGATTTTAGCAAAATGCAGAGAAAAAAATATCCTTTCAGTGCGACGTAGTGTTATTCAGATGCACAGAGTAGCGTACATAGCCTACCGTCGGTTTACTTTCACCTGGCAGAACCTGGTCACTCTCACAGCTTGCATGCTAATCTATGGTTGCTTATAATTAAATAAGCCTTAATTATGGTGTACGATCGAAACTCCATGGTTACCAATAAAGTCTACCCTCTGCTCTGACTACACTTGCCATCAACTGACCTGAAAGAGGTTAGGGATTTTTGTGAGGTTAACACAAGCGCACTATATTAGTGACGGAAATTCTGGATGCTATACCCAACCCTTACAGTTTGGTAAATCTCGCCTAAGTTGCATAAAAACGTGAAGAGGTAGAAAGAATAAAGTACACATTACGGCCTCGAGGTGTTGTGGCTAACTTCTTGAATGCAATGACAGGTTTTTCTTATATTCTTGATGTCACTTGATGGTTTTATTCAGTTTCGAAGAAATGTGAACTGGATGGAAGAGATATAGCCTCCATCAACCCCTTCAGTATGAAAGGCCTGTGTTAGGATGAACAAAATCGTCCGGAGGTAGCAAGGATGAATTAGCAAAACAGGTGATCGGACTGATACTGATGCGAATGGTAAATTTATTATCAAGGAGGAAATAATGATCTTTACTGGAAAAACGCACCATTAATCCATTCCAATGTTATGTAATGGTGAAAAAAGTTATGCGAAGAAAATATTAATAATTTCAAAAATTTGACGTACTTTCTATTATTATTTTTCTACTGATAGACTCGTTTATATAGTTTAGAAGATAGTTTTTGATATTAAGGAATTAATTATAGCTTTCATTATTCTTTTCACTACGAAAGAGCTCTAAGTCCAGTAAAATGTTCTGGAAACAAGAATAAAATATACGGCAATGAACACCATAGGATCGCAGGGTTTAAGTTTGTTTTGCAGGGCTAAAAATTCAAAGAAGCTGAAGCTCGCACTGTAGGTGACATGGGATACCTCGTGACATACCTCCTTCAGCAATTTATTATTCCTATTGTACCTCATTATAGTCTTGTACATTACTCAGGCAAACTCTCCGTCGGTATTCTACACACCTCATAAAAAGGAAAAATGAATAAATAATGATAAGGAAATGGTGCTAAGAGTCTCGGCCAACAACAGCTACGGAGAACACGGCCCTGCATGGGGAGCATACTGAGAACCTGAGAAAACAGCGACATACAGAAGCAATGAACTAGGCACACGTATCTCAGACTAGCCAACCAAATTCAGGCGCTTTACTTTGCATAATGTACTCTGGGTTAGTCTCTGTATGTCTTGCTGGGAAGCGTGAAGTGATTTTTGTCTTATTTCGTATGCAAAGGGGGTTGTGTAAGGGAGATATTAGACACGACTGAATATACAGTGAGTCGAACTGCCTGCCAAGGCTGGATTTGTTGGGTCTGTTTCGGGTGAGGATTAACTGGATGACAATGAGAACGAGACACACGATCACACACACACACACACACACACACACACAAACACACGTACTCTCTCTCTCTCTCTCTTTCTCTCTCTCTCTCTCTCTCTCTCTCGTACTTGTTTGCGTCAACTGGCATTTTGCACGGACTCGTATGCTGCGTATAAAAATATATACTGTATATTACTCGTAAACGAAGTAAATTATCATCATACATACATAGTGGAAAATATTATGCACTGATTATAAGATGTGGGTACAAGCTTAATAAGTTGCATTATAATAATTTTCTTAAACTAGATCTAGTCTTCCATCTGCTATTGTCTATTATAATCACTATACAATATTACATTGGGAGGCCCTGAGGTAGTACTTCTTTATTTTTCCTTGCAATTATTATTGCTTCCATGGTCGAGAGCCAGATGAGACTGCCTCGCGCATTACGGAGGATATTCTCTCGGTCATGGACGCACATATTCCTTTCTCATAACCTTTAACTAATGCAAGAAATACTTGGTTTAATCATGCTTGTTCTAATGCTGTCTGCAACAAGAAGAGGGCCTATGAAATGTACCGAAGCCAACCCACCCCTGAATCACATTTTTTTTAAGTGTCTGCCCTGAAACGTGCTATGTCTGTTCTTTGCTCTACTAAAAATAATTTCATGCGTACTAAATGCTCTCAACTCTCCACCTCGAATTCTTCCCGCTCCTTCTGGCACTTTGCCAAAAATCTTTCTAACAACTTAACTTCATCCTTCCCTCCTCTTTTCTACTGTGATGGCTCTGTAGCTATTTCTTCTATTGACAGAGCAGATCTCTTCACTCAGACTTTCTCCTCCAGTTCCACCTTAGACGATTCCGGTGCTGTTCCTCTCTCTCTTCTCTCCTCTGACTTCCTCATGGCTGACATTAAAATTTCTTCACCTGATGTATTTTCTGCCACAACTGGCCTGAATATTAACAAGACATATGGGCCTGAGGGGGTCCCTCTTGTTGTCGCTAAGAACTGTGCTTCTGTGCTTACACCCTCCTTAGGTAAACTCTTTCGCCTTTGTCTGTCAACTAGTACCTTTCTTTCTTCCTGGAAATTTGCTCTTATTCAGCTAGTCCCAAAGAAGGGTGACCATTCCCAACCCTCTAACTATAGTCCAATTGCTTTAACATCCTGTGTCTCAAAAGTTTTCGAGTCTATTCTTAACAGAAAAATTTTAAGGCATCTTTCCTATCACAACCTTCTTTTTGATCGTCTATATGGACTCCGTCAGGGAAGCTCCACTGGCGATCTTCTCACCTACCTTTCAGACTCCTGGTCATCATCCTTTCGAGACTTTGGCGAAAGCTTTGATACTGCACTTGACATCTCAAAGGCTTTCGATCGAGTCTGGCATAAATCTTTAATTTCCATACTATCCTCTTAAGGTTTCTATTCTTTTAACTGTTCCTTCAACTATAGCTTCCTTTCTGGTCGTTTTGTAACCGCTGTTGTAGACGGCCACCATTCCTCTCCTAGATCTGTCAACAGTGGTGCTCTTCAGGGCTCTGTCCTATCACCAACTCTCTTCCTTTTATTCATCAAAGGCCTTCTAAGCTGTACATCTAACCCTAGCCACTTATACGCTCATGATTCCACCCTTCGCCTTTCCATTCGGTTCCCGCAACGTCCATCTCAGCAGTTACTTCAACAAACAAGGGATGAGCCTATGACACACCTAATGTCTGCCTTGGCCCGTATCTCAGACTGGGTTAAAAATATATTTTTGTTTTCAGTGCATTAAAGACTCAGTTCTTACACTTATCAACCCATCAAAATCTTCCAAAGGAGTACCCACTAATGTTTAATAATATCCAGCTCAATCCTGCATCACCCTTTAACATACTTGGGGTTTCGTTCACTCGGGACTTATCTTGGAAAGATCATATTACATCTCTTGTAAAATCTGCCTCCAAGAGATTGGGTGTGCTAAGCCAACCCTGTGCCTTCTTTACCCCTGCTCAGTTGTTGATTTTATACACGGGTTTTATTCGCCCCTGTTTAGAGTACAACTCTTATGTGTGGGGAGGCTCCCCACATACAGCTCTTCTCAATAGGGTAGAGTCAAAGGCACATTAACTCTCCTCCTCTTAATGGCTCCCTTCAAACTCTGTCTCTTCCCCGCACTCTTGCATCTTTATCTCTTTTCTATCGCTACTTCAATGGTCACTGCTCCCCTGAACTGTCTGCTTGCATCCCTCCCACCTCTACGAAGGGCGCGTACCACCCTTCTAGCAACAAACTCTCATCTCTTTTCTGTCTAATTCTCTAATGCAAGAGTTAACCGTTACTCCCAGTCCTTCATTTATGCAAAAGGTCAACTCTGGAACTGTCTCCCTCTGTGTTTCCTACTGCCTATGATCCCCAGTCTTTCAAACGCCGTGTGTCCAGGCATCTCGAAATGAACCAGTTTTGAATTTGGTTCTCTTTTGTATTGTTTTTATTTTTTTCTTAGGAGGAACGATTTACATGTTCCTGGACTTTGGTTCCTTCTTCCTAGCATAAAAAAAAGTACGATATTCTCTCAACCTTAGTCTGAGCATAATGAGTAACACTGTGTGAACTAAATGCCATTAAGTATTCTGTGAACAGTGGAGTCAAATTATCATCAACAACTGAGAATCTCTTTCTCATCATACATGATGTATGAATCCAGAACAAAAATAAGAAAATAAAAAACCATAGAAGAATATCAAAACGTCCAGTATAAGTGGCAAGATATTCAATCACTTATAATTCACCGCATCAAAATTGTGAAATTCGCCTCACAGGCCGAACCATTCACACAAAAATATAATTCATAACGTTTTAAAGACAAAGACCGTACCGTGGACATTAAATACGTGAGACAAACTTTGCCAAGCGCATCTCCATGCATATTTCATTAGTTCATTTCTATTCTTCATTGGTTGTTTGGCTTCCTAATCTTTCGCACCTTGCTCATTCACGTGTTCACCTATATTAGGTACTCACTTTTCTCTTGGGCTTCCACATGTTTAACTCATTTACATATATCAGTCTTACTGAGGACCGGATCCAACACTACGGAAAGGGGGTGGGGTGTGGAAAGTGGTTCCTAGCGGAGTCATATACCATTTATTTCATACTTACAGTGAAACCATAATGCAATCATTTGTCTGCTGAAAATATAGGAGGCGTACGTTCCCCACGCCTCCCGCTCCCTCCCAAACCGTGCATGTCATTAGCAACGAGAATTCATTATCTTTGTGACCATACCATCTAAATGCACACTTTTACCACTGATCAACTGACTTTCTTACACCACATTTTTTTTTACCTATTTAATATTTCTTACCTTATCTAGACTCTCCAGCCCATACATGTTTCTCATCAGTCCCAGACATGATTTTTGGTACCGAAACTAGTCACGTTCACACATACGTCAATGTAGGCAGTACCATATGTTCATACAGTTCATCTGTAGTCTCTTCTCCCAGATCTCTGTTCCGGTCAATGCCTTCATAACACCAGTCACTTTACTTCAGTGAGCCATTCCACCTTCTACCGCCTTTACACAGTTTGCTCTTTTTCCGTCCAGCTAGGTGCGTAATACCATGTACGACTACAGTGTTCTCTCCATTCACCGACACAGCATACCCTCATTCACACGATCTCTCAACAATCATCACTTTATTTTATCATTCCATGCCATCATATCACTTCATGCCTTTCACCTTTCATTAAGAAACAATTTTGTTTTCTATACACCATCCACATGTGCTCAAATAGCCTTAAACATGTCACACTCTCTCATGCTTCATCTTTATTCCAAAATCGTCTCACACAACGCCATTGCCTTCACATCATATACTTTTTCCCTCCTTAAACACTACAACTTTCTTTTTCCGCTCTGTATTCTTACGGCATTTCACACAGCAAGTCTAAAAATTTTTTGAAAATCATTTGCTGTTTTGAATTAATAATCTTCAAATCGTATTAAAAAATAATATCTTAGCTTTGGTAGATGCAACCAGTAAAAAAGTAATACCCGGCTTTGAGGCCTTAGCCTGAATCCTGAAGTTGAAAGCCTTTAGTAAATTAAAATGTCTTTTTTTTTTTTCCTAGTCTGAGAGGCAGACTGTTATAATTCAGTGCTATTAATTACCTCAGGCACACAGGGCGCTTGTGGATAACCGAGTTCATTACCGTCTCTTCAGGCGCCTTTCCCATGGTGGCACTGTTATACATGAATTTTTCTGCCGCGCGATTACATTAACAACTCTCAGCTCCCTCATTATTCCCTGAAAGGAGGATGATAGACAGCATGGGGAGGTTAACTTCAGTTTGAAGTCCACCTGGTTCACATTCAACTGAGCTTGGGAAAACAAAAGCAATGACAGTACCCATCATATAATTTTTTTTATTTGGGCGTCTGCACACTTGATCAAAAAAGCAACCGTCACTATAGCGCATTTGTTCCACGCTGAAGTACAGTAATTCATCAACCTCATTCAGTTCACTTGATGGCCAAATGAATGTGGAAACAGTAGTCTGTTTACTGCAACTGTGACACACGGAGAAAGGCCGGATGTCATATTTTAAATACCGTGTGTGTGTGTGTGTGTGTGTGTGTGTGTGTGTGTGTGTGTGTGTGTGTGTGTTTCATAGCAAGATAGCTTTTATCCAGTTTCAGTCAAAGTAGAATGGTTGAGAGACAGCCAATCAGGAGAACTGTTTTTGAGAACACTAGGTCAAAGTTCAGGGTCATTTGCTTGGGTAATACGCACACCTTGCAAATGCAACTAAAGCAGTTTTATTCAACATAAACTACACTTGGGGGAAGGGTTGAGGGTAGGGTAACGATGAAGTGACCCAGTTCAAGAAACGGTCAGAAGTTAGGGTCACAGAGCAAGGTCAAATTTCGACTAGTGTCAATAATTATTAGCAAATGATTCAAAAAGATCTAATCCGATTTTGACCATATTTGGTAAAAGGGCTGAAGGTAAGCAAATGTAAACCAATTTTTAAAAACAATCAAAGGGCAAGGTTACAGGGAAAGGCAAACTAAGTTTTGATCTTATTTGAGCCAACCTTCGTGGTGGTGTTTAGGGTACAATAAGAAATAAATAGGATTTTATTTTGATATCAATCAGCCTAAGGTCAAGGTCACACGGCAATGTGAAAGTCTGACAAACAAAGTTGCTATTACAGTTTTGGTCTGATTTGGATCCAACTTGATGGAAGTTTTGAAGATCACCCACGATGTTGACCTCTTGTTTCTTAGAACAAAGGGTCAAAGGTCAAGGTCACATGGCAAGGTCAGCTTAATCAGTTTTTAAGGATGTAAAGTAAACTCTGTGGAAGAGTTCAGGTTAAGGCGCGGATAAAGAGACTCGAGTTTGAGAAAATTAGGTCAACAGTCTAGGTCAGAGAGGAAGGTTAAATGTCAAGGTCAATATGCAGAGTTCCCTCGGTTTGTATTTTATGTGGACCAAAGTTGGTGGAAGGGACAAGAATGAAGTAATTCGGTTTTGAGTAGTCTGTCGAAGCTCAAGACCACAGAGTAAAGCCAAATATTTGCCCCGTAGACGGTTGGTGGGTGCGGTTGTTGCACCCTCGTACCGCTCCTTCTTGTATGCATTTTTCAGTCACACTTAAGAAATCAAAGTGTATGTTGTGTTGTGTGCATGTGTACGTTTATATATGTATCCGCATTTATATGTTTAAATTTCCAATATGTACATAACTTAAATGCATGGATGTACAGACGAAGACATAAGTAACGATCCACTTTATTATGATCAATAAAACGACAATGAGCGACAACTGTCACAACACCATGATAAGCTCTTCACAGCCTTAGTCTTCGCAGAATACTGGATTAAGGCATTCTAAACTTTTCTTTGTTGTTGTCGGTAACGGCATGTGTATTAATCTTTTTTAGTGCAAGCTCTACAACAGCACATAATAATTAAGCATCTCATTGTGAACAAGTGATAGGTGGTGGTGACCACCATTCACTCACTTGATGTAGCGCTGCCTACTTCTTCCTTAACCGTTATCTTTTTTTTTTTTTAATCTGTCTGTCCTACTCTCCTCCTGTTTTATCCATTTTTCCTGTCATTTTTTGTTGTTCATTGCTTCACATCAGATGTACTGACACTTGAGTGACAAGCCTAATTGTTTCATGTAACCCAGGATACCATTTAACACGCTGGGTGGTATGCATATACCCAGCTAATGGAGTGATGTGAAGCCCACTATGATATCCGTGTTAATGGGGTGGAGAGATGCAAATGTGGCATCCATCCAGGAACCAAACCTCCACACTTCTCCCCGCCCTCGCTGTGGCGAGGCGCTGTCTACCGTAAGGGGGTGGTTACTAGTTTGTGGCTGATGAGTCTCAGCCAAACAAACCGGGGTCACTCAACAACAAAATGCGATGACTCAACGAAAATATATATTTTAGCTACAGACAGAATGTTTCGTTCATCTAAGAGAATCCACACCATGTTAAAACTTTCCTTTAAACTTTTCCTACGATGAGAGCCGACAACATTCAGCTGCGAGAATTTCTGTACAGAATAAGCAATTGCAATCCGATCACATATTATTTTTCGTTATGGCTATTTCCTGACGATGTTATTTGCCAAAAGGTTTTCAAACTTCATGACTTAAATCAAACCTTCATTAACCTTTTCACTGCAAGACGTCCCTCCTAAGCTGATGACTTAACCGTAGTAAGTATTATAAAAGGGAAAAAAGTCATCGGAGTGAAGGAATTAACACAGACATGAAACGAGTGCTGCTAAAATTATAGGGAATCAAGGATGTGGATGAGTATCAGTCGTCGCCAAATTCTGAGGAAACCGTCATCAGAAAGACGGGGCAATAATACTCAAGACAGTTTTCCTAGTTTGTAAATATGTCCCGGCTGGTGACGAAGTGGTGAAAGCGCCTCTGTTGAAGTGACAGCCAAGCATACTTTCACTACCCATGATGTGACTGAAGGTGTTCGATCATGAAATGCCATCAGAAAAAGTAGACTGGTCATCAACCAATCAATGTAGTGGACTCTGGTAACCTAGCCTCGAGCTCCTACACATCATGGAGGATAATATGGGTCTGGCAGTTACCGTTAATAAATAATATCTGGCTATTTTCTGGAAGGATAAATCAAACTTTGTGGTTTCACTCCCTCCATCCTCCACGACCAAAAGCAGATAAGGGAAGGAAAATCTCTTAGGATAAAACGCGTAATCTCGCTTAAGTCCAAATTGCCAGAGGGGAAGGCAGGGAAGCAGCTCCAGTTATCTCCACAAAAAAGTCAGGAGGGTACAATCATTGTCAAAAGTTGGCCTACTAATCGATTGCGTTTTCTTCACACTTATAACACTTCCGTTACTCCCCTCCATTGCGTATCATATTAAAGAGAATTATCAGCGGACAAAGAAATATATCAAGCCTGCCTCAGCTCAGGTATAGCGATCATCACAGGAATGTAGAATGTCAAAGAGGTGAAATATTCAGCAAACTTTTGTCCCCAACTACACCAATATTCACTGCGAGATGTCAGTCCACCTGAATGGTTTTAAAATGTCCACTTCCCATAGAGAAGGTGACGGCAAGAACCACTTAAGAGCTAATCATAGCAGAATCCCTGATATTATCTCTCTTTGTCTCACTTCCAGTAACTCCCTCCGACTGAATCTTGCCCTCCTTATCCCCTTCAGTCAGATGAACTTTTTTTTTTTTTCCCCTATCTTTCTTGCTACCGGCAGGGGATTTCATTCAGCACAGGCAAACCTCTTGTAGTATTGGGGGCTAATGAGACTATAACTATCTTCTCTTGTTTGAAAAATTCTCTTAAGCTTATTAAATTGTTTGCACTTAGCAAGTAACTTGAAAATAAGCCTTTGGACTGATGGTGATTTTTTTTTTTTTTAATAGGGCAGATACTCACTCGGTATATTATTCTGGCAACCGTCAGCGAAGGCAACGATATAGTCAGCCAGTTATACAAACACCCTTCAGCGCCCTCCCTGTCCCACGAAGGGATGATGATGGACTGTAAAAGCAAGGCAAGTTCAACCTGCAGTCCACTGAGTTCGTGTCAATATGATCTGGGGACCACCACAACAGCAGGAACAACAACTAACCTCTTGTGTAGACAGTGAATTTGCACGGGTGTTGCTGTCTTCCCACACTGTTCCTGCCCCAGCACCACACCTCCACCGCCTCCTCCTGTAGCCGCCCTAAGGTGTAGCTTCCCGTCAACCCCTCCTCGCGACCCACGTTCTCCAAGGGCTCCGGAACACTGTCTGTGGGGGAGAGAAATGCTGGGATACATAATGAAAGGGCTAATATTAATGCTTGTCGATTGTACTAGGGATTTTAACCCACTTATCTGGGGGGATGTTACTTTCATTTTATTCTTGCCATGTCCTTATATTATTCAGCTTAAAAGAGACTTCATACTGGAAGGGTATGATATAGCCTTCATGAACCCCTGCAATAATAGAGCACAGTCCTAAACTGAATACACTCATGTGATACCAGCAAGCTGAGAAGGACGTCCCCATCATTCAAAGGTTATGGTAGACAACAAATTTGCAAAGCTCCGAGTTTTCCTGGAAAAGTACACGCGACTATCGATTGGTAACCAGGGTCATTGGGAAAGAAACTTCACTCTAAGAACACGGATGTGGTGCTCTTCGGTCTCCTTTACCCTTCTACCTGTGGCACTGGTGGGTTTCGCCTGATGTAAGATAGTATTCTGAGTGGCAGAGGAGCCTTTGTGGCATCTTTTCCTTAGCAGTTTGTTCTTCATGTAGTAGTTAGTTACGAAGTAGTTACGAAATCTCCTATATCTCTCTGAGTACGAATCGAATCCCTACACACCAAAGAAAATAGAAAAGTTAGATATCAGATGCAGAGATGGGCATTAAACAAATTAGTCGCTAGGTGTTAGTCGAAATGAAATCCTTATAGGCACACCAACATCAAGGAAAGGATTAGTCGAGACAGTTGTAAAGTCTTTCATCGTCAGAATTTTCTCATCTGAAAAAATCCATCGAGTATAAGCCTGGATAACATACTCAAGTAGTCCAGCAATAAAGGAAAAAGTTAACAAAAACTGAGCCGACGTTCTATCCTAAATCAGTAAATACATACAATTTTAATAGCAACTGTTCCAGCAAGATTGAGTCTACAATGTGTTGGCAGTCATAGCTTTATGTATGTGTATATTCACAGAAACGTCTATCCCTTCAGTTGTCCTTAAAGAAAAGAAAAAAAAAAAAACTGCGAAATACGATGAAAATCCTATCTCCAATATTGCATGTTTCAGATGGTACGCTTTTTCCAGTATGCATTTGTCAAACTTTGGGAAGATTGCGTGTCTGTCTTTACTTCGAAGCCCATCAGTCCGATGACGAATGTTTTATTTTATCCTTGCTGATATAAGACGATTTTTGTCAGTGTCAGGGAGCAATTTCGAACTGAAGGGGATAGATGTAGCTTTTGTTAACCTCCTTCACTACAAGAGGTTATCCATGAGTAGAAAAAAAAATTACCTGAATGTAGCAAGTATTGACTAAATATACGCCATCGAAATGAAGGGGTTAAGTTTTCAAGATTCATATTGTGTACCTTAACTAACGCTTCAGCGAACAAACTCATCTTCTTGCCATGAATGATGTGCTGAAGGAAATTCGGAAAAAGGAGGGGAGGGATGAGGGAGGGGGGAATGGGAGAAGGCTAATACCCAGGGAAGTCTTTTTTTATAATTCTTATCTCCTAGTGATTACATTCAGGTTGGTATAGACTTTTTGAACTGGAAGGGTCACTTGAATCAATTGCCTCTAGAAACTCCTTCACTGCGAGAGGCCTTTCCTAGGTTGGATAAAATCGTCTTGAAGCAGTGGCAATAAATGTAAAAGGACATAACGCAGAGTCAAATGGTTAAGATGTCATGTTGTTTTAACCCGTACAGCACTGGGGAAAAATATATATATATATATATATATATATATATATATATATATATATATATATACCCCTCTACGCGGGCCGATTTTGGATAAACTTTTCTGACTAAATGGGCTTAATACATCAATATAAGACCCCTAGCATTAATAAAAGTAATCACTAAGGCCAGATAGTTGGTTGAATCGACTCAGGTTGGGGCCACTCTACCTTTGAAATCTTCGAGGTTACTCAGAAAGCAGAGCGTCTGTGAGCTTGTGAACCGATTTTGGATTTTTTTTTGTGCGTAAGTGGGTTTAATATATGAATATAAGATCCCTGGCACTAATAAAAAGTAATCACCAAAGCCAGAAAGTAGGTTGAATCGAGTCAGGTTGGTGCCACACGACAGAGCAGAGTGGCTGTGAGCCTGCTAAGACTCACTCACCTCCCGCACTCCTAAATCAGTGTTTTAAGCATACCGAAGAAATGTCTGAAGCTTGCGAGATACGGTATTACATCTCATTTTACTTTGGTTGCATGCAATGATTTCTCAATACTGTAGGACGTAGATCTACATCACCGTCGGTTTTGATAGGGACGTAGATCTACATCGTTAGCGTGGTACGGGTTAACTCTAACTTGGATCAGATTTCAGTCCTTTTGCAGTGTATTTCACACAGCTCAGTGGCAGAAAAAGATAATGCCGTAACCCTACAGCCTTTCCACATCACTTATTCTTGACTAATATAGTACTGTATTCTAATGTTAATCTGTTGTTACAACTCAGCATTCTAGATGGACGAATGGCAGTTTTAGGCAAGGTTAGAGTAAAACAAAATAATGATAATAGTTACTCTGGGTCTGAAATGTTTCTTAAAAACCCACATTTGGAAAATTATTCATTAGGAAATGGCTCTTTGTCATAGACATTATGGAATAGTATCTGTGTTGATCGTTTGCCCTGTGAAATATTAAAAATCTCAGAATCTTGAACGTGACAAAGGGATGAACGTGTACTCTGTTTTTTAGTGGGCATCCTGGTAATAGTTCTTTCATATCTGTAAATTTCCCTTCTTCACTATACCTTCCATCCACTGTAAGAGGGAAAGAGGGCGACGACGATGATGATGATGATGATGATGATGAAGATCAGGAGTATACTAGTTTTTCCATCGGTCTGATCATGATACAAGTCTTTTCCCTCCCCGTCATGAGCTATGGGACCTAAGGGTAAGCTACTCAGCCCTACATTTAAGGCAAGGATAATCAGCGTCACTCATCCCTGAGTGGCATTATGTGAACAGTGTTCCTAGCTACCCCTCGGAGGTAAACCCTTGTGGGTCCCATCCATGTGAAGTGCCTTAATTCGCTAAACCATCAGGTCATCTGGTTATATGGTGATCACAAAGCATTATAAATAATTTCCTAAATTACAAGAAATCATTTGGTTTGTCACTCAGTGTAGAGTAACCTTAATGTAGCACTACATGAAGTGAATGAACAGTAAGCTCCCCCACCTACCATAACCAACCCATTATATCATGCTAATTGCTGTACTAGGTCACAGTTGCCCTCAGAGTTTTATTACGTGCAGAAGAGAAGGCTTACTATTATAGTACCCCTTTCTTAGTGATTTATTCAGCTCTTCATATCCTAATATTATCCTTTCAAGTTGTTTACATATTTTTAGTACTGACTAAGTTTGTGCTAACATACAAGTGAATAATGATGTTAACTGTCCGAAATAAATCAATATGGAAGCGGTATTTCGAAATCCCCAGCCACTCAGAACAGGACCCTTAGCTACATCTAAGCACACATAGCTACCAACCCTTTATCCAATCTTCGTCTATCCCATTGGACCATAGGGGTCTTGGGCTAGGCTATTCAGTCCCAGCTTTTAATAAGAGGGGCTGGAGGGCAATACGTGAGCTCAACCAACCCTCACAAGTCAACCCTTACGGGTTCCACTGGTTCTAAAACTGGGAACCATGGCCCCGTGATGAAGGCCATGGCGGGCTAGTGTAAGTAGTAAATCAAACTGTGTCCGTGAAATCGCACTCAAACGTCCTCTTGCCATTTACCACAATATATTTATGCGAATCTGGTTTCTCCATTCTTTTATACATAAAAAAGTAAAAGCCGAAACTGGTTGGATGTGGACCCAGATAGGAGATGTGCATTATCAGTGACTCAGTCTCGAATCAGTCGACTGACTGAAAGCAGTGTCATCCAGCCAATTGATATGAGACAAAATATGCATTCTGATTGCTAGATGTAAGCATTAAAATGAATGAAGAGCACCAAAACAGCCTTTCATTCATCATTATTAGCGAGGGGCTTGAGAGAAAACTACAGGGGAACCACGAGGATGTTAAGATCCTCATAAGTGGGGAATGAAGTGAAAAAAATTGAGAAACGTTGCTACCCGATTGGAGTAATGAAACCCATTAGATTACTTGGTGTCAATCATGATGATAATGATGATGATGACCGAGAAGCTATTTTTTTTTCTTAACAATTCACTACCCTGAGATATCGAGAAACGAATAACTACGTGTTTCACTTTTTAGTTTCTTAACCCCTTAACCGCGGGGCATCACTTTCGTGACGCTCGGCTACAATGGATCATACCGCGGGGCGTCACTTTTGTGATTCTGTGTTATTTTGAATTATCCCGGGCTCTCAAGTGGTGGCTTGTATCATCTATCAGTACTGCCAATGTCCAACACTAGTCAGCACTCCAAATCTCATCTGTACTCCCATCCATTGTTGACATTTTAGCTATTTTACCCCCTTCATGACTCCCCTCCCTACCTGCCCTCCATTACCCTGTCCTCTCACCTCCCACGCCGCGCTGCACTACGGAAATTTCCCCCTTCTCTTTCCACAGATTTCATCCATTGAAATAAGCCCTATGCCCTATATTTTTACCCAATAATATATACCAAAAAAAAACAGGTAAGTGATAGTGTTATACTCCAGAAATTGGCTAATTATCACCTGACAACACCTCACGTGCATTCATTCGCTACATTACCACGGTAATTTCCCCTTTGATTTATGCCTTGTAATCGATGTCTGTAATAAAAATATATATCAGAAAGGAAGGGAGAATCCTAATTGACATTTACATTCACCTGGAACAACCTATTTCTTTATTTATTGCCGAGATTTTATACCTATAAAAAATTAGCATGTAAGTTAGCAGCAGTAAGCCTAAAGTGTCATTGTCAACCCTTCCCTTCTCAGATAATTTACCCCCTTCGTGACTCCCCTCCCTACCTGCCCTCCATTACCCTCTCCTCTCACCTTTTCATGCCGCGCTGCGCTATGAAAATTTCCCCCTTCTTTTTCCACAGATTTCATCCATTGAAATAAGCCCTATGCCCTATATTTTTACCCAATAATATATACCAAAATAATACCAGGTAAGTGATAGTGTTATACTCCAGAAATTGGCTAATAATTACCTGACAAAACCTCACGTGCATTCATTGCTACATTACCACAGTAATTTCCCCTTTGATTTATGCCTTGTAATCGATGTCTGTAATAAAAATATATATCAGAAAGGAAGGGAGATTCCTAATTGACATTTACATTCACCTGGAACTACCTATTTCTTTATTTATTGCCGAGATTTTCTACCCATAAAAAATTAGCCTGTAAGTTAGCAGCAGTCAGCCTAAAGTGTCAATGTCAACCCTTCCCTTCTCAGATAAGCCACGGCATTTAGTTCCTTGTCCTCCACTGCAGAGACAACATGTCGCACTCGCGCCCCGCCATTCCTGCCGCTTCTGCGCCCATTGCAAAGGGCCCCGTGACCTCTACGCCAAAGAAAAGTGTTGAGGCAAGCAGGAAAGGCCTCAGTGACTCTGCAGTGGCATGAGAACTTGCTGAATTGTCCATGATAATAATGGACAGTGACTTTGACGATTCCGGTGAATCGTGTGATGAGCCGGGTGAAGTTATCGCGCCAGAAACAGCACAACAAGTGCTCCTACCAGTGAATTAGTGTCTAGCTCCAAGGGAAAGGAGCCTTTAGTGCAGGAAGGACAAGAATTTGGGAAGGGAGTGAAAAGGCGGCGTGTTAGCCCCAGAACAATGCCCCCACGTGACCCAGCCCGCCATGAGTCACGAGTGCATTCACCTCCCCGTTCCCCAAGCCCCGCTTTACTCATCTCATCATCATCGTCGGCTGAGTTATCTCCGGAGTCTTCGTCGTCGGAGTCACCACCAGCATCAACAGTGAAGGCCGGCCGTAGAGGTAGAGGTAGATCTAAGAGAGTGAAAAGTAGTGTAGCTAGTAGGGTAAGGGCTGCTAGTGCTGTACGGCAACCTAGAGTCAGTGAGAGTGACCTTGACAGAGATAAGCCTCCCTCTCAGCCAACCTCCACCACCACCACCACCACCAGCCCTCCACCGCCACGCCAGGGAATCCTGGACGCCTTCGCGTGGACGGAAGGGTCAGATTTTGTCCCCGAAAACCTGGTTTTCGATGAGAGCTCGTCAGTTCAGCCTGCCTTCACTATGGACGAAAATGCTGAGTGTGTCGACTACCTTTTGGCCTTCCTAGATGACGAAGTCATGCAGCACATATGTGATGAGACCAACAGGTTCGAATTACAACGTGCTGCTAGTGGTACAGGTGCAGCCAAGATGCAACAGTGGACCATGCTGGGAGTGCAGGAGCTGTATGTGTTCTTTGCCCTCATGCTTCTTATGCCACACTCCAAGAAGCATGAGTTGGAAGAATACTGGTCCATGGACCCCTTACTACCCTCACCAACCTTCAACAAGTACATGGCCAGAGATCGCTTCCGGAACATCATGGGAAACCTGCACTTTGCCGATAATGATGTACCTTCCCAAACCGACCCACTCTGGAAGATCCGGGAGATTCTGAACAGAATGAAGGATAAGTTCATGTCATTCTTCCACCCATTTCAGAAGGTTGTCATTGATGAATCCTTGGTTTTGTTCAGAGGACGTCTTCGGTTTGTTCAGTACATTCCAAGCAAACGTCATCGCTTTGGAATTAAGTTCTTTGTACTGTGCGACTGTAAGACGGGGTACATCCTTGACTTCGTCATATATTCAGCCAGCACTGTCGATCTCGATAAAACTCACCCCCTTGGCTTCTCAGGCTGTGTAGTGAAAGTGCTCCTAGAAAAGTATTTTGGTGGGAATCATGTGCTGTATACAGACAACTACTATACAGCACCGAAACTTGCCAAATACCTTTCTGAGCACGGCATTGGCTCCTGCAGCACTGTGAAAAGTAATCGTGCCAACTTCCCCAAATTCCCAGAGGCGGGAAACTCGCAGCGAGGAGACGTGCACCTACGCAAGTCTGAGAAGATGCTAGCAATATGGTGGCATGACAAGAGAGTCGTGCACATGCTCACCACCGTACATAAGGGGGAGATGACAGACAGTGGGAAGGTCGACCGTAGGACAGGCGAACCTGTGATGAAACCTGATGCTGTGTTGGACTATAATATCAACATGCGGCTGGTGGACAAGTCCGACATGATGATTGGTGAGATCGACTGCCTCAGGAAGAATACTAGGTGGTACAGGAAAGTTTTTCTGCATCTCATAGATATGACGATGCTGAACGCCTTCATCCTGTACAAGATGAAGGTAAAGCCACCCAAGTCCTTCTCCCTGAGGTTGTTCGCCAGGACTTGTGTCCAGCAGCTGCTGGAAAAATATGGTAGGGTGCAAGCAGCAACTCCAAGGCGCCATCCAGTTACACTTCCCGACCGACTTGAGCAGAGGGCGTATATGGATCGGCACAGACTTGAGCTAATGCCTGCCACAGGGAAAAGGAAGGCTGCGATTCGCAGGTGTCAGGTATGTGCGCATACCACACGCCGCACACCTGAGCATAAACGCACCTCTTGGCAGTGCGCTGAATGCCAGGTTCCCCTCTGTGTAACCTGCTTCTTCGATTATCACAGCCAGAAGCAGTTCTAACAGTGCAAGTGTGGAAGCAGAATTATTTGGAAATAATGTGTAAATAATGTGTAAATAATGTGTAAATAGCAGGTGAAAGCAATGGATGTTCAGTTCATATGATTGAACAGTGTATTATAGTTTTATCTTACTGAAAGTGACAGTGAATAACATATTGTAAGTAAAATAGAAGGGTAAATATTGAAAATAGAATAGAAAATGTAAATAGCAATGTAAGTAATTAGTAATATAAGAATATGAGTACAAATAATTTATGTTATAACAGTGAGAGTGAATCCGTGGCTCTCTACGTATTATACTGACTGAAAAATTGAATGACTTCAGTGACAATAAAATAATACGACTGAAGGAAACTTATGGAGAAAGACTCCAGATATATATAAGTGTGATATAGTAATAGAAATATAAAGTGTGAGGGGTTTTATGAATAATAAATGACAGAGTGCCTAGAGCGAACTAGCGCAAGTGCGGCGATCAGACGCGCTCGTAATTTCCATTGCTTTCACACTGTTTTTTTTTATAGTATGGATCCCAAACTACTTGAAAATGGTAGAATAGTGTTTATAGTGTTTGTATCTGGCTGTGGTAATCATATTACGGGTTGTCGGGAAGTGTAAAGTGGAGACTTAGTTACCCTACTTCAGAGGTCTCCACAAGTCCTACGGAAACTGACGAAGGCTCAACAATCATTCCAGGAGAAAGCTGAAGGTATGTGCAATAAGCATATATAATTTTATTATTCTAGGACTAATAACTGATTTTTGGCAAATATTTTTTGAGAGTCTGTCGGAGCCCAAATAACCCCGCGGGACACGCAAGTCATTGGTAAACAAGCCCGCGGTGTAGGGGTTAAGCTATTAAATGACTTCCGCCATAGACCGTCGCAAGATAAACTGAGTGATGTAGCAATGGGTTGAGTTACGATAGTAACTTCTTAAGCTTCTGATGGGTATACGATACTTGGCTTATGTTCTTTTTGTCATTAATGCTGCCTAACACTTCAAACTGAAGCTAATCTGAATAATAACGTGAAAAATCCTAATAAAACAAAATGATTTCAGACAATATACCTACAGTACTGAGAACTGTCCATGGCAAGAGCTGGCTGAGACCGTTTATGAATACGTCTCTGGGTCAGTATTTACATAGGTCTCTCTCTTTGCCTTTGATGCACTGACTTAACTTCATAGTCAGAGAGACACTGAAGGTCGTAGTCACGCTGGCTAAGAAGTCGTAGCCCCTATTACTAAAAGATTTCCTTTGCCTCTTACCCCTTATCCTTTTGAGTGTTAGAGATGCAACTTTTAAAAAAGATACAACTGCAAAACAAGGGAATATTGATCCCTTTCCTTCGACAAAATATTTTAAGTTTCCTTTAAGGTATATCCATTCGATAGCAGTTAGCTCTGGGGAAACCTTTAGCATTGGAGGGGATGGAAATGATCTTCATTAACTACTTTGGTGCCGGAGACGAATACGTACCTATGGAGGCACCGGTATATATATATATATATATATATATATATATATATATATATATATATATATATATATATATATATATATATATATATATATATATATATATATATATATATATATATAGATAGATAGATAGATAGATAGATAGATTTAGCGAAAGGCAAGGATGTGTTTTGGGCATTCATGGATTTAAAGAAAGAGTATGATAGAATTGATAGGGAGGCTCTGTGCACTGTTTTAAGATTGTATGGACTTGATGGTAGGTTACTAAAAGGGGTAAAAAGTTTTTATGTAAATAGTAGAGCGTGTGCAAGAGTGGGGAATGCTGTGAGTGATTGGTTTCCCGTGAGAGTGGGGCTGCGACAGGGATGTGTGATGTAGCCTTGGTTGTTTAATATTTATATGGATGGTGTTGCAAGGGAGGTGAATGCAAGAGTTTTAGGTGGAGGTCTGAGTCTGGTGAATGTTGATGGTGGAAAGTGGAATCTGAAGCAGAAGCTGTTTGCAGATGATACTGCACTGGTGGCTGATTCAGAGGAGAGATTGAGACAGTTGGTAGAGGAATTTGGAAGGGAGTGTGAAAGGAGGAAATTGAAAGTAAATGAGAATAAGAGTAAAGTGATGAAGTGTACGAGGTTGGTAGATGGTAGGGGGATGAATATAGTTTTGAACAGTGAGTTGCTTGAGGAGGTAGAGTGTTTTAAATACTTAGGGTCACATGTTGCTGTGGATGGAAGAATAGATGCAGAAGTGAAGTTTAGAATGAATGAACTAGGTAAGGTGCTGGGAGGAAAGAAAAAAATGTTTAGATGTGGTTCGCTTAGAATGGATGTAAAGAGAAGGCTGTATGAGGGTGTTGTGGTACCGACTGCATTATATGGGGCTGAAACATGGAGTATGGGTATAGCAGAGAGGAAAAGTTTGAATGTAATGGAGATGAGGTGTCTGAGGAGCATGTGTGGAGTGACGCGTATGGAGAACTGGAGTTGTTCGGGAGATGGCTGGTTGAGTTGAGCAGAGGGTGTTGCGATGGTTTGGACATATGGAGAGAATGGATAATGAGCGATTGGTGAAAAAGATTACTAGATCTGATGTGAGAGGTGTAAGGCTGAGAGGGAGACCACGAACTGGATGGATGGACAGTGTGAAGAGAGCGCTGGATGCGAGAGGGATGTCTGTTGAGCAAGGAAGAGTGGCTGTGTGTGACAGAAATAAATGGAGAGAAATTGTGAATGAATAAATGATGACGCAGCCCTGAGGGGATATTCTCCCGCATTTGGTCTGATCAGCTAGTCAGGTCAGGTGCGGGTAAGGGGATGGGTCTATTATGATGTGGCAGGGGTAAACCAGCTCTGCTGTCGGGCCCTGCTGAGGATGTCACTGACTGCACTGCGCAGTTGACCCTTGTGCGGTGTGGTGCGGTGAGGTTCTATCCCTTCTCCCCTGTGGGACTAAGATGCGAATGAATGTGTTTGAATGGATGAGTAAATGGGAAGTGTGTCGTCCTGTCTCGGCTACCTCCCTTTCCTTGGGGGAAGCAGCCTAGATATATAGATAGATAGATAGATATATCCTGCTCCATTGCTCGGTTATAACTCCCTTCCTATCTCTGAAAGGAGGATGGGAGAATGCCGGGGAAGGCTAATTTCAACCTGCAGTCCACTAGATTTACGTTACAGTCCACCGAGTTCACGTTCACATTATGCTGGGGACACAACTGAGCAACATTAGCACCTTAGCTTCTAAAGGTATCTCCTAACCTGAATAAATTCGTGTGAAGACAGCAAGAATAAAACACATTGTATGTCATCAGCGAAAAGAGATATGCGCTGTACTAAAATTTAATACATGAAAATTATTTACAAACAGGACTATATGTATTATAAGTTGCTCGGGAGATTCCGTGACACCCCTTCCTTATCGAATCATTCTGCATGCTACACCGCAATATCATTTTCCTATGATTCTGATGCTTCCCAAGTTCAATTGTAAATTATATAAAGGCATACCAGGCAATCTTAACGTAATATTCAGAACAAATCGCTAGGACTAGTAAAGAACAGGAACTGCAAAACTTCCAACAGCACTAAGAAAATAGCCAGTTCAGATAAATTTCCTATACCACCAAAATTACGAAAAAATGAACCTCACACTGGAATACTATACCCTATTTTACACTAACCTGGCCTAGATTTGCCATCCCTTCACATAGAATAGTGAGCTTTAACAAGAATAATTATTAATAGTAGAATACGATGGCAATCATGATGAAGTGTTATGGAAAGTATGCAGAAACACTGTATTGTCTTATTACGCCACTGAGTAGCGTGAAATAAGCTACAAAGGAAAAAATTGTTCATTATATCGGCACATATATTAATGATATAAACTATATTCTATCCACTTTAACTTGAACTAATATTACCATCTCTCCCTCTTGAAATGCCGAGCTGTAACAAGTAACACTGGAAAACAGTATTAGTCAAAAAGAAGCGCTTTGAAGAAATGTGGAGCCATAATTTTATTTTCTGCTGTTGAGCTGCTGAAAGGAAGCTACAAAAGTATGAAAATCTTCACCAAGTTAAAGGAGAATGAACTTTATATGACTAAATTTTGTTTGGGAAATAAATATCAGTTACTTCATCTGTTATCATTACTGAAGGATACATCATCAAGTCATATTTGACAGAAACACTAAAACATCTGTATCAAACCTTCAGCACAAATTACCCAACTTCAATGCTTTTACCGAGTCAGATGTTCGGCTTAGATTTATCTATTTTACCTCGAAGTTTGAGAGCTGTAGTATGAAAACTGCGTGTATATGTGTGGACAGATCCCAAGTCTCAGGAGAATTATGATGATGATTGGAAATGGGTGAGATTTATGTATAGCTGCTGATGACACAGAAGCTTGGAATATACGCAAATGACATCCATCAACTTAAATGAGTTCCAGGAATTACTGTAGTGAATTTGGGGATGGTTCACAGTTTTATGCTTTAAGCTTTCACCCCATCAACACCATGACTTTTTTTCTTTTTTTCTTTCCCTCTTTCTCCATCCTATATCGTTCAATTTAGGGGTGGGATTTCGAAGTGGTGGTTGTTGTGATCCCAGGCTCATCTGAAACGTGAATCCAGACGACTGCAGGTTTAAATTGCTCTTCTCCTGGAGTCCACCATCCCACTGTTTGGGGACACGGTCATTGAGGGACGTTTGTTTAGTTATTCCAGCCGCCTAGCAATATCGGTACCAGTACATGAAGGCGTCCCTCTTTCGAACTAGAGGGATGAAATTAAAGCCTTCATTAATCCTTTCATTGTTGCAAGGTCCTTCCCAAATAAAATAAGACAGTATGATAGTAGTGTGTGTGAAATAAAAATACGTCATCACCTCGATGCGATTAATCATTTCAAATTTATTATTTTTTTTTATCTTAGTAATTTCAGACTATTATACTCAGACTGGAAACGTCGCATAAAACATTCATAAACTCTCTCAGTGACTATGAGATATATTTCCTGTGCTAAACAGAACTATCGGGTATTAAAAAGGTTGATATAAGAAAATGCGTGATCGGAATTAGGGGGAGAGAGAGAGAGAGAGAGAGAGAGAGAGAGAATGTTGATGATGGGAAGAAGAAGAAGAAGAAGAAAGAAAGAAAGAAAGGAGAGGGGGAGCGGAAGAACTAGGAAAAGGAGAAAGTAAGTCAAATCAAAACATGAGAGAGAAGAGAAAATAACCCTCCAGAAGACAGTCGAAATGAATACCACAAGTATTAACACAACACGAAATACAGTAAACCAACATCACAAGCATGCAGCGTACCTGGTGTTCGTCTGATGGCCCAGGAGAAGACTAGGGATGGAGGGTAGGCCACCAGGGAGCACTTCACCCTCACTCTGCCGCCTCGCTCGCCCACGTACTCACTCCTCTGCCCGACCTCGCATACCGGACGGACTGCACAGGGAGAGAAAGGTGGAGCGATTTATACACACGCGCTCAGTTTGGCAATGTGTGTGTGTGTGTGTGTGTGTGTGTGTGTGTGTGTGTTATTTACCCCATTCATTTCATTGAGGTTATTCTCTGTTTTAGTCTGGCTACTTCGAGATGATTTTTGTTAAGTTTAGTGAAAACTTTTGACTTAGAGTGTTAAAAGGTATCCATAAGACTTACGACAACCTCACATCTCTCCCAGCGCTGAATAAAATTGCCTGTATGTAGCAAGAATAATGGGAAGAAATACGTCATGTGACAGAAGGGGCTAACCCGATTCTGGACATGGGTTGATAGTCTTTTCCTTGGTGTTCATCTCTGACCCCAATGTCGCATAGGACGTACAAGGTGAAGGGATTTATGTATTCATCCACTTTTTATTTTTTAAGCCGACTCTGGACACAAAAGTGATAGCTGTGGGAGTTAATCAGTCCTCCTACGTGCCCAACACCTTCACATGTCATCAGATTGGTGTTAATATGCACCATCCATAGTGAATGCAGGTTAGATGGTCTATGGGGCACGGGGAAGATCTGGAGTGCCTGGTTTAGCGAAATTCACGTAATCATAATGTTGCTTTACTCCAGGCTGTGACCAAACTCCAGTCATTTTGGGAAGCATTACGCTCTCTCTCTCTCTCTCTCTCTCTCTCTCTCTCTCTCTCTCTCTCTCTCTCTCTCTCTCCACAAATGATATTAGTTTGTGGATGAAGTTTTACCAGCAACAGAGCCACATACACATTGTCAGCGTGTAGAAGATGAAGGAAAATTCTTAAAATAGTGCCTATCTACCGCTCGAGTATCACAGAGGCAAACAATCAATTCTGTCAAATCTAAACCACCCCCAGAAGGTTACACCAAGGTCCCTAAGTGTGCTATTGGGTGAAGAAGGTCAAAGTAAAAATCAGCTGAGTATACCAGTCTGCCAGCCCAATCCACAACACCCATTAGAGCCACAATGGTTTAGTCGTTCTTGCATTCGCCCCATAAGCTTCTGTATTCGAATCCAGCCACGGCAGACATTTAAACTGGGTGATGGAAATACAGTCCTTATATATATTAATGTCTCGTCTGTTTATATGGATGTTTAAGAGGCTAATGTTTATAAAATCCCTCAGATTCCCTATGCACACTTTTGTCATCACACATCCGGCTATCAAACACGTAACAGTCTAATTAGAGCGCATATTAAAGTGATATGAGCGGAAGGCAACCAACCTGTAATACTGCATAAATGTTATGGAGAATTTACCATTAAAAAAAAAATGGTTTGAATACTTTATCACAGTGATACTTTGGCTTACATAGGCTAAGGCAATAAAACAGTACATCAGATGCACTATTCACACAACAGGATCATACTTCTCCATCACTCTCCCTTTGCCGATGGAGTCCTGCTTTGCAATGCATCTCATATAGATTAATACATGTACAAGTACCCTGGCAGTCAGAACTCTAGCCTAGGTATCACTGTAGCAGCTAAATGCTTTCTGAATGGCCCATTTGTAATTGGAAGATCATAATTGGCTGAGATCAGTTAGTTTTTTTTAGGTTAAATGCTAACTGCATAAGAGCATTATGTTGAGGAAATTATAATACTCCCTTTTTAATGAGGGTCCAGAGAGTACTAACCACGAAAGTACCTCTCGATCTATTACAAATGAAGGAACAACAATCGATGCCAAGGCACAGCAAACCCGTCCTTGGCAGTCATTTTAGTGCTGACATATAAACGCAATAGGATATCTAGTCAAAGATGTCACATATCAAATCTGGAGTAGATCGGGTGAAAATTGGCGATTTTACGCCCATTTGAAATTTTAGGCCCGACCCACCTGACATTGACCCCCCTTACCATTAACTGGGGGATGACTCACCCCTGATCTAATTAGGTATGTTATAGGATGCAGATCATAAAGATGCATCTTTAGGTGTTGGTTTCACGTCGATATGACGAATCTGAAAGGAAGTTTGGCGAATAACGATTTTTTTTTTTACATTTTTTGGGCCTACAGCCTGGATATTGGCCCAGTTTGGCCCAAAATTTAATCAGGTGATCAGGAGGTCATAGCCCATCATACCTGTAATTTTGATCAAAATCGCACCAGTAATTTTCGCTTAAAGTTGTTAACAGACAGACAGACAAACAGACGAACCAAGTGAAAACAATACACGTCCCCGGGCCACTCCGGGGCGAGGAGGAGTAATACTATATACCGGTACACAATAATTAACACATAAACACTTTTCCGTTATACAGATTCTTTATACACACATACACCCAGTAAATGTGTGTGTGTGTGTGTGTGTGTGTGTGTGTGTGTGTGTGTGTGTGTGTGTGTGTGTGTGTGTGTGTGTGATTTAATCCAAGAAAGAGCTACTTTTCTCTCGCTCTTAGAATAATGAATTAGTGCCAGAAGCATAGAAACCTTGTGTGCTAATATAATTTTTCTTGGGTGAGAGAGAGAGAGAGAGAGAGAGAGAGAGAGAGAGAGAGAGAGAGAGAGAGAGAGAGAGACGAAACTCGCCTATATCCACAAAGGGTTATGGAGAAGGGAGAATTATGATCACATTCACACAAAACCACTGTATGGGTAAAATTCAACCATTTGAGAGATATATGAGTATAATTCATCAGTCTGGGCAATCGAGATACTGCAAAACGAGAGAGAGAGAGAGAGAGAGAGAGAGAGAGAGAGAGAGAGAGAGAGAAAGAGAGAGGATAGTTCCATTAGAATGAAAATGGCGGAGGGGAAGTAGGTGGAAGGGAATAAAGTGAATAAAGAGCACAGGATGGGGGGAGTTAGAGTCAAGTTAAGAGGGCTAATGACGGCCTGAGAGAGAAAGAGAAAGAGAGAGAGAGAGAGAGAGAGAGAGAGAGAGAGAGAGAGGAGTTACAAGGACTGGTAGTACCTCAAAAGTTCTTACGACCCGTAAGAAGGAGTTACCACTAATGATGCTGCTAGATAGCCAACATGTTGCCACTCTACTAGTGAAAGAAAAGAAGTGCAAAGGTAAAGACTCTCACCACCCACCTCTCCCATCCGCAGAACGGACGCGGAAAAGTGCAACTAACTCAGAGGGAAAGGACAGGGCTAGAAAATTTTACAGAAATGACGGAAACATTAAATTTACCATTATGTTGGTCCCAACAAAGCTTTGTCTAAACAAGGTTTGAACTGCACTTTCAAAGAAATCTCAGTAACTTGTGGTTTTTCCGATTTCTGGTACTTCATACCTTGTTTGCGAAGAAACTGCCTTTTGTATTATGGTGGTAACGCTTAAGGTCAAACATCCATTCATCGTTCCTCGTCGTATTACTGTTTAAATTAAATATGTGCTGGTAGACAGTGTTTTCAGATCCACAAAACATTCTTTAAATTTTAGTTAGCTATCCTTTAAAAGGAACAGTCTCTAACAAAAATATGCCCGGTGCCTGAAGCCTCCTTGGTATCTCGTGTGCCTGATGGATTGGATCAGTTTAGTTGCCTGCGCCTGGACTCCCTGAAGCCTCGCAGTATCTTTTTGTTTCAGGGAAGACGTTCCAAACTACACAGCATATTCCAGATGCGGACGCATAAGAGAACTGTACAAAGAGATTGCTATTTCCTTTGTACACAGACTGACTCTTAAATAAACCTAGAACCTCCTGCGTTTTCTTATCTACTTTCATGCACTGTTTGAAAAACTTAAGGTCATAGTTGACTGGTATACCTAAGTCTTCTCGAAGTCAGTACTGATGAGTGCTGGGCTCATTACATAACATCACACTGCACTTATACACACTAAAGGGCATTTGCCACTTTCGGACTACTCTTCTATTTCAACCAAGTCTTCACACATCTTTCCTAACTCCACGAATGATGAGACATTATCGCCTAGTTTTGTGTCGTCGGCAAAGTTTGCAGTCCAGCTGCATATGTCTACATCAATATCATTAATATAAATGATAAAGAAACTTGATCATAGGACTGAGCCCTGGGGGCCTGAAGAACTCCACTTCTAACTGACGTTCAATCAGAAGATCGTCATTCACAAACACTCTGTGGCGTTGATCATTCCGTTAATTTTCAGTCTCTGCAGCCAGATCTCCCAGAATTTCCAGTACTCAAATTTTTTCATTAAGCTACATTCTATTCTAAGAGAGAGAGAGAGAGAGAGAGAGAGAGAGAGAGAGTTGTTATAGGAGGCTCTTTATTACCTCGTTCTTACAGGTTCTTTTCGGTATTTGGCACGATAAACATCTCTCACACGCTTTTTAACCAATGTGTACTAGTTATCTATCTATATATGGTATTTTTATCTATCTATCTATCTATCAATATATATATATATATATATATATCTATCTATATATACTGTATCTATCTATCTATCTATATATATATATATATATATATATATATATATATATATATATATATATATATACAGTATATATGTATACACATTTTGTGCATTACACCTTTACCTTCTCTTATATTTTTTATAACTTTAATATCGACATTGTTTGCATCAGTACCATACAAGAGGTTACTGAAATGTTACATTCTGAATTGATCGTTAAGGGTCAGGTGTTACAAAATACTGAAATCCACTTACAATACAACCCCTAACCCGACGAGATCATGGCCTAATAGCCGTGTTCTCCTTGGCATAGGAGGGTGTCTACCACCTCTTCCTTAGCGAGTGTACTCATTTTCTTCGCCTTTCTATTCTCGTGCAAGCCATTTTAGTGCCGACATAGACTGAACAAGTACCATGCAAAAGAATATTAGTACCTTCGAAACGATGACGTACTTCTGGTATTGTTCTTGGTACTAACAAATGATACAAATAACGTACAAGCGATATAAATAACGTACAAGAGGAAGTTATTCTTTAAAATGCTCAAATATCCATTAATTAAGGAAGAGATGTTGCGAAGTATCTAATGCAACTTGCAATACGGAACTATTTGTCTTATTCATGCGAGTTTGGAAGATTTTCAGAATTTTGCCTGAGTGATTTATTTCTCATATTACTGTTCTTACGCGTTCAGGAAGTGGAGCTGCAGGGTTATATAAACGCCCCTCATCTCTCTCTCTATTCTACAGGAGGGCCTCATGAAAATGGACAAATTCAGATTGCAAGCAACGAGTTCACATGTAGATGAGACTAGGACAACAAAAGCAATAATCTCGTTAGTATGGCACCGTCCTTGTTTTATTCTTGCTAATATCAGACGATTTTATTTTGTTTAGGAGAGCCTCCTAATAGGTAAGGGCTTGACGAAGGCTCCATTAAATCTCCTCAGATTGAGAAGTATATCCTATACAGAAAAAATCTCCCTGCACTAGCAAGAGCTTATTAACAGTCGTCACCGTATTGAATTAGTAGCCTAAGCCATTTCGCTCCACAGAGTTCTCTCCTCAATACAATCATCTGGTGTTAACTGCAGAATCAGTCAGGTGTTGTTAACTGTCCGATACCGAAATTATAGAGATGACTTTATTCATTTATTATTTTTCTGTATAAAATAGGATGACGTTCATGAGAATAAAACACAAATTTTGTAGATCGCTGAGAAGGAGTTGCACTGATCTACAGCCAAAATGCTTTCGAGATAAAAATAATCAATGTTAACTTTTCTTGGGGTCACTGAGAACAAAAATGATGATCCAAATGTCTGATTGGCTGTAATTTTTAAGACAGTCAACTTCCTCAGTATCTACGACTGTTGACTTCTGAATAGCGTTGGAATGAGTAATAGTTAAACTATGTTCTTTTTTCGAGACAGAAATGATCCAAACACGGGCAAATAAATGACTGAATGTATACAGAAATAGTTTACTGGGTTTACAGTTTTTGCTGTTTCGCCAAAATAATGCATGATGCAGCCTGATTGTCGGTGTGTCATGCGTTGCATCATATCATTCTGGGACGTCACTGGTGATACAACCATTACTCAGGTTACATCACTGAACATTTTGCCCTGTATGAACCCTGCAAATCATTTGGTGTCATTCTCATTTGTATATTACTGTTTGATTTTGCAAAGGGGCATATTTCTGTCTAGCCAAGGTGAGCAGTGATGCCTGCGTACTTGTGTGAGAAAGCAGATACTTCCAGCTTTTATCTGTGGTGAAGTGACATTGGCGTCACGACAGTGCAGTATTACCGCCGTGGGTAAGAAAGCCTACCACCTACAATTTGGCTGCTTAACTGAAGATCAAGAAAAGAGCTGGGTTCTATACACATATGCCGCAACACTTGTGCAACAAATCTTGCCAGTGGTTAATCAAGAAAAGGAAATCTATGTCGTTCAGTGTACTACTGATTTGAAGTGAATCAACAGATCATAACAGCAATTGTTCCTTCTGTATAGTGCCCCCAGTCGTGAAAGGTCTGTCAAAGTAGAAAACGTGGACTGCACAACATTCCATCAGCTATTTCCCCAGTACCCCACGGGATGGTCTTCCTGTTCCTGAAGCACCAGAATACTTCTCACTTGAATCACTTGGGGAAGAGGGGGAACTATGAAACATCTAGTTCTGAATCATCACTGAACCACACCTTATAAAACAAGGTGAAGCGAATGATCCTGTGAGGGATTTGGAACTACCCAGGAGTACGGCAGGGTTGCTGGGATCCCGACTACTGCAATGGAATCTCCTGGCAGATGTTGTTAGGGTTTCCATGTTCCGTGACTGTCAAAACAAATAACTGTCCAGTTTTCCTACATGCAAGGTGATCTTGTAGCCTGCAACAACATCGGTGGTCTGATGGCAACACCCAACATCTGTTATAATCAAACTTGAATGAAGATTTTTCATTGATTTATGGTAAAACGAGTCTTGAAAACGTTTTGCTGCACAACGACACTGTTTTGCCATCCATTCCAGTTGGTCGTGCAATCCATATGAAGGAAATTTTGTGACATCAAATAAACTTTTGAGCATAAACTACGACCAGCATCAGTGGCAGCTTTGCCGTGACTTGATGGTTATTGCCAAGGTTGGTGATTTTTTTTTTTTTTGTTAAAAAAATAAAATCTATGATTTTTTATTTCCTTTATTTATTTTTTATTTATTTGATTCTTCTGTTTATTATACAGCTAATACTTCAAAAGCAGTATACTGAATACTGTTAACTTTATGTCCTGTCTATCCACTGATGGTCCAGGCTGAAAGCCACTGTCCAGAATCCAGATACATACCTGTTCAAGTCCTGTCTGTACACTACTGGTTAAGGCTGCATTACCAGTGGTAATCAAGACAGCATATTCCAAAGTTGAATATATTACCACACAGAAAAATCTTAAGCTGATATTATTTTGACATGGCCTTAAGTGACCAAGCATAGCCTAACTAGTCTTGTGGCCCTGTTTTTTTATTAATGGCTCATTATTTCGGATGTACAAATAATTTCAATATTTAGGTGCCCAAATGTAAATCTCTTTTTTCTGTCGTACAGTGTTGCAATTTCTAATAGCACTATTCTCCAAAATCTGCTAACTTAATGCTTAAGTATCTGAATAAATGAAGCCAACACAAAGTTAAACACAACTTTTATAAACATTCACATATTATTTTTGTTAACTTTTAGATTAAAAAAAAAAAACGAAAAAAATAAAATATGAAAAAAATCATGATTTTTAGCAAAAAAAAAAATCAATGATTTAATCACATGATTAAATCAATTTGATTTAATCAATGCCAACCCTGGTTATTGCCATTCTTCTTGGTCTGCAGAGTGGATATACCAAGTACTACTGTTTTCTCTGTGAATGAGATAGTCGGGCAAGACAGTCTCCCTACACTAAGAGAGAATAGCCGCTTCGACAATCATTGGAGCCAGGGAGGAAAAATGTTTACCATTCGCCACTCTTGAAGCCATGTAAGATTTTGTTACTACCCTTGCACATCAAGGTTGGTCTGATGAAGAACTCTGTCAAAGCAATAGACACATCCCGAGAAGGCTTCAGGTATCTCTGTGTGAAATTCCCTAGGTTAAGTCAAGCAAAAATAGGTGAAGGTATTTTTATTGGTTATCAGATTCGTGACCCTCGAGATGATGCATTTGACAATGCACTTTGTGACAAAGAAAACGATGCTTGGCAAGCCTTCAAGCTAACAGCAACAATATTCCTTGGAAACAAAAAGGCAACTAATACAAACACACTAGTCCAGTATGAGGCAGCCCTAGCATGTATTCAATATGGACGGTGGGTGTTAGCAACGAAGTGATGACATGTGGAGGTATATGAATGGAGAAGGACTACTGGGCCTTGGTAACAGGCTGTGAAGCCTATGCCAAGAGTCGGACACTTAAAAAAAAAAAAAAAAAAAAAAAAAGACATCTATAGGAAGTTAATGGAAAACCTCCTTACGACACACAATAAGCTTGGATGCAGCATGTCACTCAAGCTACATTTTCTGCACTCGCATCTAGATTTCCTTCCATAAAATTTCGGAAGAGTGAGCGACGAGCATGGCTAGCGATTTCACCAGGACATTGCACCAATGGAGAAAGGGTATCAGGGCAAATGGAGCCCATCAGTGCTTGCATACTATTGCTGGACAGCGACCAGGGATGCTCCCTTGCATGAATACAAGAGACAAGCCCATAAGTGTTGTGCAGGAGCTGAATATTGACTGAACTATATCCTGATGCATAATAAGTGTTTTATATACATGACATGTCAACTAAATTCATGCAAAACTATCACAAACAAATGGAAATACATTGATTTGTAATTCATGATTAACATTGTACCGTCACCATTATGTATACAAGTGAAAAATACAGAAACTTAAATATCTTAGAAATAGTAGCCGATCCCCTGTTTTTATATACATATTTTAATTCAACGCATCAAATCCATAAAGAACATCAAATTTTATCTCCGAAGCAGACAACTTTATAATTTGTGGACCACTATT
This sequence comes from Coenobita brevimanus, assembly GCF_032717465.1. Lineage (NCBI taxonomy): Eukaryota > Metazoa > Arthropoda > Malacostraca > Decapoda > Coenobitidae > Coenobita > Coenobita brevimanus. The sequence continues at coordinate 20,931,335 of NC_136958.1, forward strand.
CTCTTGTACAACCATGATTAGAAACTCGTTGACGCTATTCGGTTGGATAATGGAAGGTGTTACGTCAATTATTTTCATGAGACGGCAATACGAATCAGCAGATAAAACAGTACGCGAAGGAAGGATACTCACTAACGTTTGGTTAGGAGTGGGAAATATGGAAGGCCGTACACAGTGGTGGTAACGGACTGTCGGTGAAACTGTGCTTGTGGCAGTATGCAATGACTTCTTTTTCATAAAACATAGACTGCGTAAATTTACAGACCTAAAAGACTACCAAAGCGCCATGTGCTTAAATGACTTACTATTCGTCCACCTTGGCATAACAGAAATTTACGCCTTTTGTAGCCTATTTTTCACAGCTCTGAGGCAGAGCGAAACAATACTACGGGTATACATTGTTTCCGTAGCACTTCCTCATGAAAAATACCATATTCCAGCTTAAAACTTTGTTATACCCATGCACAGAGGATAGACAAATGACAATTTTGGACTATATGTAAGTGAACACAGCACAGTGAGGTAGACGCGTAAAGAGTCTCCTAGGCCATCAGGACTACGGCCCTGGGACAATGGAATCTATTACCAAAACTAATATCTCGGAAGTATGGACAGCTTCCACTTTTTAAAGTATTATTTTCCAAAGTATGATGATAGAATATGTCTGACCCATCTGCATCACTCGTAACTAAAATTTTTGATGTAGAATGCCTGCTGATTACACCTACATTACAGGCGTTATATAAATGAGGTAAAAAATCTGGGGCTAAATTACATCTTCATTCATAATTGATTTAAATAACATGCCCGGGAGATATGACCAAACATTTAAGTGCCGGAGATGTTAAGAAAATCCCCTGGCATAAAAGATTCCGCGCGAGAAGAAAGGAAAAGCCGGCGGAAAAGTAAATGGAAATGTGGATATGTGGTATGGAAGACAGCCTAAGGGAGAGGAAGGGAAGAGGGGTAAAAATGCAAATGTCACGAGGAAGGGATTGTGGGAGAGCGAATGTGGAAACGGAGAGCAAGACAGAAAAGAGGAGGAGGAGGAGGATGAGCGGACAGTTAGCTAGTATTCTGGTGAGCTTAGAGAGCTACGTGGCACCATTTCGTACCAGTTTATTTCTGTATTTGTGCTCTCTTTTATGTTAGCCTACTTGGTGGTAGAGGAAGACGCCTTCATGTGATGGTACCGATATACCTGGGTTACCCAGTTACCCGGTTAGTCCCCGTTCACACTAACCTGAAACAAGTTCTGAAACATGTTCGAAACATTGCTTCGGACATGTTTGCATACATGTTCGAAGTATCTCGTTTGGACGTTCAAACCGTAAACTAGTTTCGAAACATGCTATCATCACTGGTGTGGACGTTGCCTGCCGGAAACAGGTTTGGGGATAATTAATCAGTCCGGCAAGTTTACGAACATGTTTGTGGCTTGTTTGGCAGCATGTATCTAGCGGGTTCCTGACACGTTCCTAGCACTGTTTCGGGCAATGTTTTAGGCACCGTGTGGACGGGGCTTGCAAACATCCCTCAGTTCTCTCCTCATCCCCCGAAAAAATGATGAGTTGCACGACGAGGGCAACGTCACCTCGCAGTCCACCCAGTTCTCTTTCAGATGTGCCAGCGATTACTACTACTGCTACTACTACTACTACTTAAGAGGCTTTGTAGTATCTCTTCATTACCAGTTTATTTATATACATTTGGCATTTCAAATCTTTTTTATGTTATTTATGCAAAATATGTCAGCAATGGTAAATACAAATAAGAAAGAAGATAATATCAAGTATAATACGCAAAATGGAACGCTAAGGAAATAGTGATAGAGGGGCCCAAAGCTCATGAGAATAATTCCTTTTTCATACATTACTTCGATGGTCTGTTGTGTGTAATCAAAGTCTTTTTTTTTTTCTTTGTATTAAAACAGATTGGGCAAATAGCTCCCAAGGCAACGCCAACTCTCTCATGGTCGGCGCAACTATTGTTAGCTATTCCAGCCAGCGTCAACAGATTTTATTCAGCTGAGTGTGTACAGGATCATAAGAACTTTCCTGCTTTGATTATGAAACAGACTGCAAAAATAGTCAACCTTATAAGAGGATACCAACGCTGTGTATGCAGAGGCAGACTGGTAAGGATGAGACTAGAGCTTCCTAAGCTGACTGTAATAGGGTCCGTAGACACAAAGGTGGTGTTGGAGAGGGACGCCTTTACATCCTGGCGATGACATAACTAGGTGGCTGACTGCCTGGCTACACAAGTGTCCCTTAGCTCTATCCCTGTCCACCGAAAGAAAGACGGAAAAAGCAGTTTCAGTCTATAGTCCACCGAGTTCATGTCTAGATAAAAGTGAGACCAGAGCAACAACAACAAGACATCTAGGATGGAAGGAAGGCACTGCAGTCGTAAGAGAAATGAAGATCCATGGAAGTAAAATATATCTGCACGAGAACTATATTTGATAAGAGACGGAAAGGAGCTGGAGGGAAAAAGAAAATTGAACACGAAGAAAGGGAGAGTAGGTGAATGAAGGAAATAAAAGAACAAAGACTCCGAGATTGAGAACGAAGGGAGGGAAGATGATGATTGGCGACTGAGGGAGGAAAGAGGGAAGGAGAGCAAGGGCGGTCTCATCCCTGGAAAAATCTGTAAAATCCTGAGAAAAAGTCTTGCTTGGAATGTCGTGGAATATTCAAGGAATCTCTCTTACACTGCAAATCAAAGAGCTAGAATACTTGCCGATGCGCATACACGTATTAAATTAAAAAGGAAAAAATTTTATGGTTACTGGGAAATTCAGTGTATAGAGCTGTTAATGCATTTATCAGTGAAATGAGAAACTTTCATCACAGGTGATCTGAAATCTAACCTAAATGTAATAATGATCCTCGCAACCATCATCCACTTGATGTAATGCTGCCTACTTCTTCCTTCACCTTTATTATTGTTTTTCCTTATCTGCCCTCCTCTCTTCCTATTTCTCCCATCTTTCCTGTAACTTTTTAATATTCTTTCCTTTTCAGGTAGCTTTACACTGAATGACAAGCCTAGTGGTTTCCTGAGAACCGGTAAACCATTTCTAACGCTGGGTGATAACCATATAACCAACCCATCCCTGTTCACTACGTATCAACAAGTGGTTTGCTGGAGGGTTAGTGCCCCTCCGTGTAAAACAACTTACAAACTGTCACTCCTTGCGGGATTAAGGAGTTTGGCTTTAGACAGACTGATAAATTGATAATGATAGAATAACATGACGAAACTCACCATCATCATCATCATCATCATCATAATCCTTATTCTCATCTAAAGACGGAGCGAGGTAGGAAAAATATCAACAGTATGCAGCAAAGATAACATCGAAATGAAAAAAATTATAAAGAAAGGGAAAGGAAAGAAACCTGGGTTGATGTAGGATGCTGAAACTAGAGAAAAGGAAGCGATAACGTGGGAGAACTATCAATATCATACCGTGCAGATAAACAGAAAAGACAAAGGAAAATTTAAGAATGAAGAATAATTGTCGAAAGAAGCAGAATCCTGAAAGAAGGGGAAAGCATAAAAGTGGGAGAAATATCAACAACATTAGATGGGAATAAAAACGGAACCAAACAAGAAAGGCAAGAAAATAAACTCAAAGTCCACCTGGGTCGCTGATGAGGATGGCCCAAGACCCGCGAGAATATAGTGAGTCTAATAGAAGGAAATGACGTAGAAAATAATGGAAGGCGGGGGAGAAGTGATGGTGATGAGGGAGACGGAAATGACGAGGAAATGAAGGGGTGGAGAGGATGAGGGGGATAAAGATGGGATTAAGGAAGAAACTGGACGCTGGAAGGGGAGGAAGAAAAAAGTGGAAGGAAGAAAAGGTGTGTGGGGAGAGAGGGGGTAAGAAATAAAAAAGATAAAGAAAACATTGGGGGAAGTGGAACGCTGGTGAGATGAGAATAATAAAGGTAGAAAAGGTAAAGAATTGGGGGAAGAGGGGGATGCAAAGGCGAGAGGAAAACAGGAAAATGAAAAGAAGGGGGAGGGGGAAGGAGTGAAAGAAAAAAGTCGATAAAGAAGAGAGTATTGAGTTAGGACGCTGCTGGGGTGAAAAGGGAAAAAGAACGGAGGGGGAAGGGTAGGCCGGAGGAGAGTGGGAGAAATAAAATATGGAAAAGGAAAGGATAAGGGGGGAGGGAGGACGTAATGAAGTATAAAAGAATATAAACAGAGAGAGAGAGAGAGAGAGAGAGAGAGAGAGAAAGAGAGAGAGAGAGAAGCAGTAGGGGATGTTAAAGGGAAAAGCGAGAAGTAGTGGAGACGAGAAAGAAGGGGAGGGGTATAGTTGAAGGGATGCGAGGAAAAACAAAAAGAACTTGCAGAAAGAAACGATGAGGGGGAAGGGAGAGGCTGAAGGTGTGGGGAGAGAGAGAAAAAATAAATAAGTGGAAAGGAAAAAGGGTGAAAGGGAAGAAAGGGGTAGGTGAGAGCGGAGGGAGAGAGGTGTAGGTGAGGAGCGTGGAGGACGAGAGGGGTAGGTGGGCGAGAGGTAGAGGGAGAGGGGGACGGGGGCAGAAATCAGAGGACGACGTGCATGCAGATGAGGAAGGGTGGGGGGAGGTGGATGGGAGGGGGGAGAGGGAGATTAGCGAAGAGACGGGAGGACGCTGGGAATAAATGAGCGATTGGAAGTTAATTAGCAAATGAGGTGAAAGGATTGTGTGCGATTATACGAAGCTTTAGTGCTAGATTAGAAAGAGAATTACTGAGTGACCCGAAGGCCCAGAGAAAAATGGCGGTGGTTATTTCATCGTTCTCTGAGACTGGTACTGCAACGCATTTAACCCCTTCAGTATGATTATACTTTTTACATTTTATTCTTGCTATTGCCAGACGATTCTATTAAATGTTGAAGAAACTTTCTTGGACTAGATGGACTGGGTACAGTTATCACGAACCCTTTCACATCTACACATTTGCACTAAACCGCAAAAGTCGTCAGCAGAAAGCAAGAACAAATGAAAAATACTTCACCAGACTGCAGGGATGGTCTGCTTGAATTTGGTGAAATATTTTCCCACACTATTCTTGCTATTACAGGTTTATTCAGAGAAGGATGTACTCTTAGAACTAGAATGGCTATATGCATCCGTCATTAACTTCCCTCATTGAATAAACTCGTGTGGGATCAGCAAGAATTACATGTGATGGGCGTCCATACTGAAAGTATGGAACGTTTTCGAGCGAGCGAGCGAGCAAGTCAGGCAGTGCCGAATATTGTCTCATGTGGTTCGTCATCTTCCTCTGATTTCCTAAAAAAGAACTTATTAAATTACATCAGTAGTATTCCCTCACACTTCCTAAAACCAGTACTCCTCTTGTACTAATTTTAGGTCTAAGGCTTGGGACCTAGCAGGTCGGTAAAGACTGTGCTTTTTGCACACACAAAAAATACTTCCACCAAATCTCTTGGTGCGCTCCGATTCGTATCAGAAATCAGAAATTCAGATTTTCTTTCGTTGATCAGGGTATTGTATTAGTTTGACTCAGATTCAGTCAGAAATTTCCCCCCAAAAAAAGCCAAACAGAAGGTATTATCTGTTTTGAAAAGGCAAAACCTGGTTGCTCTCAGCAATCGTCGAAAAATACTGCTGCGCTACTCACGCAACCTTAGACCGTTACTTCTTGCACAGCCGGCTGCTACGCTAAGCTGCCTTGTAAAAAACTGTTTCCTCGATCTACGGAAAAATTATTGTGAATTTCGATTGTCTATGAAATGAAAATAGTTGATGATTTTTATGGAATTTCCTAATTGGTGTCTGTCTTTCCTGTAACTTCAAAACCGGCTGAGATACTCCAGAAAGTTCACTACTGTACTATATAGTTTTCCTCCCGACCCCTATACCCCTATATCCTGCTGATGCGATAAATCTTTCGCCCGGGTGCATATGTCGGGGGTCCAAACTATGACTAAATTTGGTGTTCTGGCTCTCTTCGCTCGCTCGAACAATAATTCCTGTTGGAATTACGTCCACGCAGTGAAGAGGCTAAAATTATGTGAGACGTTATAAATCACTGAAAATTAACGGGTTTAATCAGGTTTTTTACATTATTCCTCCTTCCACCAGACAAACTCACTCTGTTTGAATAAGCATGCTTAGTTGTATAATTTTAATTGGAGTTATTCACTGTATCCACAACAAAAAGGAAAATAAATCATAAGGTGAATAAATTCCTTGTAAAATGGCAAAACTATGAAGAATGAAAAGATTTACCTCACTTAAGTAGCTAAAGCCTTCTGCTCAATCTTTATCGCAATAGAGATTTAAAAGACTAAAAATTTAATAAACTGAATCAGACAACGTATTATTGATTTTGTTCTCGTTTCTTAAGGCGATTTTTTTCATACAGTACTTGGAAATGCTTTTTGGGCTGAAGGGGTTAAAGATGGCAGTAAGAGACCCTTAAAATTCCAAAACTCTTCATCTAGGTGCATTAAATCGTTTGAAAACTTATAAAAATTATAAAAGACTAAAAAAAGGTCATCGTGGTAAGGTGATACTACCATGAGAGTGAAATGTGGCCACAAGCTTGTTCTAGCCACCCAGGCATCACACTCACGTAGGAAACATTTAGCCACGAGTACACAGGGTCTAAGTGTAAGTTGTAACTATGCCATTGTTACATATCGTATTACAAATTTCATGATTATTTTATCAAGTATTCTCGAGCATTTACTGGGAAGTAACTAGCTGGTTTTCACACTTGGTTCAGCCTGCAGACCACAAAACATTAACCTTTTTGTGGCCAACCTCATTATGATGATCCCTTATGAGTATGCATGGCGTTATTTTTATGTACATAAGTATATACTGTACAGCCTGGATGCAACAACCAATGAGGTACCAAAGCCACTAATGCTGGTATATCTATGTTCTTCTCATACTATATTGTTTGTAATCGCGAGTAGTTCTATTACATTATCTTGGACCTGTTTGTAACCTAACGAATTCAAACTCAATAAGAGGTTTAGGCTTACGCCTATCGACTGCAGGAGGGTCATTAAAGCAAAGTCACGTTTTCTCTACTCTCAGCCGTCCCCTACAGCAGAGCACATCATTAATTCAGAACCCCATACGTGTCTAAGTATGACTGGCCCCCACTGAGTATGCTGATGCTGATGGCGATGACACTGGTAACAGATTTTTCACGTGTTAATAGCTACATTATGTCAACGAAACCGACTCATATATATATATATATATATATATATATATATATATATATATATATATATATATATATATATATATATATATGTGTGTGTGTGTGTGTGTGTGTGTGAGCAGAGAGAGAGAGAGAGAGAGAGAGAGAGAGAGAGAGAGAGAGAGAGAGAGAGAGAGAGAGAGAAAGAAAACTCGTTGAGTCACCCGGTGTTGTTCTAGTTAGCAAGGTTAACCCTGATTCCAGTGATGTAAACTTTTTATTCTTGCTGTTACCAGATAATTCAATCCGATTTGACATAGATATCTCTTATTATATGGATTAAAAAGACTACATGTCACCCTTCCAGTGTGATTTAGTTTCCTCTAAGCTATCCACTCAATGAATCCGCTTGCAAATTTTTCAGCGACGAAAACTATGCAGTAGAATGATGAATTCTTAGATGTAGGAGCATCTGTATGAACGGGCATGTCAGTCTGTCTCTGATAATTTAAAGAAATAAGGTGATTTTTTTCTCCTAGACTTTAGCAGAAATTAGAAATGCCACACCACACCAAACCAGACCACACTACTCTCTCACACCAGGCCAATTAAATCTTCCCACCCCACACCTCACCAAGGGCATTAACCCAAGGGCCCTGAAGCTCCCGCACTTAGAACTTTGTTCTTGTTATTTTTATCACGCCATCGACAATAAAAAATCTAATTATTTTCGGAGAGGCCTATTGAAGTGATGAGCTAAATGAAGACTGAATCTAACATTCCTAGTTCCAAAAGCCTGTCTAAAGAGAAATTTAATCGCCTGAAAGAAAAACAAATAACAACTAGAAAGCGCTCAGAGAGGACATACCTCTGCGATAGCCACTGCAGGATCCGGATCCGCCCCCAAATTTAATCAGTTCTTCCTTGGCCATGGTCCACCCTTCCACAAAGTTTCATTGAAATTCATTGAGAACTATTTTAGATATCGTATGGGCAAACAAACAAACAAACAAACAAACAAACATACTGTAGGTGAATACAGAACCTCCTCCAACGTCGTTGGCGGAGGTAATAAAATAAAATAAAAGAGGCGGTAAAACTGAAATCCTCGTGCTGAGGGTGTGAATCAACAATTCTCTTCACTCCCCCCTCCCAGTCGGAGGAAGTAAAAACTAACAATCTTTGTCACCCCCCCACCCCCCACTCAGGCACAAAATATAGGAATCCACATCTCTCCCTCATACCGCCACCCACCAACGTATAAATAATACAAATCCCCCAACCACCCCACCCATCCCCTCCCACCAGGCCATAAGGTTAGAATCCTCGTTTCCCCTTCCATTACCCCCGCCCTACCCTACTCAGCCAGGAACAAAAAATAAGAAACCCCCAACCTCCCCCCCCATCCCCAACCAGGGGGGCATAAGGTAAGAACCCTCGCTTCCCCCTCCGTACCCAACACCGACCCAGGTATACAGCTAAGAAGCCTAATCTCCCTCTCTATCCCCACTCTCCCTGGATCGAAATTCATAGACAAATTTACGATCACCTGCCTCTTAACTATGAAATGTTTCTGCAGAGAAGGCAAGGAGAGGAACGAAGTCCCCATGTATCTTGTTCTCTCGGTAAAAACAAATATGAATAACGAGAGAAAATTTGTCATGAGCTATTTGCCTCCTCCCCCCCCTCTCTCTCTCTCTCTCTCTATCTGTGTGTGTGTGTGTGTGTGTGTGTGTGTGTGTGTGTGTGTGTGTGTGTGTGTGTGTGTGTGTGTGTGGAATCAGGACATGAAGGATGCACAAAATTCCCATATGCTCTTGTTCCTCCTCCAAAACCAGATCTGAGTTACTGCAGGGAATCAGTAGTAAATATGTTTGAGAATAACGCATCAGTCATAAAAACTAAGAATCCCCGTCTCCTGATCATCCCAAGCGACACCGCCATAAAAAGTATGAACAGAACTCGTCTCCAGCTCGTAACACATCTGCCGAATTTTAGCACCATATCATTTTTTTTTTCTTTCCCTGGAGAGAGACCCAAAGGGGAGTCGCCCCCTTCCATACACCTACACTTAAATTCCTGGGACTCCTATGGCTCACTCTTAATCAAATATATTGGTCTTGCGTTAGTTGGAAACAATACAGTACTTGTTCTGACCACAAGACTACTGGTAACATTATTAACAATAATAGGCTGGCATAACTCACTCCCAACCAAGCAAAATCATCCGGCGTTAGCTGGATGGGAATGCTAGAAAAGACGATCAAGAGAATTAAAATACAAGGGTTTAAAAAGCTGTTTCCATCCAGTGCCTATACCTAATACAGATAACATAAAATTCTGCAGAAACTGATATATGTCAAAGAATGTCTGGCAGTCACAGGGAAGTAAAAATGAAATATCATAGAGTTATTTAAGAAAGAATACATTCTAGATATTTGAATGTAATAAGGAAATAAAAACAAACGCCAAAGAAGAGTTATTAGAATCTCTCTCTCTCTCTCTCTCTCTCTCTCTCTCTCTCTACCGAAATGGCATCGACATCCGCACCTACTGTATGTGCTTCATACCGCCTAACAGTTTCGGTCAATCCAACTACAATCACATCACGGTGAAATACAGGGGTGCCAAACCACTTATCATACTTTCATCCCAACAAAATTCTTCGAATCAGCTCGATCGACTGTCAGTCTGAATGCCACATTAAGTAATGTAGAAAACCTCTCTAGTTCTAGAGGAGGTGATACAGATTATATTTAGCCCCATTAGCTAAAAAGTCGCTTCTGAAATATATATATATATATATATATATATCAATCAATCAATCAATCAATCATTTCCTGTGGCACCCTCGGGGATGCATAGGGCCTCGATGAACTCACACCACCACATCCTATCTTGTGCTAACTCCTCAAGATCTCCCCAACACTCATCTCCAGCTTCCCGTCTCATTGTCCTCACCCACGTCTCTTTTGGCCTTCCTCTACCTCTCCTACCAAGTGCCACCCACCCTGGTGTACCTCGTACTATTCCCTGTCTCCTATACACATGTCCTAGCCACTTCCATCGTGAGAATCTAACATATTCATCGATCGGCTGCACTCCCGTTATTTCTCTAATTCTACTATTTGGTATCCTTTCCCACCACTTAACTCCTAATATTCTTCTAAGTGCTTTATTTTCAAACACCAAGAATTTATTTTCCATAGTCACTGTGCTGTACCAAGACTCGTGTCCATAAATTAAGATACTCCTAACCATTACCTTATAAATTTTGATTTTTGTATGCACAGAGAAATTGTTATTATTCCAAATATTTTTAAGCATTCCCATTGCCTGATTAGCCTTCTTTAACCTTTCCTGGAATTCAAAGTTCAAAGAACCATCCTTGGCTAAATAAGTACCTAAATATTTAAACCTATCAACTTGCTTTACAACCATACCTTCAATTACACATTCCTGCGCATTTTCCATATTCATATTGATTATTTCAGTTTTTCCACAATTAATAACCAAACCCACCTTGCGACCTTCGCTCACCAAACAGTCCAACACTCTCTGCATCTCTTCTGGCCCATCACAAATCAAAACTATATCATCTGCATAATCTAAATCCAAAAGTTTCCTGTTCTCTCCCCAAAGTATACCTGCACCGGTTTCTGTTCCAACGCGTTTCATAATGTAATCAATGACCAATATAAATAGTAAAGGCGATAGAACACCACCTTGAATTACTCCGGACTTGACTTCAAACGAATCACTAAGACAACCATCAACCATCACTTTACAAAATGTGTCCTCATGCATGTTCATAATGACCCTCACAAACTCCTCTGGTATTCCATAATGTCTCATGATCTTCCCCATAGTCTCTCTCGAAACACTATCAAAAGCCTTTTCAAAATCAACAAAACAAAGACTTAACGGTACTCTCATTTCATTAACTTGCTGCATCAAATGCCTAACTATAAAGATCTGATCATCGCAACCACGTCCCTTTCTAAAACCAGCCTGTTCATCCCTCAGAATACCCTCAACCACCGGCTCCAACCTATTTAACAACACTCTACTGAAAACTTTCAAAGCTATCGGTGACAAAGAGATTCCCCTCCAATTACCACATTCACTCAGGTCTCCCTTCTTCGGAACTTTAACAATTACACCATTCTTCCAAACTGATGGTAGTAACCCCGTCACCCATATCTTATTGAATAGCTTGGTCAAGATCATTATTAATCTATCCCCCTCCACTTTAAACATTTCCGGAAATAAACCATCCTCCCCTGGTGCCTTATT